>NC_056475.1:10216394-10816394 GCF_008729295.1 Plectropomus leopardus
TAGTGCTGTATTATACAAGGGATGTGTTTTACTATATAACTGCAGTTCACCTATATCTTATATCCTATATCCCATCAGTGGAGGGAAACACACTCAGATCTTTAACTTAAGTAGAAGTAGAAATACCACACTGTAAAAATCCTTAACTACAAGTAAAAGCCTGCCATTAAAAACTTTACTTAAGTAAAAGTGTAATGGTATTATCATCAAAATATACTTAAGGTACCAAAAGTAAAACATTAAGCAGAATGTATCATTTATTTGTTGATTTATAGTTTATATTATTATGAAAAGGGGAAAAAGAAGTACAATATTTTCCTCTGACATGTAGTGGAATAGAAGTATAATGTAGCACAAAATAGCAGCACTCCAATAAGGTAGAAGGAAGTCAAAATTATACTTCAGTGTAGTACTTGAGTAAATGTATTGTGTCACAAAATGATATACAAATCCTCTGTTTTTAGTGTTATCCTGTTTAATCTCTGACATACCTGCGAGGTGGTGGCCTCTTTCCCTGCAGGTTTATCTTCTCAGCCTCATATTTCTCTTTCTTGCCGCCTTTTTGCAGGAACATGGACGGGAAATAACCAGTCTCCTCTCCTTTTCTGTGACAAACAGCATTTACAAATGAATACGTTCGTATCCAGATTAGATAAACAGTTAGCAATGTGGCTGTACAGATAGCATACCTGACGACCCACCAGCCGTCCAGCAGCTTGTGAATAACCTCGACAGTGTCACCGATCTCCAGAGAGATCTCGTCCTCCTGCTCTGATTTGTACGCGTTGATGGTGACGTGCAGCTCTCCTGCAGAGACACAACGACATTGTTGAAAAGACTGAAAATGCATTATTTATTAAAGAAAACAGTGTAGACAGCTTGCCTTCGTAGTTTGGTTCAGCTTCTTCAGCCTCCTCGGGTCCATCCAGAGGCTCCAGGTAGGACGCAGGAACCCAGCCTCGTTTCGACTCACTCTGGCAGAACCACCAACCTGAACACAACAGTAGAACCACAGCAACTTAAAACCTGACTTTATTTATTAAAGATAAAGGGATATTGTTAATATCTTTCCAGATAAGATTTTCCTATTAAGCTGAGCGAATTCACTCAGACGACAAAGTAGAATATGTCATGGTTACCAGAGGAGCTGTGTGGAAAACAAAAAATTACATAAGTATCAATAAATACATAAATACAGGGACAAGAAAAATGAAAATAAACAAATACATACTGTAATAAATAAATAAATGCATAAATAATTAAATAAATGGAAGGTTAAGACCTCCTATCTCATTTATGTAAAGACATATAATTACAGAAATAAAATAAAATATAGTTGTACAAAAATGTAGAAATAATTGAGACATTTATTTATGTCTAAATTATCAACTTTTATCAATTAATGTATGCATTTATCTATATATTTCCATTTGTATTTTAACATTTGTTTATTCATTTAATATTTGATTTATTTATTCATACATTTGTTTATTCTTTCAAGTTCATCACATCCTCCGTCACCTGAAGTAAAGGTGGAACGCTTCCATGTTTCTCATTCAGCTAAAATTCAGCTTTGTGTATGTGTAAACTTTGGGATTTGCACTTCAGATAAAAAGAAGCCTCTGTGGCTTTGAGTAAAATTTGGCTGCAGAGCATCAGTTTGTAATGACTGGCTGCACTGGTGGAGTTTGGGCATCAACTTCTCACCGTTCTGACTTTTCTCCACAATTTCCACCAGGTCTCCTGTATGCAGGTCGATCTCATGCTTTGACGTCTTGGCGAAGTCTGCGATCACTCTGTAGGTGTCCAGTATGATGGGGCCAGAAATCTCTGAGAGGTAAAACACATGATTGTATCTTTTAATTTTGCCTGAACAACATTTAAAGGAAAGTAATTTTAAAATGAACCCAGCAGCTGGAGACAAAGTTGAGCCCTGTATGTTACAACTAAAGCTATTATCAAAGCATTAGGTTTTAAATAAAGTAGTTGTTAACTGTGGGACCTAAAATGACTCTTACCAGATGCATTTCCTCTGGCCAGCTCCCTGGAGACCACAAATGTCTCATTTCGTTTCAGTCTAAAGAGAAAATTATCCTTTGTCAATTTACAGATACGCGATTTAAATTCTTTTCTCTTTGTTTGATAATGTGATACATCTTCCAAGTTTAGCACATCAGCTCTAATCAAAGCAGAAGTGTGTGTGATATACTGACGTGTTTTGGGCAAGTGGGTTTTCGTCCTCGGGTCGGACCTTGAGGAAGTTGGAGAGGTGTTTGCTGCGGGAGATGTGAGGCGGCAGGTTGACGAGCAAGTGGAAATACTCAGCTAAGGTGGTCTTTCTGGTTTCTGGGGACTTCTGGCTGTAGAGCCACCGCGACGCTGAGAACACAAACACAACCATGTCAGTCACAGGCAAAAAAAACAAACAAACAAACACAAATACACATGAAGATTTTTGGATTTTTACTGTAAATGCTCTTTTAGGCACCCACCCTGTGTGTGTACTCATAGTACTTATATCTTTCATTGAGTGAAAGCACTTGAGCCTTGAGGAAAGAAGGTGCCATACAGTGCTCTTGCTCGGCATCAAAATGTATTGGTTGTACTGTTGTTCAAGTCCCTCTGGACCTTTATCAGGAGTATTTTACTTACCGGTGTCCCTTGATGACAGTCCAGTGGGTTCAAAAATGTAGTTTAACCTAAAAGTGATGCTGAGTAAGAGCAGTGTGTGGGACTTTCTTTTCTTACGACTCAAGTGATACTTTCCAACACACCTGCATCTGAGACAGTTGGATGTGTGAATATCTCATTAAAAAAAACACTCTGTAAAAGCATTCTGTTAATAAAGGTCTGACATTCAAAATATTTCACTTAAGGTACAAAAATATTAAGAGCAAAATGTACTGAAAATATGAAAGTGAAAGTACTTGTTGGGCAGAATGAGTTTTATTATTTTAAATAAATAATATCAATGAAATACTACAACAAAAGCAGGCATTTTAATGCCATAGCTTTTGGAGTTAGGGTACATTTGAACTTCTTTAAATACTGTTGGATAGTTTAATTTGGAGCACAGTGTCATCGTTTATAAATTGATTACATGTTTTGTTTGTAAACTCTTAATTTGTAGTATAGCCATTAACTCCAACTGTCAGATAACTAAAGTGAAGTAATAAGTACAATATTTGCCTATGAAATGTAGTGAAGTAGAAGTATTATATACTACTTATTATATACTTTAAGCATAGAAATTAAATACTCAGGTAAAGTAAGAGTACCTCAGAATTGTACTTGAGTACTGAGTTACTTTTACACATCTGCTTTTAAGAGGTCGTAATTTCCAGAGCAGTGCAAGTCGGCTGCTGTTGCATCAAGATTTGGGTTTTGGCGTTGCCTCACTTTCTCTACATTGCAACAAGTTTTGTTTTGTAATTAGATTTTCACAAGGGAGTTCTGTTTTCAAGAGAACTGGGACATAAAACCTGAACAGGAACAGAAAACAAATATGCTCAACATCAGTGTCTTTTACGATGCCTGCTGTCATTAAACATTTAGAGCAATTCGCTGCAGTTCCTCTAATGCACGCAGTAATTACAGTGTCCATAAAACAGCTCTCAGTAGCCACATTAGCTTCACTTCTTGTTCTTTACAGCTGCCAAAATTTCAAAACAGTGGTTGATATCAGCCTGCTTAGCAGCGTTCTCAGTTTCTGTAACGAATCTAAAAGGAGAAGTAGATTCAGCCACATGTGCTTAAATATCTCCAGGTGCTTCCTGACAAAAGGTTACAGAACACAGAGTATAAACTGAAAATTATTTTAAAATGCCTCATGTACTTCATACATATTTGGGTCATCTTTTAAAACTTGTCTGTGATTAGGTGAGTAATTAATAGTGTTGTAATTGTCTTGTGCACTCTGCAGCTTCTCAAAACATCAAAGTTATAAACTAAAGAGAATGGCATCATACAAAACTAAAATGATAAGATGTAACACAATCTTTACATACAAACGTAGTGAAAAGTCATTATTTTTACCTGGTAATGACGGGATGATTCTGTCCTTCTTTTCTATTTGACCAGCCTCGATGGGAAACATCTCCTTCAGAGATTTCTGCCATCAAAACAAAATATTTTTAACTCAGATTCAGGAAGAGCTTTTTCTCATTTTTGGTTTACTTCATTTGTAGAAGTGCACAACTCAGCAGAGATTATACGTTGTAGTGCAGAAGGAGCTTACGTGGAAGGTGTAAATCTCAGGATACGTCCTGTAGATCAGCTTTTCAGAGAGGTCGCTCCATTTCACCATCAGCATGTACACCTGCACATATTATATCACACTTAAACACAACAAGATGTACTTTTTTCAAAATCTTCTATTTAGATTCTGAACGCTGATTCGGCATTACGACTTATTTCAAAAAGAACATCTCTAAATGTATAGTTTTTAAAGGATTTGCAGAGTAAATGTTTTGAGCCTTACGAAGTGCTGACTGGGAAATGAACGTTTCTCGAAGCCCAAAAGCTCCACGTGCCTGACGTAGTTCCCCTCCATGCTGAGATACACCCGACTGACAACTGACATAACACAACGAGGCTTTTATACTCTGTGCGTTTGTGCAGGATGTCATCAACATGAGTTGGTTCCTCTTTACTTGACGACGAAAGTCATTTAACTTCATCACAGAGAAAAAGAAACAAGGAAATACTTTTGCCTTCCTTTGATGGCTGGAATAATAATAATGATAATATTTAAACAGTCATAATAGCAGTGGCTGCACTAAAAGTGGAGTAAAAAGTAGATGATTTCTTTCTGAAATGTGATGAAGTAGACGTCTAACACTTTGAAACCTGAGCAAATTGACTTGATATCTTTCAAAAACATGGGATGAAGTTACAACCCACGAGACAATGACTTGAAATTTAGCAAAAAATTAAATTAAATTTAAAAAAATAAATAAATATAAAGAGTGATGACTGTGGTGTGCTGTCATGCTGATTCCTGATTCCTGTTCTAAATGTCTAGCTGACCTATCAGATTATGTGGTGGGATCTCCTTGTTGTGTAACTCACATGAATCATCTCACACCCCCTCAGAGTTATCTCGTGACCCTTTAGAGGGGCTCAACCACTGGACTAAACTAACTAAAAGTACATAAAGAAGTCAAAACTAGCTCCAACTTGAGCAGCTACAACCGAACAATGCTGCTTATTATCAAATGTAATCATGTCTGATTGATATATTAAATATCAGTCACAGGTAAAAACTACTGCAGAACGAGTACTTTTACTTTTAAGAAACTTTCTTGGAAATTGTGAGGTATTTCTGGTCCTGTATAATGAAGCTTTACTTAATTAGGATTTTAATGCAGAGCTATTACTTGTAATGGTGTACTTTTGCATTGTGGTATTGGTACTTTTTTTCTTAGTAAATGATGTGAATACTTTCTCCACTACTGCATATTGTATTATCCACTATAATGCCAGTGTTCTCATAATATACTATCCGTCAAATACTTAAAATAAGATTGATAAATGAAGAAATTGGTATGTACTGCAGTTCACTTCAATTGTATTAGATTGTGCTGATCATTATGTTTTCTTTCAATAACTGCAAGTATAAATATTGAAAACAGACTAGACACTGGAAAACCTCCCGGTACTCCTGATGGCCACTCCGCCCCTGTCTGAATGTATCAGCAAAAGTAGTAGTACTAATATATCTACTGCAATCGAGGTCAGAGAAACAAGGATACAAGAACTGGTAAACAGTCACATTTGAAAATATCCTGAAAGTGAAGAATTCCCCTCAAAAATGTTTCTCAATAGTCCAAAAGGGGAATCACTGTGTTGATTACACATTGACTGCATCCCTCACACACACAAAAATACATCTGTTATTTTTGTCACAACTATTCTTTGTGTCACGCATGAGGGCTTTCAACGGGGCTTTCAGCTTAACTTGTGATTTCCAAAACTTTCAGCAAACATTCAAAGAGGAACAAAAACAATGTGAAAAGAAACAAAAGCAACCCCACACAAATACATTTCCTCCATTGTGGCCACTGAGAGAAAAGATTTTAGTTTGCATTTAGATTTAATTTACGTCAGACGTAAAGTCTCGAGTAGTCACTGATATTGATGAAAAAGAAAGATAATCAATAAATTAAGTAATTTAGACATAATCTGATACATACAAATTTTAAATAATTTTCTGTGTGTTTCATGTTTCACAGTGAAGGTGTTTATATTTGGAGAGAGCGGATGATGAGACATCCAGAGTCACATCAGTGAGTCACTGCAGTTTATGAGTCACACATATTACTACATCTAAGGCCTTGTGTGTTTGTATTACTGACAAAAGTTTACTCCGATCCATTACTTAAGTAAAAGTAACTCAATGTAGAAAAACTCTTACTTGTATATCTTACTTTCTTCATTCCTTTTTGTCATTATTGTAATTTGACTGTCCGTCCTGGAAGAGGGATCCCTCATCATCCAGTTTTTCCTTAGGCGATGTGAGGGTCTAAGGGCAGAGGGATGTCATATGCTGTAGAGTAGAGCTCTGAGGCAAACCGTGTTTTTGATAATGGGCTTTATAAATAAAATTGACTTGGCTTACTTTTTCCTCACTCCATTAATATTGGCCTATGTAAATTAATAACTGGCAATATTTCATATTGTACATTTTTTGGAGATACATCACAATTTTCCGTTATAGCGGTTTCCGTAGTGTAGTGGTTATCACGTTCGCCTCACACGCGAAAGGTCCCCGGTTCGAAACCGGGCGGAAACATTATTTTCCCCCCTCCCAGACTACCGTAAAATTGAGGTCCAGAGCAAATGTACCAGGTAACCTGTACTCTTTACAGTAGTCTTTCATTTTGACCAATTTAATTATTTTCTCCTGGATGTCCGTAAACGCCGCATGCGGAGTTTCCGTAGTGTAGTGGTTATCACGTTCGCCTAACACGCGAAAGGTCCCCGGTTCGAGACCGGGCGGAAACATTATTTTTTCCCTTCTTCATGGACGACTATATCTGTTGTGCAATACTTTTTTTTTTTTTTCTTTTTTTTTTTGTTTGCTGCCATTTTTCACGTTTCAGTTGATTTAAGATTTTTATAAGCACATGAAATTCTCTCAAATTTTGGAAGCAAATTTGTTGTTATCTATGTTAGTGAGCACTTCTCCTTTTCCTAGTTAATCCATCCACCTGACAGGTGTGGCACATCAAGATTTTGATTACGCAGCATTATTGCTACACAGGGACAATAATAGGGCGTTCTAAAACTGCAGAAAAAAGTGTTGAATGAAATAAATTGTTAAGTGTAATGTTTCAGAAGTAGCACATTTTAGTCAATGAAAAACAGGCCTTGTGGCAAAAAAAAAAACTACATAATAAACAAAAAAAGAAATAAATAACGTCCTCCGAAGGGACAGGGAGTCTCATCCACCACAAGTGTAGGTATTTGAAAGGCGCAGGCGGTTCACTGGAAGGGAAGGAAAAGTTTGATTTGTGTCTCGCGTTTCCATAGTGTAATCCTTCCAGTATGCCTTCATTTTGATCAATTTCATGATTTTTTCCTGGATGTCCCCAAATGCCTCGCAAGGAGTTTCCGTAGTGTAGTGGTTATCACGTTCGCCTCACACGCGAAAGGTCCCCGGTTCGAAACCGGGCGGAAACATTGGATCTATTTTGGAGAGAATCGGTATCCAAACTCTACATATTTACCATACGTCGCTTTCAGCAATTATTAACCAAGCATGGACGACAAATATCTGATTGTGCTTGAACGCAGCACTTTTGCAAACATCGAGTTTCCGTAGTGTAGTGGTTATCACGTTCGCCTAACACGCGAAAGGTCCCCGGTTCGAGACCGGGCGGAAACAGTGACAGCTTTTCATTATCATATCTCAAATTTCCTGATGTCTTGTGACTGTCCGCTGCTGCTGTCGATGATCAACAAGTCTGTAACTTCCGATGCGTCCTTAAACGCGGTCCTCAGGGGGCGCACATGTGTGGTGCTGCTCTGCTATTTGGCAGCAGATGGCAGAGCTGTAGAGCCTCCTAAGGAGTCCTAAGGTACAAGATTTAACGAAGACGTACTTCATTCACATTTACAACCACAGGGGACGCCAATTATTCCTCTGGTTTTTGGTAAGTGCTCCTGTGTAGCCTGTCTGTGCTAAATACTTATGACCGCGGCCTGCAGTGCCAAGCTAAAGTTGACAGGAGGCTAATGTTAGCATTAAGGTGTGTGTTTTGTGTGTTTTTGATCCAACAGCTCTGATACTGAAAGGTTTTAGGATTACAGTCTGCTCTGTTAACAAACTTAATTCCATATTGTGTTTTCTGACAGACTGAGAGGATGTCACAGTGATCAGATGACTTCTACAGCTCCTCTGAAGGATGAGCAAAACACATTGGTGTCCTCTGCAGGGACAGGGAGTCTCATCGAGACGGGAGGTATCTTCAAGTCATGTTCCCAGAGTCTTTATAACCATTTACTGTGATGTTTTGTCTGAAAAAAGTTAAACAAAGTTGCCAGTGGGCAAAATGTTGCCTCAGACCACAGCAAAAGGATTTTGTCTGTCTCTGACACTCTTAAAATAAATCAAAAGAAAGATATCCTTATGCATTTGTTTTTTTTCCATCTGAACTTGCACCCAACTGTGACTTATGTGTTCAGCTACAGCTCTTATATAGACAATAAAATGATTTCCAGTATGCTTGTATTTTTCTGTTTACTTGGATTACTTGGATACTTGGATTTTTGTCATTCATTTCCTTATAAATACTTACATCTTTCAGATGGAGTCTGCTGTTTGTTACATGTGCTGTGCTGCATCATTTACATGTTTACTTTGTCAATAAAAAAAATCATTTGCAAAATAGACCAAAAAATAATAAACCTGAGAACCTTTCGCTGCCATTAAAAATAATTTTGGCATATGAACTGTTGTTGAAACAACTCAGATACAACTGAGGGCCATTTGTGTAGTAGCCTACCTGAAAGGTTGAGCCTAAGGTGTGATAACAATGGCACGTGTGGGTCTTAAATACTAACAGCCCGTTGACCGTGTATGTCCTCTAGGTGCGGGAGGTTTTTTTGTATTTGTATTTATAATATCGTTTCTTTGAACTTTTCTTTGTTGTTTTATTGACATTTTGACGTAATGCGTATGTAGTGTTACACTGTTGTTAAGGTACGACTAAAGTAATTATTGAAAGGTTTTTAACCTCATTTAATTCAAATATAAGAACTTTCCTCATGTAATAACTGTTTTTTTTTGTTTGTTTTGTCACTCGGAAAATCCATGTATACATCCTCGTTAGTATAGTGGACAGTATCTCCGCCTGTCACGCGGAAGACCGGGGTTCGATTCCCCGACGGGGAGAATATGTTTTTTAAAAAAAATATACATAATATAATTTTGTTGTACAACAATAATGAAGCATTTTTTTCCTATTGAGTGATTGTCTGTCCATAAAGGCGGCATTAAAGTGATATCGACCGACAGCCCCTGAAGGCATCGCAAATGACGTGTCTACGCAGTAGTCACGTGGTTGCGTCAGCAGAAACAAACATGGCGCCGCGAAAGTGAGGAAAACTCTGATGTGAGTGTTTCTGTACTGAATATTTTTCGGTTTATTGTTGTTTTGTGTAGCCGTTGAACTAATAAGCATGCGTTCAGGCAATGGTGTTTTTTTAATCACGGCTATTTTTTTTAAGAACACCGAAAATGCGAACTTTATTTGCGGTTTCTGGGGTCTCGTGAGGTCAGTTTGTTTCCCTATCAACCGATGCTCTCGCGCTGTGTACTTTAAGCTAGTGAAGTTTTGACGGAAATCGGCCGAGTGAGACTCTAAACATGAGCTGTACACACCCGTGTGTGAATTAACCTGCTTTCAGCCGCTTTAGTCTCTCACTCTAATCATTTGTTTTCATTTTAACACTCAGGTGAGTTAGTTTGGGGTCCACGCTCGTGCCATTCCGACCCACCGGACAGATGAGAGGAAGAGGAGGACACTCTTCGTCATCAGGTAAAACAGGTAACTACTGCTGCTGAGAGTGGACGAGGAGGGTGCTCTGTTGTTGGCTTTGCTGCCGTTTGAGGGTTTTGTTAAATACAAATCCTCTGAAACTGTGTTATGGAAGCTGTGATTTAATCCGCTGCACATTTATTAGACATTAAAAGGAGATTTCCACAGACAGGCAGCCGAGGTGTCATAAGGGTTATCTTAGTTTGAGCTTGGAGACCACAAATGCGTGACAGAGAGCCTCCTTTATATTTAAATGACTCAGACATTAGCACGAAATTAGTGAAAAGTACAAGAAAATTAACAAAAACAAAACCAACAAAGGGAACGTACAAATAAAAAAAACAAACAAACCAGGAAATTACCTGGAAAAATATCTTTAGGAAAAAAAATAAATAAATAATCGCAAATATATAAATATGACAGTTATAAACATAGCTCTGTGGACATTTTTCACTAGCTATAAAAAGAAAAAAAATTATATCTACTTATTTCTTAGAGCTTATAGACCCCAAATGTATGACTGAGAGCCTCCTTTATATTTAAACGACACAGACATTAGCAAGGAATTAGTGAAAAGTACAAGAAAATAAAATTTTTTAAAAAAACAAGGAAATGACCTGGAAATAAACTCCTTGAATAACTAAAATGATTTGTAAAATAATTTTAAATATATAATTATGACATTATAGATATAGATCTGAACACTTTCCCTAGCTTTTTAGAAAATTATTTTCTGCACATACTAATTTCTTCTGATTTGCAGGACAGTTTTTGTCAAGTTGCCCATTGCCTTTTTACCCTTTTTTTGAGAAAGAGAGAGGTTTCAAAAGGTTGAAATACTTGTGAAAGGCGTTTAAATGGAACACCAGAAAGTGCTGTCGATCCAGATTTCAAAGGGACAGAAAATACATGAATTGCATCAGATATAGCACAAAGCTTGTTTTAATCTTTTGTCCCTGGCCTCCAAATATACTGCACATAATAAATGACAGTTCCACCTAACAATAATAAATACGTATAATAATGTAATTTATGTAATTACTAATTTCTTGCAAATTTATGGGTCATTTAAATGTGAAGGAGGCTGTCTGACATACATTTGTAGCCTTTAAGCTCATCTATAATAATCCTTGTGACACCACAGTTCTCTGTTCATTTTAAAGTGTAAAATTAGTGGAATTCCCCTTTAAATGTCTGATAAATGTGTGCAGCAGATTCAATCACAGCTTCAACAACACAGTTTCAGACAATACACATTAAACAAAACCCTAAGCTTGAGCTTAAAGACTACACATGTATCACAGAGAGCCGTGTGTGCAAACTAGTAGGGGTGGGTAAAAACACTTAACATAGGAATTTCAATTTGATTTTGAATTTAAAAATCCCCCCCAAATAAGTTTTGTTTTTTTCCACAACATTATGTTGACATAAAGAGGAAAGGCGATCCTGCCAATCCATTATTTTGTACTTCACCTTAAAGAAGGCAAGCATTTAGGCGTACTTCGTATGGAATTACTTAGTATTTAACTTAACCAACTATAGTTAAACATTGCATAATAAAGTAAAGTATTTTGTTAAAACTTCATACAGAGTGGAGCATTAAACTCTAGCACTTACAAACATGGCGACCAACCAGCACACACTGTATCTCTTTTTTTTTTTCTTTTTCAGCAGTGATTTTAGTGATTAGAATCTGAATTGAAAACTTTTAAATTATGCTATGCTTATGTGAAGCTTTTTGTTTCTGTGTTGTGACAAAGTTTCTCAGCAGCAGACCAGGATGGCTCTGAGGAAGCAAATACTCAAGGATGCCAGTGACATTCCCACTGGAAGCCAACCAGCCGACGAAAACACGCAGGAAGATGAAACTCTCAACGACCAAGACAACACTGTAAAAAATGTGAACATGAGCTTGAATCAGCTGAGATAAATGCAGATTCATGTGTCTAAATCCAGGAGTACAGCATCACTTGTTTTTAAGCATGTCAGCAGTTTTAGCTCAGGGATTAGTCAGTGCTTTTCATATACTTTCCACTTTTCCCAATACTGTCCCAAAGTCAAATTGGTAGTTGGATGAAACTTGAAATATTTTTAACAGCAGATCTGATGATTCAACTGTAGCTTGGAAGTTAATTATGACTCATTGTTGTGTCATACCTTGAACATACTTTGTTGAATTTTTCAGCTAAAAACTCTCTCCTGAGGCTTACTTGAACTCTGGAAAATGACGTCAATTAAACTTTGTCTTTGTGCCTGTCCTTCCAGGACGAGCTCTCATTGTCACTTCTATCGTCATCAAGAGAAAAACGCAAGAAGGAGAGGGAAAACAAATCCAAACCCAAAGGTACACGAATTGTAGGACAAACAAAATAATTACCAAACATTGACTTTTAATGGTTTTTTTTCTTCTTTGTTTGTTTTTAGTTTGTGCAGAATAAATACTGTTTAACATGGAGAAAGAAATTTAATGACAAATAAGTTAAAAAATTGAAATACAAATGTTCTTAGTGTCACTGTATTGATGTCGAGGCTAGTTTTATTCATCACATCATCACTGCACATGATGATGTATGTTGTATATTTTGTTGGTATGGTGACGTCAGTCTGTGTTTAGGTGCATATAACAAGAACTAGGTTTAACGAATATTATTTTTTATATTATTTTGTAACAACATTGTTTTTTGAAGCTAATTTTACTCCTTTTAAGATTCTAAATAATTGACACAATCAAAAGTGTACTGACAATACAGTGGAGTACTTTACAAAGAAAAAAACCCTAAAGCTCTGTGCTAAGTAAGCCACAGCATTAGTATAATTTCTGGTCAATGTGAGAGGCAGGCTTTTATGAATAACCCTGACTTTTAACTTTATAGCACTGTCCCTTACTTTTCAGAGATGACAGAGGAAGAGATGATGGCCTTGGCTCTGCGTTTGAGCGAACAGGAAGCCAGCGTTACTGCACTTAGACTGCAGGAAGAGGAGGAGGCCGTGATGAAAGCCATCCAGGAGAGTGTGAGTGCAGAGGAGCTTAAAAAATAAGTCCTCCCTTCATGAATGTTGTAATATTCATTTTTATTATTTTGTCCACCTCTCTTATGTCAATAATGGTAAACTAAGTAACGGAAGCATCTCTCTGTATAACAGCAGTGCTGTTTTTGCATGTTAGTCTTAGCCTAGTGACGATGCGCCAGATTCAGTGCATAGTGACAGATAGTGGATATGGATGAATGGAAGAGGCGCCGTCAATTTACTGCAGACATTATAACAATAATCAACAGAGTGAAGTACTAGTTTACAAGTAGTAGAGGGTGTATTTCTACTATTGCGATATTTGTACAACTTCTGCTCTTTGTTGCACGCTCTCAGTCAGTGAGTCCTCACAACAGACTGGATTTTCTTTGGAAAAAGGAAAATAACTTCCGTTGCAATAAACACTCCAGTGGACCTGGATCAAAAGACAGTATAGTTTAGTGACATTATTTACTTAGTCAAAAAAGTGGAAATTATTCCTTAATTTGAAGTTGTTGGAGTTTTTCTGCCTGTATGTGCACATTTTCAACAAAGGGCAAATATTTGTACTAGACATATAAGAAATGTATCAATGGGCCTTTTGAGCCTCAAGAATGACAAATTATATATTTTGATAGCGAAAGATATGGATTGTCACATCAATTGGTTTTTTCACTTCTAGTTAGGATAATCATCTTTGAAAGATTTGAATTACAATTCCCATAATGCTTTGTGGGATGCCATGTTGCCATGGAGTTGGTTTGCTAGCTGGAGGTCAATACCGTTTTTATGCCAATATTTCTTCACATTTTTAGCTAATTTGCTGAATGTACTATTAGCTGTTCCTGTTTGCAAAGTAACTGTAGCTGTTACTGTAATACTGTATTTCAGAGGAGAACTTCTGAGTCATGATTCTCAGAAAAGAGGCTGTGATTTTTGACCCAAACTGCATCAATCTGATTGAAAGATTTCAAACAGTATCTGGTTAAATAACTAATGCAGAAGTACTGTTTTTTTCTCTTGTAGATGGTCAGCCAGACACAACCGTGCTCACAGAGCCTGCTCGCCGATGCCGAAGCTTCACTCAGGATCTGCTCTCGACGAAAACTCTTGTACTCAAACAGAAAGAAGGCATCTGCTAACGAACAGGGAGCATCAGAAGACACCTGCACGCCAGAGACAGATGTGAACCGAGGTAAGTCACTGAAGACTGTTGAGTTTATGTTGGTAAATATCCTACACTGCTTAGTTTCCTTATGCACCAGCGCTGGCAAGTAAAATCAGAGGAAATATGCAAAAACAGAAATATACAATTTTGCCATGTAGTCAGGCCAACTCAAAGAATAAAATCAAACTGCTGAAATTACAATGAATTTGAAAGCAAGCTGGAATGTACTTCCAGGAGCAAAAGGAAGTGGCGATGAAAGCAATAACAGGAGTAAAAAGCGGAAAAGGAAAGAAGGAAGTCCTCTGCTGGAGATGCCGGACTTATCACAGACTCAGAAAATCTACTCTCAGGCTTCACCCTGCAGCTCCGAATGTCCCTCAGTGCCTCTGGACTCACCGCAGGTTTGTCCAAAAATATTTTTGATTTGTCTTCACTTTTGATCGACCTGTTGATAATATTTAGGAGGGTGTGAAATTTAAGTATTTAGTCTATAAAATGTCACAAAATACTGCAGATCAAAGTTTCAAAAGCCCAAGCAGATGAAATCCCAAACCAAAGATATTCAGTAAGCAACTAATGATTATTTCCATGAATGATTATTCTGTTGATATCATCACTTCCCAGAGCCCAAGGTGAGGAAAGCTGCCAAAACAGCTTTCCTCAGATCTCAAAGATACTCAGATGACAATGATTTAAAACAGAGAAAAGCTAAAAATCCTCACATTGGGGTTCCTGGAACCAGCAAATGTTTGCAGTTTTGTTAAATATGCTTAATTAATGATCAAAGTACTTGTATAATTATCTTTCGATCAACTAAAAGATTTTAAGCCTTAATTTCACTTTCAATGATTAAAAAGAGAAAAGCAGCATATTAGCAGGATTATCAAACTGTTGCTGGCACATAATCATTACAATGATAGAATTTGATTTACTGTGATAAAAGTTTATTCAAGAACAGCAATCAGACTCTGAAAAGCTTGTTGAGATTAATAAGAAATCTGAGAAAATGATAATTTTAGTACACTGTGTTTTTTGTAATTGTCATTCGTAAACTGGCTTTATTCGTTCTTTCTATACCATGTGTTATGCTCTTATGTTTATGAAATTACAATGTGTTGGATGAAGCAATGAACTTACAGAACTTACTTTACTGTTTTGGTTCACTTCACTGCTCTTATAGTTATTTTTAGGGGAAAAGGTGAAAAAATCTGTTTTACACTACCTGCCCAGCAGTAAACTCTTAGAAACTTGCTGGTAAACATACACATTAAGCAGCTAAAGAGACAGATGTTTCCCTCAGGAGTTGGTGGAGACCAAAAACAGAGCTAAAAGAGAGTGACTGTGGGACTTACATTTATCAGGTGAACACAAACACAACTCCAAATGAATGATAATGTTTGTACTTGTCTTCTCTTAACAATACATCAGAGCTGTGACTCGACCCAGATCGATGACTGTCAGCTCCGTAAATCCCCTGTCTTCTCCTCCACTGGCTCCAGAGCCGAGGTTCACATCCCCCGGCTGAACCAGGACCTGCTGGAAAGTTGCAGAACATCTGGGTTTGTGTTGTGCTCTCAGGACAGTTTGACCTCAACTCAAAAGTCTCAACCTGCTGAACCCAAGAGCCCGACGTTTCCCAAAAGTCCCAAATGCTCCGGTAATCACACTTTGTCGAAGAGTCCCAACTTCTTAGAGACTGATCAGGAAGACGATAGAGAGACGGAGCAGAGTCCTGAGTATTTTAAAAGTCCAGTATTTGGCAGGATTACTCAGCATGAGAGGTCTCCAAGTGCCTGCAAACCCCCAGACCGTGTCTGTAACTCAGAGTTCATGTTCTCTTCTCAGGGGAGTTTAACCCCCTCTGTGAGGTCCACATCCTGTCAGCCTAAGAGTCCAGTGTTCCCAAGAAGCCCAGGTGTTTCCAAAAACGTCGCTCCCTCTGAAACATTAGTATCGAGCAATAGTCCTGTTTTCTCAGAGACTGACGGAGAGCAGACCGAGCAGAGTCTTGGATGTTGTATAAGCCCAGTGTTTGGCGGGACTCCACAACAACAACAAAAGATTCATCTTGATGAGCAGAAAGACTCTGTGAGTCCTTCAGCTGCAGGTCTCAGAGGTTCAGCCACTGAAAAGAATTCAACCACATCCAGTGGTCCCTCTCAGAGTCTGAGGCAGGTGAGTTCAGGTATCCCATAAAGTCCCTGTCAGGTGGTCGAGAAGTGTCTGAAACAACTGGATTTTTGACACTAATATTGGTACATTAGTGTTAAAAATAAATATACATATATATTTCTTGTATATTATATATATATATTTCTATCTCATTCTTTTATTTATTTCAGTTTTTATTCTGGTATATATTTGTGTATTTATTTATTGATACTTAAGTCATTTTATCATCATCCATACTCTGGTAAACAAACTATGTAATGGGCTGTTTCTAAATGAACAAAAACTTTAATTATTTATTGGCTGACATATTTTGCGTTACCTGTATATTGGCCGATATAACGGTGTAGTTGATGTATTTGGGGCAGCTTTAATCTTGTCTAATTTTTCTAATCTTAAACTCCAATAAGACGCATGCTCTGCAGCATATCTATCATATAGTATTTTATTCAACCCTCCAAGTGGCAAAGATTTTTTTCCTCTCAATGATAATTTTTTCCTCAAACTTGCAATGTGATTTTTGGATTTTAAAGGGTATTTTTCTCTTGCAGTGTAAAACAACATTCTCTGTTCTTCCTGATTAGGACAGCAAGATAAACAATCAAGAAGTTGGGTTTAACAACTCATCTCAGTCAGGTACAGTGTTACATCACACACTCTGCTCCCTGTCGGTGTCTTTTCCTAATTTAACTTTACTAACATTTTGATGTTAAGAGTCATCATGATGGTGTCCACAGCTCTCATGATGACGCTTATATTGCTGATCTGAATAGTGTGGTCAGAGCCTGCTGGTCAGTGGGTCTGGGATTTTAGATTTCTTTTGTGTTTTTAGATGATGCAGAGGAGCCAAATCGAACGTCCAAAGACTGGAACTCTGCTGACATGGAGCTGACCAGTGATATGACGCTACACTGGTCTGACGAGGACGACGATGTCACGGTACACAGGCTCACTTTCACTGTTTCAAGGCCAGAGTACATTTAAAGAAAAACTTAGAATGCTTTCGAAGTAAATTTTGAGTAAATCTTTGCTTCCACTTCTTCCACTATTTTATCATAATGGCACTTCTTACTGTGTGTAAAAGGCTACATGCTCAGTTAATTCACTAAGTCTGAAACAGAAGTATGGAAATGAAAATCAGCTTTTTTTTGTCTCTCTTTATCGGTTCCTATATCTGTTGCAGCCGGTGGGCTCACCCAGCCCCGTCTTCCCAGAGGAGAGACGTGTTCATCAGGCAGACAGCCAGGCTGCTTCCCTGAACCATACGACTGAAGCTTCTCCAGGGACGAACTGCAGGTAGAGAAAACACAAAAACCATTACAGGATCACACTTTCTGTATCACAAAGCAGGCTCACACAGGGAGTTATTACCAATCATAGAGCATTTTTATCTTTTTTAATGAGTTTTAATATCTGACAGGTTGTTACTATGAAATGTTTTTAAGTGAAAAATTACTTGATCATCAAATTGTTATACAATATTCTTTACTTGTAAAAAAAAATATTGGTATTTTTATTTAAAACAAAGCATCATATTTTATAACCCTTCTATCTTCCTTATGCAACAATATCAATCTGTAAATTAATTAAAACTGTCAGATAAATGTAGTGAAGTAAATAATACAATATTTCCCTCTGAGATATAGTGTAAGTATAAAGCATGACATTATTTAAATTCCACCACTGCATACTTGTCTAATTAAAGAGTACAGGGAGGTCTCTTTGCTTACTGTAGTTCTCTCTGGGTATGTTTTCACACTCAGACCTTCTTCCTCTTCTACATCTGCCGCGCCTGTGGAGCCTGGGGGCAGGCCGATGGTGCACTACTACTGGGGAGTTCCCTTCTGTCCACGAGGCCTGGACCCAGACAAATACACACAGGTAAAGATTGGTGCACAGTTTTTCACCTGCAAAGTGTTGACAGTTTTGATGATCAGTTTTGCAAAAAATCCTGGTGAATCATCTCTTGATGCTGCTTTTCTCTGTTTTAGTCATAACCTGAACATCTTTGGACTGTTGAAATGCAAAAAAAAAAACATTACAGTTGATGAGATGTAAAAATTGGTGTATCATGACAGCAAAACTGCTCCTCTGGAAATCTAACTGGCGAGATAATCAATCATTGCATACATATAAGTATGTGACTTAAACATCCACTGAAAAGCCAAAAACATCATGGATGGTGAGGAGACTTTAAAACTCCTGGCATTAGTATATGAAACCACCATAAATGTCATATATCTGCATTAATATCATTCATTATCTCACATGGTTTGAGTTTTGACTGGAGCACTTTAAGTGACAGAAGCTCTTCTTCTTCTTCTGCAGTGGGTTAATTGAACCGCCTAGACAATTAGAGCCACCTACTGTTTATCTCCATGAATCAACTCTTAATATTTAACAGTAGTTAACAGCAGTAATTCATATTTTCTTTTCCCAAGTAGCTGAAAATTCAGTAAGAAGTTGTGTGAACTTTGGATGGAAACTTGGCTTATCTGTCTTCTATCTTTAAGTATATTGATAGCAAAAAATGCAATGAAATTAAGTAAATTTGACATCTAATTTATAACTTTGTCATCTGTCTGTCTGTCTGTCCATCCATTCATCCATCAGGTGATCCTGGCTCAGATGGAGGTGTATGAGAAGAGTCTGAAGCAGGCTCAGAGGTGTCTGCTGAGGAAGGCTGAGTGGGGGGATGCCATCCAGCCACAGCCAGAGGTACCATACTTACTTTATTTATTGGTGTATTTATGGACTTTAATTTTTATTTGCTGTATAGGATCTTGATCTTGAACATTGTATTCTTTTAATTTTACTGTTGTAGCCAGTGGAGGTTGAGACAGTTTTAACCACTTATTATGCACTTCGATAGTTTTAACATGCTAGAAGTTTAAAGTGGCCAGTGGCAACCAGTGAAGAGATGTCTTTAGTAAATAACAGTAGGACTGACTTAAATCTTTAAAAGTTGCATTTATTTTTTATTGTAGAAGGTGAAATATGTATATGTTGTTGCTTCCTGCTCTGAGCTGAGGACACCAGTGAGCAGAACATTTACAAAACAAAACTGTTGTTTTCTGATCTTTAATTAGTTAAACTGTGAGTCATTAAACAAGCATTATTCATTTTTTTCCCAGAAATCCCCTTCACCTGAATCGCCTGAATCACCTCAACTGCTTGTTCCTCAAAGGTAAAAAACCTGCAAGAACAGTTCTTCTTGGATAATGGATAAATTTATTGTTAGCATCCTGTTAAACTTATGGTCATGTAGGAAGTGCTCAAAGATAAATCTGCAGTGAAATCCTCCTAACCAAGAATATAAACACTGTGTCCCAATTATATATTACAAACTAACTCAACTAATGCAATAATCATACAGTATTTACTGATAACTATTTTGGTAGTAGGTATACAAGAAAGGAACAGAAACTAGCTCAGGGTCCGTGTTGATAGACGCCAACAAATTGAAAATTAGTTTTAAATTCCTAATAGTTGTGTTTTATTTTGCCCCTTTTGCAGATCAAGAATAAGACAAAAATAACAATTTTGAAGAACAAAATTTAAAAAGAAAAAAGTTAAAGAATTTTTTTTTTCATCAGCCTTGAATAGCTGCTTTACTGTGTACTGTGTCTTAAATTTCCCTCGGGATCAATAAAGTACCTATCTTTCTATCTATCTATCTACACACTTTCTGTACAGTGCAGTAACGTCTGTTCGCCACGAGATGTCGCTAGTGTGTCACTGAAATGCAAACTTAAATAGTGAGTTGTTGGTTAGACTTGAAGCAGCAGTTCAAATCACACTCTACAATATATAAAATAAAGGAACACTTTACATTTTCAGTGGAGAGGCTGTATACTTGGCATATTTACTCAAAACTGAATTACACAGTCTATCAATTATCAGAATAGTTGTTGATTTAATGTTGTGTGGCTCTAAACTGATGATCTGTAGGTACCATTTTGTTAAGAGAAACACAAAATGACGAATCAAATGCACACTTTGTGAAACAAAATATACTTATGTATCTCAAATGAGTAGTTTGAGTGCACTTCTGCGGTCTGAGTAGCTCTGCTGTCACTTCCTGAAGTCTGCACACAAGTGTGATTAAATGATATTTCTCAGTTTGCATTTTATGTTTTATTGAAACATTTATTGTCTCTTGATCTGTGCTGTTTGTTATTTAAACAAATTTTCAGGCGAGGCCTCAGACTGAGAGGCAGAAAACTGTGTGAATCAGCTGATAGCCCATCAGCTGAGGCAGAGGAGGAGGAGGACAAGAAGGAGGAAGAGGAGGAAAGACAGAGCAAAGAGGAAGAGAAGAAGGAGGAGGAGGATGGAGAGGTACAGGTGGACACAGATGACTGTGAGGTTTGTCCAGGTAATTAAGTTCCACCTTTTCTTTGGACTGTTTTTAGGTTTAAGTTGTTTTAGTTTTCTGAATGAAGCTGTTAATCTTAAAATTCAAGAAAGCAAAGAAAGTTTTTGTGTTTTCCAAGCGCCCAACCACAGATCAGTAGGTGATGGCTGTATTAAATTCTCACTGGGCAAGGGAACTGATCTCTTTTGTGATTGCATTATTTCCTGCACTGCAGGCTTTTTTTTTCATTATAAACAAAAAATTCTGACAGCCAGTATGTCTCCGGTTTGTAACAACAGAAACCCAACTGACTGACAACGATGACGACAGGACGCAAGATCTGATGATGGACACTGACGCTGGAACAAAGGTGAGTTTAAATGCTCCATTTTTAATCTGCGCTCAGTGCTCTGATAGATCATGAAATACTGGACTTTATGAGATCATCTTACAAGTGGAAGAAAGTACATTAAAATCTGTTGGAAGTAACGCAGTATGTGGGGAATATTACTAAAACAACGGACAGACAACAATGGCGTTTAACCATGAAAAAACAATTGGTCAAATCAGTGTTGATCAAACTAAGGTATCACACTTAACAAAACTGTAGAATCAAGTCAGAAGTAACACTTCTTTGTAATACTAAGTGTGGGCTTAATGTACTTTGGCTTGTCTCATCACAACAACACAGAATTCTATAGATCCTATATAGATGTAAACTATTTTTATCACTTCTTCCTCTTAAATTGGGACTTTTTCTCTGGTTTGGATTTCAGTCTGATGTTAAAAAGAGTCGAGAGCAGCCGGAGGTCGAGATGATTCTCCGCGATGACTCTCCAGCTGGGGATGAGCTGCAGGAGGAGGAGATGGAGGTGGAGGTGGACGGTAAGGTTGCCATCTTAATAACGAAGTCAAAATACTGCATTTGTAGTTTGTTCTGACAAATAAAACCAGTCTGGTTTTGTGGGGGTTGAAGTTTAAGAAATTAAACAGTGTGTCATCAGGAAATAATCTTGTGTTTGTGTGACTGCTTTCAGCCCTAGAGGACAGAAAGACGAAAGGAGACGTCCCTGTTAGCAACAGCAGCAGCGATATTGGAAAACAACATGTAAGAAATGAAACGGTAGAGGATAAGGATCCAGATGTGGAGGAGATAAAGGATCGAGGCCTTCAAAGGTCGATGTCTCCTGAGCTGGAACCAGCCACCGTCCCTGAGAGCCCTGAAACCAAAGTGGACTGTCCCATCTGTCAGGGGTCTTTCCCAGTCACGGAGATTGAGATGCACGCTGCGTACTGCGATGGTGAGGTGGCTGTTGTCGATGAGAGGAGGCCTGAAAACAACTGTGAGACATTATAAGACTCTTGATCCTTTAGTTTTACGGCTCTAAACTACATGGTTTGATTCTATCATTGGTTTAAATTAGTGTTGTAGTACTCGAGATCGGTCTTGGTCTTGTCTCGTAATTGAACACATTTTTGACTCGGGTTTGTCTCGGCCTCTGACATAGTGGACTCCAGATTTTTAATCGAGAACGGCAGAGACCACAACGGATTTATTTATTAACATAATTACTGTGGTTGGATGTAAAACTTCCTTCTTTAAATCCAGCAAATCACGTAAGTCATTTGTAGTTTGCTGGTCTTGGTCTTGACTTGGTCTCGGCACACTGGTCTTGGTCAAGTTGTTGGCTCGGTTATTATGGTCTTGACTACAACACTAGTTTCTGTCGAATGAGAACGTCTGTATTCTCTCTCTCTCTTAGAGAGATCAGTCGGATGCAACCGCTACAGTTAACCCATTAAAACCAACTCTTAACATCAGTTTAAATGATGTCATCGTTGTTTTGTTGCTGGTTTAAAGTGGCTCCATCCTCTTGTCTTTACAGCGTCACTGAAGCCACGTAGGAAGAGAACACGAAGAACAGAGACGACTGATGAAGAGACAGACCCCTCCAACGCTGGCAAGTAAGTAGGTATGACCTGTTGCATAGAACGGGAACGACTCAGTGTTTTCAGACATTTTTTTTTTAATTCTGTCTGTTTGTTTCCACAGGAACCGAGAGAAATGTTACATCTGTCAGAAAGCTGTTCCTCTGAGAGACTACAACCGCCACACAGAGATATGCATCCAACGGCAGGCATCAAAGACTGTAAGCCTTTTTACACACTCAATAACACACTAATAACAACACAAAAGTGAAGTTTAAATATAAATTAAATCTTCTGATGCACAGTTGAAGATAAGCAAATTGAAATTTCTCTTTGTAATGCAGAAACATGTGGCTCAGCCCTTTTCACATTTATTGTCTTACGTTTTGGATGTGATCTGTATGATGATATTGTAGAATTTTTTTAAATTTACGTTTCCAACCCTCCAGAAGGGAAATCTGCTGTCGGCTCTGGAGCAAACAGAGAGCAGAGATTCAGGTGAGTCTGAAAGTCTTTTAAAGTGTAACAACAACAACATGCTGCTCTGCGAAGCTGAACTTACACACAGTGGTGCTTTAAGCCTGATGCTAACACTAGCAGGCTAACATGCTGATGTATAGCAGATATAATGTTTAACCCTGTTTACCATACCAGTTTAGTTTATTAGAAGATGGCGCTCTGATCAGATTTTTGAGTATTCGGGTAATTGTAGGAAACAGTATCTTCGCTAGAGCTGAAACTATTGGTCATTTAATCAATCACTCCATTGTCAGGACATTAATCTGCAACTTGATCCTTGATCAGACTTGTTTTTGGAACCTCAAAAACAAACATATCAGCAATGAAAAAAAAATCATTTGTCAAACTTAAGTTGATTCACGTTTTTACTGAATTGTTGTTTTGTGTTTACAGATGCGGGGCCATCTGGATCCAAAGTCCAACCAGGGTAAAGAAGTCTTAGAAAATCTGTTTACATTATGATTTAATTTACAGTATTGTTTATCTTTGTGGACATTTTGATCCAGAATCCCTCACAGTGACAGTGGGATTGAAACCTCCATCACTCTGTCAGTGTCAGTATTGTGTGGACGGCTGGGGTAAAATAAATTGATACTCAATTGCCATGACAAAACATGTCGACAAAACATTGCAAGTATCTATTAATGCATCATGATAAAACCATATTTCTGTTACGTACATGCATTTTCATTTTTGAGTCCAAACTTCATGATTTCTTCAGCGTTTACCATTGAAATACACAAAGCAACACTATTATGAAATGTTAAATTGGCTTAAAAATTTTCATGCCATTTATACTTATTCATTTTGGGCTCTGGAAGATTGAATGCTACACAGTCGAGCTCCTCCTCTGTGTTTAAATCCAAGTACTAAGTTAGTTGTAAATACGATGCAGCTAGGTTAATGTCAGTCATCGTTTTCTGAGCTGATTACCTTTTAAATTTTATTAAACGTAGTAAAATGTGCTTTGTCCAGGCAAAGTTGGAAAACTTCCTGTCAAAACATAAAGTACATAATGTCCAAATCTATCTGCAGAAAAACAGTATATTTTGGTGACATTAGCAAACCGCAAAAGTAAAATATAAAGACATTAACTGTGCAAGAATTTGCCAAGTATTAGCAGTAACTTTATTCACGTAAGCCTATCACTGTAAATAAAGAGAGAAAGAAAATTGTATTTAAAGTGCATTGTGCCGTCTGACTGATACCTGATCTGATTCAACACACACAGGAGGCAAAAAATAAGTTCAATTAATTATTAAATAAACATGCCTAGGCGAAGGATGTCTTTATGTACCTGTAAAATTGTCTTAATCCAGTTCAGATATATGTTTTTTTTAACTGCTGTACATCTGTAATCTTTTGTTTTTGTTTCATTTTAGAGATGTCATAGATCTGCGAGATGATGACGAAGATGAGGATGTGGCAGAGGAGGGCAGCATTTCAATGCTCAGAATCAGTAACTCTCCCATCAGGTCCTTCACTCCGATCTCGGAGGCCACCGGCTGCCTTATCGACTTCAAAAAACAGCAGAGAGTCAAGAAGCCGCGCCAAAGACGAAGATGAGGACGACCTCCTGCAGGAAATACTGTAAACCAGAGCCTTAACTAAAGACCTACTGAGTTTTCAGGTTGGATGTGACTTTTCAGTTTGAAAAGACTTGTTTTAAATTTCACAGCACCTTCCTGATGTCACATGTATTTATGCAGGTCAGTGAATACAAACTGAGCACTTGAATGTCAGTAATGTTCATTGACTGATTTTTTGCCACCGTTTGTTTACGTTGAAGGTGTTTCAGACTACCTCTTTATGAATTGAAACATTTCCTTTTTGTTACGTTGGTTTAATGTCTGCCTAACGCTATGATTACAGCACCATGTCTCAACCTTCTGAGTGTAAATCAAAGTCATACAAACAACATTTTTCTGGCCTTTAACTTGAAACAAGAGAAGTGAAGTTATGTTTGCAGCTGACTGCGAGGCCACTTGGCCCACTACTTTGGTCTGAAATATCTCAACGACAGTTGAATGGATCACCATGAAATTTTGTAAAGATGTTGTTATGATGATGATGTTATTTTGTCCACAAGATGAAACTTCGGCGATCGTCTGATGTTTCATCCAGCGTCTCCTACAGGTCAGAACACACTATTGTATGACAGAATCACAGGAATCCCCTAAAAGGTAATGACAGAATTCAGCCTCACGTGTATCAACACAACATGCCAAATATTTCCAGGCAAGTTTCTGCATGAGTGGATCCTTTCGCAAATGTACTTAATTGCCGCATCTAATTTCTGAAAATTGCTTTGCTATCTGTACACATGTTCACTGTAGCTTTTGTGTGCTGATGTTAGCATCTGAGCTAACATTTAGCTAATGCAAATATTGCCAGCTCAGTGTTTTCCTGATTCCAGACCTCCGAATGACTGCCCACAACATTTCGTGATTCACGTGGGTCTGGTTATTATTGATGTAAAAACAAACGGACCAATCAGTGCTGATTATGAATGGTAATGTCATCTTCCTTTACCCAAGCCTAAAAATATAAGTCAGATTTTGTAGCAATTGTAAATGTAGAGGCTGCAACTGTCCATTCTTTTCATCACAGGCTCATCTTCTGGAGAAAAAAAAAGGTTGTAACTTCCTAGAGCTCTGAATAGCATCTTAAAAACCTGTTTTTAATCCAACCAAAAGTCCAAAACACAAAGATTAAGATAATTTAATAATTATGTCTGACAAAAAAGAGCAGAAAACTCACATTTAAAAAAACTCGAACCTGTAGAAGTGTAAAATTTTAAAGTAATGAATATCTGCCAACTGATTTGTTGTCAATCAATTAGTTGTTTGGCAACAATTTATGTGGATAGTTTGTCTGCAGATAGTTTGCAGAGTTCTTGTTATATTTCAACAGCTTATTAGTGGAGATTTGTCTTCTTTGCTTTATTCTGTAGATGTTTAACAGATTATCTAAAGAGTGTATGTGACAACCCATAAATATACTTACTCCCAGAATAATTTAGCTGAACTTTAACTTTATACTCATTGTTTGCTGCATAGGTTGAGTGAATAGTTCAAGCTCAATCTGAAATGTTACAAATACTCAGTAAACAGTACATAGGCAGACTATCCAAATAAAGAGTTCTCAGATGTTTCAGCTCTCTGTGGATTAGATGGACGCAGCCGTGCAGGTTGTCGTGAATCAATTTACAGAGAATTTTCTTTCAGTCGACATTGGACTGAATTGAATTGGATTATCAGGCTCGCTAAATGTAAGCATGCTAACATGCAGATGACATCTCTGAACATAGGCCTATCTCATTATGTTAACCAATGCCAACATTAGTATTAATCTTAGTTGACCCTGCTTAGAGGTACTTGGGTTAGAACATGGCCTTTCTTCTGGCACCACCCTCAAGACAAACACTACATTTTTTTTCTGTGCAACAATTTTTAGTTTCTGGTCTGTGAGCTTTCAAAAATAAGGAAAAATGTAGATTTAGGTTTCCATATTACTAAGATCAATCAACAGTGACAAGACTGAGAGCCTGTAGAGCCCTGACAGCATTCCTTTTTAGAAAAAAAGCCTTTCTGTCTACTTTTTTAATTGAAGAGAAAATTTAAAATGCATCAAATGTGAAATCTCCAAATTTGATCAAATCTGAGCCTCTGTTTTCATCCTTTGTCTTGTTTCAAAAGTTAACGTTTGTTAGCACATTAAATAAGAATCAATTTTTATTCCCTGTAAGAACTCATATCACTTTATCTCACGACGACTCTAACATGTAGTATGTGGAAAGAAGTGCAATGCAGTGAAAGCCTAAAAGTCTTGTTTGAGATCAGAAACTGCTCGCTAAGAACAAAGTTTTGTCCCACTCAAAGTGATATTTTATGATATTTTGCAAAAAGTCAATTGATGTATTTTTTTGCCACACAGATACAGTGTTTGTCTAATCCATCATGTTAGTGTGTTACAGGCTGCCACACACGTTACATTTTAGTCTTATTTCCTGTGAGACTTTGAAGCAATGCAGCAATGAGCAGACTGCTGTTTTGTAAGACTCTGTCACAATGTTCAGTTGCACCAACGGGGCTGAAGTTTAAGAGGGAAAAACTGTTACTAAAGTTACCGTGAAGGATAAAAACCTGTTTATCCTGTGTGAAGATATAACTGTTTTATCTCAATATTTGACCTAAAGTGCATGGATACACACTCATATGAAATACTAAAACATGTCAGTCTGACACAGTGCATATTAATGTGCTAAAATTAAAACCCTGAACAAAGAACACTGGGGGGATTGTAATCCTGAGGAGTTTCAGCCGGTTGCAATCTGCAAACCTCACTGCTAGAGGCCACTAAATCCAACTAAATCGTACACACTGGGCCTTTAAAGTAAAGTAATAATAATAATACTACAGTGTGAAAATACTCTATAAGTTAAAGCCCTGCGTTTAAATTTCTAAATAAGTAAAAGTATAAAAGTGTTAACATCAAAATAAAGTACTGAATGTATAAGCACTCATTTTGCGAAGTAAGTTATTTCAGATCAAATTTGAATTATATTTCTGGATTATAACCATTTATGCATAAATGTGTTAATTGCTTAGGCCTAAATCTTGCAGCTAATAAAGGTAGAGCTTATTTGAATTACTTTATATACTGCTGGGTGGATTGTGGTTTCACATTAGTAATTGATTAAGTGTAATCCTGTAATAATGCATCATAATTTATTTTTCAGTTATTATATTGTATTATTAACCTGGCTCTACAAAGTAACTAAGTTGTCAAACAAATATAGTGCAGTTAAAAGTACTAATATGCGTCTGAAATGTAGTGGAGTACAATTCTAGAGTGTCGCGCAAAGAAAAGACTATAATAGCTTTAAATTTCCTATTTGCATAATACTAAATTACACTACGCCATACTTTATTCTCTTAAGAAGGTCGCAACTATAAATTAATTTCAAGCGGCTGTTATTTGGGGTTAACTGATCCCAGATCAGAAGCCTGGCTGTGCTTCTTGTGCGTCTTTGCGCGCAGAAAGAGACCCGCTGCCAAAAACTAAACAGGCTCTCCTTCGCTTTCCGTTGAACCTCTTTATGACTAATAAACGGTGTCCTCCCAGTGAAGCGACGCTGTGGTTTGTAAGTGGTCTCAGCTGTTTGGATCCGGGCACCACCGCCCCCGACATCTTCTGCGTGTCAGACTAACAACGCGCCTCATCGTGTTGCGACACTGATCCTCAGATGAAGTGGGTGTAAAACACAAACTGAGCTCTCGCTGTTTTCTTTTTCATTAAGGAAGCGGACTCGTGTCAGGTTGAGCGGCGCAGCGCGGGACGCAAAGGTGAGTTACTTTACTTGAGTTTGTGCTACATTTTTTGTGCAAAGATAACAGTACGCCTTTGCATGTGTGATGAGCTGTGCAGATAGATATTCAGCTGTTTAATCAGGTCCCAAAGTTTCCATGAAGAAGAAGCCAAAGCTCATGAAAGCACATAAAATGAGGATTATTCCTTTTGTCCCTTTTAATTTAGTTTTTAAAGAAAAAATGTGACTCATTTGATTTTTTTCATCCTTTCTCTTAAAATGTGAAGCTCTGTTTATCAGTTCCTTTTTACTCTGAGACTTTCTGCTTCACTTTAAAGGAGCCTTAGCCCCAGATTTGACCCTTTAAGCTTTGCATTTCTTCGTGTATGATAGGAACTGGCACAGCGATGTTGACATTTCATCAGCCCATAAACAGACTGTTCTGGTGTGTCTTACTGTCACCTTCAGAAATCTAAAATGCTACTTAAAAGTTTATTAAATTGTGTCAATTTTTCTGCTGATCTCTTAGTGAAAATCTACTTTGTTACAGGTTACAGAAGAGAGTTTGGATGAACTTCACATTTGACAATTGCATCAGTTCAAGTTATTTTTAACATGAATAAGTGAGGGTTAAAAGTGTTTTACATTCTGTTCTAGTTGTGACTCTGACGAGGCGTGGCTGACATCTATACAAACTGCATCCAGGTGGAAGAAAAGTGAGTTACAGGTTTTCATTCATGCTAACAGGGATAGTGACAGATATCCATGTGCAATGAGATCCCCTTTGTTCAAATAACCTCCCCTATGAGGCAGAAATCAGCATATTGCTTGAAGTAAACTTAAGCATGGGATTTAAAGAGCAACAGTCTTTCCTATAATATGAGCCTAAAGGGGGACTCCGCCCAAAAACAAAACATAAACTAACTCCAGAGTGTTGACATCTGCAGGACCCTCCTTTGACATCACAGATGTCAAAACCTTTGTGTTACTTCTTCAGGACGCATTCAGTGGTTTAGTGACCCAAGCAGTGCTTGAACAAGTATATTTATTAAGTTCTACTTAATCATTTACTTAAGTATTTGCAACATCATGAACTTAAAGTAAGTTAACCCCTTGAAACCTGAGGTAACTGGCTTAATCTCTCTCAAAAACATGGGAAGAGGGCAATGAGCACCTTACAAGAAATGGCCCAAAAAAATAGCAAAAAAAAGTTTAAAGCTATGTGAAAATAAGGGGAAAAGCCAACAAAGTGACCCCAAGAAAGTGCCAAAAATATTATGATTTTTTTTTCTTTTTTCTTGATTTAAACTATTTAATTAAGAGAATTATAAATGTAGTTGTCTGGACATTATTCCCTTTTTTTTTTTTTTTTTTGCAGTTTGCAGGAAATTTCTTTCTAAGTTGCTTATAATGTTTTATCCAGAAATTTAGCAAATTTTCTCAGGTTTCAGTGGTTTAAAAATTAGTGAAAAGCATGTGAACGCAGCCCAGGGAAACTAATGTCGGTCCAGGTATTAAAGGGTTAAACAGAAGAATGGCCCCTACCAATGTTAGATTAACAAATTTTGTATCACTATTATTTCTGTATTAAGCAGCTCTTTAAAGTTGATACACTAATCATGTGTTTGTAAAACGCAGCGGACACTTTCCCTTCAATATCTAGAATGTGTGATGTGTGTTTGTCTACCCTTAAGAAAAACATGAAAGTAGCAGAGGACTTTTATTTTGACAAAATTAAAGACATTTGCACCATAAAAGCCAGAGAAAAGGCACAAATTAATGCAGAAAAATCTAGTAGAATGCAGGAAATTAAGTATTTGATGCTCAGAGCTCCTTGTAGTAAAAAGTAAAAATATGAAACAAGTTGATCTGCTGGTGATGAAAGAGGAAACGTCAAATTGTCGTCTTGAAACCATGCACCCAATTTCATGGCAATTTTCCTCGATATTTCAGCCTCGACCACCTCGAGTGGTGAACTGATTAACATTACTGTCCACATGGCTAATATGACATAATGTTTGTTAGTTTGTCAAAACAATGACAAAGATTTCAGCTCTGCAGGTTCAAGCCCAGTTGAAAACAAAAGAAGTCTTGTTGGTTTCAGGCTCCAAAGCCAATATTGATTAAAGCTGAGTCCAAACACAGCTGCCAAAGCATAACAAATATTTAAGGATCATTTAGATCATAAGAGTGACAGCATCTATAAAAAGAGTCATCAGACTATACTTCCTTAGGACCTCTGTATTGCTTTAAATATTACGCCCTTTATGCAGTTTTATACGTTTATTGAAAGAATTATTACTTGTTGTAAAATACGTTGGACTGCCAGAGGGACATGCAAAAGAGAGAAGTAGCCACAGATTCCCAAAAGTTCATAAGATGCTGTTTTATTATCTTGTGCCAATAGAGTAGTGCAGGAATAAGCCTTGAAACCTGGAAAAGAGTTGGCATTTTAGCACTCAAGGTTCTGCTGTCTTGAAGTCAACAGGTTTTTGAACAGTTTTTTTGGTTAAATGCCTAAAATGAGGTCTGTGGTTAACACTATCTTAAGAGACCTTCACATTCTGTCCTACAACATAAAATTTTTCAGTTAATACCACACTTAGGAAGCCTTTAAAGCCTTTAAGTGTCTTAAAAAAGGTTGTTGCTAACAAGTGGCTAAATGAGACTACAGAGCGTCATCACACCGAACTTGGCTTTATAGCCTTGTATCGTTGCAGCATAGCTCATGTTGTAATCTCTTTTATGTACAAACCCCAATTCCAAAGAAGTTAGGACGTTGCGTAAAACATAAATAAAAACAGAATACAATGATTTACAAATCCTTGTATTCTGTTTTTATTTACGTTTTACACAACGCCCCAACTTCACTGGAATTGGGGTTTGTAATCTTAATAAACTCTCTCTCTCAAGTCAGTTGCCATCATTTAACAGCCAAGTTAAACCTCTCATGAGGTTTGACTGTCAGCTAACTGTTGAATGCTAACAAAGTATATTTCTTAAAAATTGCAACTTTCTCTAGCAGTTAAGCACAGAAATGGATACCTGTTTATCTTTAAGCATCAACAAAAACAGCATCACATTAAAGTTTTAGAGTGAAATTCATTTATATATGCTAATCATTAGCTCAGCACACATGCTACATGCTAAGCAGTAGCCATAATGAATTTAGCCATATACATATATATAAATCTATATTAACAAGCTATGACTATTTGAGCAAACAGGTGAAAAACACGAGTGGTTTGAGACAATTTCATGCAGTTTTAGGATTTTTACTTTTGGTACAATTTTATTGTGTTAGCCAGGATAACAGTAGTGAGTCTCTACAGACTGCATTGACTGAATTTGTATCCAGGCTAGCAGCATAAGGCTCTCTATGGAGGTCAGTGTTGGTTGTCTTTTGAACCAGACTGAAATGTCTCAAAAACTATTGTATTAATCACCATGTAATTGATGATGAATCCTACTGACGTTGGTCATCCTCTATTTTTTTTTTCAACATAGCGCCATTATCAGGTAAAAGTTTTTATTTGCCCAATACTTTTATTTATGACAAAATACTTTGCAAAACTAAAAACTTCCCTTTCCACCTGGAATGTACTTTATGTTTAGTACTAATTAGTAGCCTAAATGTTGGCATGCTAACACACTAGCCTAACCCGGTGAAAATGGTAAATCTGCTAAACACCAGCACGTTAGCATTGTAATTGTGAGCATGTTAGCATGATGATTTGCATTTAGCATATTCAGTACACCTGAACGTAGCTGCTTGCATTCTCCAAACTAGATTAATTCATTAGGCCAATGGCAGAAGTCTCAATAGTGCAGATCTGAGGCTGTCTGCGTGGCTTTATGCCAGTATGAATTAGACATTTCTGTTTTTGAGTGAACTGACTTTTTAACTTTACTTTCTAGATGAGCAGCACAGCGGAAAACGGTGGCAATGACACACACATTTCCAAGAAGGCCAAAATGAGTGGAGACACTTCTAACCTCTACGAAGGCATCCCTCCAGATACACTCAGTAAGGTATGTGTCAGGAAATATATTTGTTGTTGTTGTTGTAATTTGTTTAAATTCTTCAAACAGGCTAACCACTGTCAATATTAGCCCAGACCACAGCATGGAATTCACCATGAAAAGGGCACATTTTATCCCAAAATGCTGAACATTTAATGTTTTTATTTGAGCAATGTAAACACGTCTTTCTGGAAATTAGCTCTTTAGTTTGTGAGTTTTGAAATTGGGCAATTATTTTCCACAAAGATGTACCAAAATTAGCTTTATGTAAAACATCCGATCATGTAAACTTATGCATACATTTTTTTTTTAAGTAAAATGTTACAACTAAAGGCAATGGTGGAAATTTACTAGATGTCTAATGTCATTCTGCCCCCTAATGAGTAGTTTACTTTTGATACTTTAAATATATATACATATACATATATACATATAATTTTATTTATTTATTTTTTTGCTCATAATTTTATACTTTTACTTAAGATTAGATTAGATTTTGATTTCAAGACTTTGACTCAGTAGAGTTGTTTTTTTTCACTGTCCAAATATTACATTCAAAAATTTGGATCAGAATGCAGACAGGTGTTGGCATTCAGTCTTAATACAAAACTACATGTGAAAACGTGATTTCATACAAAAAATGAAACTTTTGTGAAGAAACAAAATTGAAGACCTGTTGTCGTCAAAGAGTTAATCTTTTAGTATTGTTACATGGAAAACTGACTGTCAAAGTGACTGCATCAGTATGATTGTGTAAAACGTTTATTTTAGTGTCATTTATAACATTCTATCTCTGTGATTTAAGTCTCGTTACTCACAGTTTGAAGCCTGTTTTGGGAAGTCAGTGCTGCTGCTGCTGAGGGGATTCTGATGTTAGGAAATCACAGAGACTGTATCAGTCTGATTCATGTAGGAGGTTCAGTCACAGGGTCATTCAGTGACAGATGAACTGTAAGAAAGGAACTTTATGTATTTTACAGTAGATGACTTCCAGTTTTCAGTTTTATGATCACAAGTTGAAAGATGTGAGGACAGATGTAGGAGTCACACCCAAAACGCCTCTTTATTCCCGAAAAACTCCTGCAGATTTCTCTTAGTCAACCATAAACTATGAATTGCATATACTCAAGTACTGTACTTAAATATAAAGTTGATGTGCTTGTGCTTTACTTGATTTTTTTCTTTTTTTTTTGCTACTTAATACTTATATTCCACTTCATTTATTAATATTGTACTTTTTACCTCACTACAATTATTGGGGAACTTTATTCATTATTCAATCATAATACAAAATATAATCAACATTTAAAATATGATATTGGTACATCAAAAATACTTTAATGATCCCTGCAGTGTATACCCAGCGGTATATAAATAGATTGAAATTACTCCCAATTTTACCAGCTGTAATATTAAAATGATGCACACATTAATGCATCAATAAAATATTATCATTCAGAAATTAACCATTCTGCATAATGTTTACTTTATATTTGAATAGTAATTCTCACTGACGAAGGCAGTGGTGAAAAGTAACTAGGTACATTTGCTCAAGTACTGTACTAAAGATATGATTTTACAATTTGATTTACAAAATTTTTACATTTTTACAAAATGATTTTTACAAAATGATTTACAATTACATGTCTATGTCTGTCTTTTTTTCTATTTTTCTTATCCCTAACTTTTTTTTCCTCCCCTGTACTGTGAGCATTGCCAACCCGGAAAAAATTCCTTGTTCCTCATTTGTTGAACTTGGCCAATAAATGTGATTCTGATTCTGATTTTAATGGACTTTCATGTTACTATCCACTACATTTTGGAGGCAAACAAAGTATTTTTACACAAATACATTTATCTTACAGCTATAATTACCTTGGGCATCAGAAATAACACAGAATAGATGCTCAGTTTGTTAAATATGATACTTTATAAATCAGTTTTAATTATGTGCTGACACAGTATATGATAATATAATCCAGTTACATAAAATTCATACATTTTGCTGCTAACAGAGTATTTCTGCACTGTGGTATTGCTACCTTCAGTGACAGATCTGAGTATTTTTCCACCACAGCTTCAATGTTACTGTGCATTTTAGCAGAGATTTACTATATGTTGTAGGCTGGCCCGAGTGAATGTAAAGAAAGCCTTTTGACTGTCGGAGCCATCAGAGTCTTGATGGAGGAATGAAGTCAGTCACGTAAGCATGTGAGGACATGAGGCGAAGAAAGAATGATAAACATATGAGAAAAGGGGGTGAAGAAAAAGTTTAATGCTGCAGATAGAAAGAGCAAGACGAGGCCTGAACAAACACGCCTCTGGAAAAGTACTGTAAGTTATGAGAGACAAAGAGGGGAGGAGTGCACAATATGTTTTATCCCACACTAACTGTTAGTGTCTGCAGAGACAGACTCCAGATCCTGATCCTGATCCTGATCCTGATCCTGTACCTGGGACCAGGTTTAATGCAAAGGCTATCACACAAACTATATGGAGCTATTTTATTTGTGCAATCATAGTAATGATATTAAAACTGTATTTATATGGTCCATTTCATATACTGTAGGTGACAAATACACAGAACAAGATGCAAAAAAATAGAAACATCGAATATTAAAAATAACAGAAGATTACAAAAGGACAAAATGATGAATGAAAGGACATTATTCTTTTGAATTGAAACTTCAAAAACTGACCTCTATTTTTAAGTAGCACTTACTTTTTTTTTAATCCTCGTGGTAGCGACAGTGACAGCGACAGCAATGGCCTGAATCATTATATTTTCAGGTAGTCTGTCAGTTTCTGTCTGTCCCATTCTTGTAAACACAATATCTCAGGAACACCTTGAGGTGTCAAATTTGGTACCAATGTTCACTTGGACTCAACAATGAACAAATTAGATATTTTTGGCCAAAAGTCAAGGTCACTGTGACGTTGCGTTGGCCTCATTCTTGTGAATGTAATTACTCAATAGAGCCTTCAGTGAATATTCTCAAATTTGGCACAAACATCCAGATGGACTCAACCGTGAAGTGTTTAGAGTTTGGTGGTCAAAGGTCACTGCAACCTCACAAAACATTGTTTTTGGCCACAACTACATACACTAATTTTCACAAAAGTGTTTACACACAAATTTTAATAGGATAAAATGGTGAGTTAATGACATTTTATATCCAAAAGGTCAAAGGTCAGTTTCACTGCGATAATTTTCCGCAAAAACACTTTTCTGGCCATTAATCAACACCATAATGCAGGAACAGAAGGGAAGACATTTGGTCACACACTGAATTTGTGATACTAATCTAATCTTTGTGATACTAAACTTTTGGGAGCTTGGCTAAGCAAAGGGTTAATTAGGAATATGCTGATCAGATTAGCTTTAATGGTCTATTTTAGATGTCTTTGTTTGTCCATGAGATGTGCCAATACCTGACCCAACTGACAGATGAATGAAGCTTTTTACCCAAAATTTCTTCCCAAATGTATCCATGACATATATTATCTCAACGTGATCCACTCTGCCAGGGAATCAGATTTTTCCCAGACAGCAGCAGGACTGTTGAAACTTGTCTGATCTATTTCAGCGACTTACAATAAAAAACGTGAGAAAAACCAACCAGCCTGCCAAGGGAAAATATTCTCTACGATACCACCACACCACAGACAGATAGTGGCGAAACTGGTCCTGTTTGTGATCCAGTCTGAGCCTCCATGTTGAAACTTGGATGTATAGCAACACACAAACTCACATCTTGTGTAGACACATTGAACAAACTCACTCACACAGCTTTAAGGGTGTGTTATTTTAGGTGTGTCAACCTACTGGTACAAATAAAGTAACCATAAAATTACCTCAGCTTATATTGGAGGGTTTAGTTTGGTTCAGTCCCTGATGAGGACACGGATAAAAAAATTAACATGAAAAACAAAGTACAAGAACACCAGAGTGCTCAGCTTTGTGATTTTACTGGCGTATTTTATGTTGTAGGATAAAAAATGAAAGTCTCTTAAGCTAGTCTTGACCACAGTCCTTATTCCAGACTTGTTACCAAAACCCATTCAAAAACCCATTGATCCCAAATGTAACGTTACAGTTGACATACATCTTTAATATCAATAGTAATATTTTCACACACAGAAAAGAGGTCACAGCATTTTACAGTTAAATAGGCCCCGTGCAATAAGTTAAGTAAAGAAATGGCCCAAAACAGACATGTTTGTTTCTCCAAAAGCCTTTGTGAGATGGTCCCCTTTTCTGTAGCCTCAAAAAATGTTACTATAAAGCCAATGGAGCTCCTCTTGTGCTCAACTTCAAGGTTGACTTTATTATCCAAAAAGGAAGTTCACTTTGTTTTGAGTGCCAATACAGGCAATACAACGAAAGCCGTCCATAGAAACCGGACAGGAAGCTGCACATCATTTCTGGATGATGTGTCCTATATGCCGCCCCAGAATCTTTACCTAATGGGGACCAGCGTTTGTCTCGGTAACAGTAGGTTGCAACACAGCAGATTGTTAAACGAAGTGCTCTGTAGGTGTGATCATACCTGTACGCCACACTGTAGAGTGCGATGTGATAATGTAGAAATATAAAAGCAGCTTGGTACGTTACAGCTGCCAAGTGCAGCTTTAAAGGAAGTGGAAAACAGGAAGAGAAATTAGTATTGTTGTCAGCCTCTCTAGAGGACCATAACATGTTGTGCCAGCCAGGTCTCTTCCTGTAGACTCACATTTCATTTAACAGAAACATAAACAGTAGGCTTGTACATGTCTTTTTATTGTTTTGTTTTTTATTTCTATTGGGCTTATACAGTAAATCACTGAAAAATGTGATGTTACTGCAGGTTGTGTTATAAATTAGGTGGTTGCACCTTCAGTAGATCAATATCCAAATGTAAAATTAGAATATGTAAAATCTGTGGATCAGATTACTTATGTTTTGTTTATTTGCTGACTGTTGTAACGTCTGTCAGCCAGGTGATGTCATATGTTGAAAGGGTGAGTGACTTCTAATGTAAAGTGGGAGGATTTGCCCAAATGCTTTACTGTATGAGTCAAAAATCACACTCTTTCTCAAAGCCAGATCTTAGTCAAATCTGAACACACAGACATAAAACACATATTGGTATAATTCAGTATGACCTACGCTATCCAAGGATATCATTATTCCTGATGTTGATTGAAAACATCCATAAATCCATGTAAAAAAAACATAGAGGAAAGATGCTTCAGACCTTGCGTAAGGTTCATCCTGTTTTTAATTTTTTTTTAAGTGTCAGAGAAATCCAGTAATAATATTAATCCATGGCTAGACTGCAAACAGGAACTATTTGTAGGTAATACAGCATACTTTTAATGGTGCTTATTTTCCAACAATTAAAAAATAAATATAGGGTTAAAAAGGCTCAAAAGAAAAATCAGTATCTTCTTGTGGTTAACATTACAACAGCAACATATCTATCTGTTTATGAGAATATTATTACACATTCAGTGACACAGACATGTCACGAGTCGAGTCCTTTCATGAAACATGACGTACAGAAGCAACAGGCGGGTCAAATCCGCCACTTTTCTTTGTTCAGGATTTTCCTTTGTTTTTTTTTTTTTAACAATTTTAATCACCAAGTAGGGCTCCTGCTGGTAAAACATGTGCTGTCTTATAACTGGAAGTACAACATATGGTTTATCTTTTGTTCAGGTGTGACCTGAAGTGCAGCATAACTTCATAACTGATGATAATGATACCTTAAACATGAACACAATGAACTCAACAGTGAGAGATAACCCCACAGGATACACAGGAGGAAACGCTTTTTGAAGAGGAATCAAGTATTCAACTTCAAACACTATGTTAAGTTTGTCAGTGCAAAGACTGTTGTTTGATACTGCAGATTTCAAGTAAACACTGCCATCTTGTGGATTAATATTTAGGATGAGAAATCTGATTTGTTTCCATTTGTTTTTTTAAATTTCCGATTTCATTCAAATTATTTCAGTCCTGAAACCTTTTTATCGTAGATCAGTCTTGCCCTTTGCAGCTTTGTTTGTAAAGTGCTGTGTAAATTCAAGTATTATTATTGTTATTGTCATTATTAGTCGTAGTATCAATAGTTTGGCTTCCTCACCAGGATTGAGTCTTGTTTGCTTTAATGTGCACAGTCTGCGACAAAAATATAACAGTATCAGTATTTATCTATGTATAATAGTGTTTGCATACACATGTTACAAAAGCACACTGAAAACAAATCTGGTGGACAAAAGACAAAAAGGGGAAACATATTTTTTGGGTCTCTCTCTCTCTCTCTCTCTCTGCAGGTTCAGGAGTACCTGGAGCATTTCTGTCTGTCTCTGGAGAAGCTGCGGGAGGTTTCTGCTCGGCTGAGGAAAGATCTGATTCGAGGGCTCGGCAAACACACTCACCACAGGGCCGCCGTCAAGATGCTACCTACCTTCGTCAGGGCCACGCCGGACGGAACGGGTAAGTTCATATTACTGCTGATATTTGATCATTTACTTAATGTAACAAACATGAACATTCTTGATGCTGTGCTAATTTGCACTTTATTTAGTTAATATTTAAAGCTATAAAAGACGCACATACTACCTGCATCCCTTGATCAAGTCTGTTGCTCCTCCGGGCAGAGAAAGGCGACTTCCTGGCGTTGGATCTTGGTGGAACGAACTTCCGAGTGCTTCATGTGCGTGTGGTGGAGGAGGAACAGAAAGTGCTGAAGATGGACAGTCAGATCTGTGCCATCCCGCAGGAAATGATGCTGGGAACTGGAGAACAGGTGACTCAGACAAAATGAGAAAACATTTAAGTGATCACAGTCAACATTCTGGGCCATTCTGCATAATGAGTATTTTTACTTTTGCTACGTTAAGAATATTTTCCATCTTTATGCTGTTTTAAGATGCTCTAGATGTCAAAGTTAAAATTGTGTCTGTCTTTCTGTCTGTCCAGCTGTTCGACCACATCGCCGCCTGTCTGGGTGATTTTCTTGCCTCTCAGAATCTGAAGGAACAAACTCTTCCCCTGGGTTTCACCTTCTCCTTCCCCTGTGAACAGTTGGAAATCGACAAGGTATCACTGTCAGGATGAGAATACAAAAATATTCGTGCATGAGGATCAGTGTTAACTGTAGTTGTTTTTTTTTTATAGAGGAAAATCAGCTTATTCTGTCAAAACATTTTTGTGTTTTGTTTTAAATGTGCGCATTAAGTGTTATCTCTGCACAGAGCGTCCTGATCCGCTGGACCAAAGGCTTCAACTGCTCCGGCGTGGAGGGCAAAGACATTGTGAAGTTACTGAAAGATGCCATTCACAGGAAAGGGGTCAGTCTGAATACTGAGGCTCACAAAGTGAATTTAAAGAAAAACTAAAGATTTGAAGCAATATTATGAGCACAAGAGTGAACTGTCACATTGAGAGCTTCAATGACAAGTTAATTAAAATTATCTTGCAACTATTCTAATAATCGAATCACAAATTGTCAAGCTAAATATTGCCTGGATCCAGCTTCTCAGTTGTGCGGATTAGATGTTTTTCTCTGTTTTATATAGTTGTAAACCAGTGGTGGAATGTAATTGAGTACATTTATCAAAGTACTGTACTTACGTACAAAGTACTTGCACTTTACTTGTCTTTTGTGTTAGTGCTAGGGTCACCTCCTCCTCCACTACATCTCAGAGAGAAATATTGCACTCTTTTGACTGATTATCTGAAATATTTCATCTCTTTGAAAATTAGGATTTTGTATTCAAGCTATTCCTTTTAAATATGAATTACTGTTCATTAAACTGCCCCCAAAAGTAAAACTGAAATTATTAGTAAATTAATCAGTTTGTTTAATTCATTTTTCAAGCTAAGCATTGCCTGGTTCCAGCTCCACAAATGTGCAGATATTCTTTTTTTTCCCCTTTTAATGATGTAAAAAAATCGTAATGTATTAGTAATAATGTTTTTGTTTGGACAGTTAGTAGAACAAAGCAAACATTGTGAAGCTGTTTTTTGGGGCTGTAGTTATGGCAACATTTCTCACTATTCAGAGTAAGATGAGTCTATTAATGGGGGAAATAAAAAGCAGATCAATCCATAATGAAGCTTTTCTTGTTTGTTTTGTTTCTTTGCTCAGACTCTGAAAAAAAACAAAAAACGTGTAACTCTGCAGTTTAAGAGATGGATGTAGCACGACGCGTGTGTGTAGGCAGGTTATTTGGTGTACAGATTATAAATAGGAGGGCCATAAACACACCTGTCTATCGCTCTCTCTCTCTCCCTCTCACTCGCTTTCTCTCTCTGCAGGACTATGATATAGGTTCGGTTGCCATGGTGAACGACACAGTGGGCACAATGATGAGCTGCGGCTACAAAGACCAGAGCTGCGAGATCGGCATGATCATCGGTAATCATTTATTTATATACCATATATTAACTTCATATATGGGAAGAACTAGTCAGATCTCTTACTTAAAGGTGGAATCAGTGATTCTGGAGAAAGATTTTAGATATTTGATCATCCCAACAAATACACGCCTCCTGTTAGAGCTCCTACAGAAGCTGTGGTTTACCGTCCCTCTCGCTCTCACTGCCTTTCTCTTCATACGCCCTTGGCCTCTCCCCTGTCCGGTGCACAGGCACTGCATGATCGTGTTGTGTGGCTCCCTCCCGAGTTACTTGTTTGTTTCACATTTACAGAAGCAGAGCTTCATATAAACACCAGATTTTGTCAGACATAGAGCAGACCGTCAGGAAATATTTGCTAAATTTAACAACATGTGTATTAAATTACAATTACAGGCTGCACCTTCAAGTACAAGTCACAATTCTACATTGAAATAAATACTCTGAAGTACTCTACAGATAAAAGTCCTTCTTACAAAATCCTCCTACCATAAAATATATATTGACATAAGCATCAAAATATACTGTAAAATATAGATATGAAATGAAATATATATATAAATTAAAAATATAATACTTTGAAATATATTTTATCAATAAGTAGAACTGTCTACAGCATGTCAGAGTAATTTGTAATTTTTGCCTGATGGTGTATGTGTGTGTGTGTTTGTTTTGTTTTTCTTTTATTGTTTGTTTGTTTTTTACTTTATTGTATATTTAAGGTTGTTACAGCTGCTTTTGTGTTTTGTTTTTGTTTGTTCAGCTTACGAAAAGTGGTTCTGTAAACAGAAATTGGAAGCACATGTTATTGCGAAGAACCTAATAACCTAACGAACCTAATAAAAATAAATTATGATATAAAATATATATACTTAAATGTAGACTTTGTCTGTCACTGTAAACTGAACATAGAAGGACAGAAAAGAAGAGGCATGTGAGACATGTTTATAGTGACTTCAGTACACTGTAGATACCTGTGTCTTGCAGGTACAGTAACTGATATTGGAGGCTGTTCTTCACTCTAAAAGCTCATTGTGGAAAACATCGTCCTCTCAGGTGTTACTAAGACTCACAGAGCATGTTATTTGTCACCTCTCAGACATAATGTGTTTTACCTGGTGAACATGAGAGGCTGCTCAACAGCTTGATCACATTAAATATAATGAGGGCCGTGTTTTAGCAGTGAAACGCCTCCTCTCTTCTACTCTAATTGGTTTGATTTGAAAGCCTGCTGGAATATGAGGCAAACGGTAGTTCTCCCTTAGGAAATGAATACACCACACCTGTGTGTGTGTGTGTGTGTGTGTGTGTGTGTGTGTGTGTGTGTGTGTGTGTGTGTTTGTTTGTTGGAGAGACTGAGATGAAAGGACAAAGGTGGTGGAAAACAAGCAGGAAGGTTTGATCATTGTGCATTTTTTTTCTGAGTTAGCGTACGAGCAGCTGTTATAACTACTTTCTACTTCTGCCTCTACTTCTACTTCTGCCTTAGTTACTTTGCAGATTCAGATTAATAATACAAAATATAATAAATAAATGAATGACTTAACAGGTACGGGAACCAACGCCTGCTACATGGAGGAGATGAAGAACGTGAAGCGTGTGGAAGGCGAGGATGGGAGGATGTGCATCAACACAGAATGGGGCGGCTTCGGAGATGACGGCTCCCTGAAAGACATCCAGACGGAGTTTGACGTGGTGGTGGACGAGACATCCATCAACCCTGGCGTCCACACGTATGTACAGCAGGTCCTTTGGAAAACACTGAAGTGATTAGTTGCTCTTTGGAAAATGTCACACTATTTAAAAAAAATAGACAGACTGTTTTACATTGGCTGTTTACAGCTTCTATCATGAGAGGTTTTGCTTCTTTTCTTTAAATTGAGTCTTGTAGAAAACCTCTTGTAGACTAAACAATCAACTAACACAAAAGATTAATCTGTAATCAATCACTGTCCGTGGCAGCTGATTGGTTGTCTGATATGATACATTTCAGTGGTTATTCTTGACTGCATGTTCAAAAAGTAACTTAACACATAGGCCTATCGGTTCCTTTTTTACACATTTTCTCTGAAAGGTAAGTGCTTATGTTTTTTAAACAAGACGACGACTGCAGTCAGTTGTCAGAGATTGATTTCTACTGTTTGTCACCCAGATTTTATGTTGTCTTCTTGTGTAGCTTTGAGAAGATGATCAGCGGTATGTATTTGGGAGAAATTGTTCGGCTGCTGCTGGTGAGGCTCACAGAAGAGAAGGTGCTGTTCAAGGGACAGGCATCTGAGGCGCTGCTGACTCCGGGCGCATTTGAGACAAAGTTCATGTCTGCGATGGAGGAGTGAGTGTTTGATAAATCTTCTTAAATTAAAAGTCTTTTCTTTCAATACTGTTGTCTGGAGCGGTAAACTTTCAGATCTGGTACTGAAAAGTAATCCAATTCTGTATTTTCTTCAAAAGAAAATTCTGATATTTAAAGTTTCTGTCATTTGTTTTGGCTTTAGTAACATTATCAGGCAGCAGTTCTTGAAATATAGTTGACGAGGCTTTTCTTCACTTCACTTTAAGACAGTACCAGGCGTTTATTAGAGACAGGTTATAATAGACATTAGAGTTCTCTACAAGAGACAGCAAACTTGAACACAGACATATGTCTGTCCTCACTTCCTGTCTTTGTCTCTGTTTCAGGGAGGACGGTGGTCTGAAAAACTCCCAGAATATTCTGACTAAGTTGGGTCTGAACTGGGACTCTGTCGACTCCCGCGTGGTGCGTCTGATCTGCGACACCATCTCCACACGCTCTGCCAGTCTGTGCGCCGCTGCCCTGGCAACCATTGCCAACCGTATCCGTGTAAACCGCGGTCTGGACCATCTGAAGACCACCGTGGGGGTGGATGGGACGGTCTACAGAAAACACCCCAAGTAAGACAATAAACAGACGCCATGAGAAAGTAGTGTCAAGGACAAAGGTTTAATGACAAATGATGTGTTTGGTTGCACTTTACTTTAACTTCCATTATTTATGACAATATCAAACTTTTATTTATACAGCACTTTTCAAAAGCATGTTACAGACTTTATTTTTACAGAGTGCTTTATATGGTTGAGCCAGGGCTAAAACATTTCAGAACTGCAATGAGTCAAATGAAATCAAACTGTTTAAAATAGTACAAAAACAAAATTTATTTTGTTAAAATGAGTCAAGCTCTCCTGCTGACTGTTCACATTTCTGATTTTGCAAATCTGTAAACTGACCAGTGGACCTAATGCTGCAGTTTCACTTAATACTTGCACTTACCTGCTGGCAGGATGATTGACCTAACTCACTCTAATAGCCATATTCCTACATTAAACCTGCCTCTGCACGAGGCCACATGTATGCTGCATAATATTTAAGTGTCTAATACCTGTAGACACATTGATTATAGTGTGTTGTAAACCATTAATGTTTACATACGGCTGTCACCAGTTTAAAATGTGCGCTTGGAAGAACAAAAACCGTCAAAATTAGGATTTTTTTTTTCCTTAACCTTTGATTTGTTGACCTCTGGTAGATTAAAGATGTGGGGAGAAATTGTTCTTCAGTAAACAGGTTTGACTTTTGTTGAAAATCTTGATGCATTCAGGGACCCTTCATTTGTTGATATATTGAACAGCTCGCTGCTAAACACCAACATTTTTTAACACGTCATATTTTTTCTGAAAAATGACCCTCTTGGCTTGTTTGCAAACTCTCCTGTAACTGAAAAAAGGAGAAGTGTGAAGTAAAACAGGACTGTTCACAAATTTATCAGTAAATGTTTAGAACAGCGTCCATCGTTTTTTATTTTGTCGGTTACTACAAAGTCAAACTACCACAGAAACAGGAGGAGGAAGTTGTTGTTTTTTTTCCTCTTTTTTTCTTTCTTTCTCAATTTTGTGGAGATATGAAATCATTTTTATTTTTGTGTGTGTGTGTGTGTGTGTGTGTGTGTGTGTGTGTGTGTGTGTGTGTGAGGGAACAGACAGGAGGCAGCGCTGAGTGTTGACACATTCACACACTTCCTGTCTTTGTGCGTGTTGAAGGAAAATACCATGATTACTGTTTAAAAGTCACTTCTCTTTCTTTCAGTTATTTCCTTTCATGTATCTAAAGATTAATTTCTGCAGCATTTAAAACATTTTCTCATATCAACAACAGTTTGCAATAAATTCTGCTTGTCATATATTTATTTTTTCTTTCCTCACTCTTGTCTCTCCTGTATTTTCTCTCTTGTCTCTCCTCCCGCAGTTTCAGCATTGATCTCCAGGAGATGGTGCGCCTCCTCGCCCCTGATTGTGACATCACCTTCCTTGTTTCTGAGGATGGTAGTGGGAAGGGCGCTGCCATGGTAACAGCGGTGGCACAGCGACTTGCTCTCCAGTCCCGGCTGTTAGAGGACAGCGACGGGGAGAGCGAGGATGAAGAGGAGGAAGTTGAATAGAGTAGAGAAGATGCAGGTGAAACGCAAGACTTATTCTGTTTTTAAAGCCGGCAGTATTCTCATTCAGCTAAATTTGTTAATATGATATTTAAGTTTTCCTCTTGCACAACTAAACAATGAATCAGACTTCAGTTACCTTTTCAGTTTGCTGTAACAACCTTTGTAATGTTTCTGAAACATAACGGTTCCCCGTGGAGTCTTAGACCTCGAGTAGCGTAACGGAGCTTTTTTCTTTGAGTGCCAAAAAAATCAGGAAAGAAGAAGACTGCAGCTTGTAAACATGGATGCAAACAACACAGGATTTAAAAACGTTAAATGAGGAAGGAAATATATTTAACATGCCTCGAAAATTCACAAAGTATGTCTTGTTGAGTAATACTGACTTTAAACTTTAATTTGTTTACAAGAACTCCCCAGGGCACCTTTAAGCCAATCAGCATGACAGCCCAGTGTGTGATTGACAGGTGATGTCAGGGAAATGCAGCACAGTCACCTCTTCAGCAAATAAGTGAGACTAAATTTTAAATAATCATAAGCAGAGGGGCACTCAGAGCATGCAGACCTACACAAAGTCCAAATGCCCTGTCTCACAATATTAACAAAAGTGAAAAATAATTTGTTTGTTTCACCCTGTGATTTGGATCCTCTCCCAATCCCCCAAGTGTTTTTGTTGTTGATATGAGTAATGCAGATTTTTTTAAAAAAAAAGATCTTTTTGCCTCTTGTTCAATTTAAAACGTTTTTTTTAATCCATCACTTAGTTTGCGTTTAACATTGCTGTCAACTGTTTACATGATCACTTCTCTGATCCTTAATGTGGTTGAGTTGAAACTGAAGCTCCACAAAAAAACCTATAAAACAGATTTAAGATGCTAAAAAAACGGATGCTAACTCAATCAGTGTAAAATAAAGTATTCATACGTTTGGATTTATATCATACAAATTAAAACTTTAAGTTCTTGGTCAGCTGTTTTGTAATTACAAATCACTTTTTTTTAACAATCTTAGCAGCTAAGATGATAGAGACAGTCAAGGGCATTAAAACAGAAATATGTATATCAGCTGATATTACATTAGGAGGATTACTGGAAACTAAATGTGGTGTTTTCATGTGTTTTTGCACTCTTTGATATATATATATATATATATATATATATATATATATATATGCATATACACACATACACAAAGCAGCCGTTGACCAATCGTCTTCTGTTTTTAGGGAAGAGGAAGCAGCTTTTTCTGTCAGCTACTTTTGCACAATGCTGTCAAGCTCAAAGTACTTTTACATCTGTTGGGGTTTTTTTTTTTTGGCTGTATTGAAGTGTTTGATGCGCTGTCCAACTTCCTGCTGCAGTGACAAACAGCACGACTTTTTGTGCAGCAAAATTTACAGCATCGACATTGGTGTTGATGCAACAGTGCAGCTTAAATTACAGTTTGTTGCTTCAAGCTTTGACCATTTCAGTTACCCTAAAAAATCTAATTGTGTTGTATCACAAAGATAGAAATGAGTCACACAGAGGTGGACAAGAACAGAGAGAGAGGAAGAGGAGAGTAATGTGATGATGAAATTTTATTACTTGAACCTGCTAACCGCAGTAATGTTTCAGCCTTTTTTAAAATAGCTTTCTAATGTTGCTAAATAAATCACTGCTGTTTGTTTCATATGGGAAATAAAGGTGCATTTTTCTAATAAAAAGTGGTACGAGTTATTTGTCTACAGTCAATCTGATGCATGGACATGACCATCAACCATCTGCGCCTCCCTTTTACTCAAATTCGCCAAGAATTTCCCCCATTTTTGGATTCTTCTTTTACCCTAGAGTTATTATTCATCATAACACAGGGTGAGTAATTGATGTACAAATTATTATTTTGTGGGTTACGTATTCCTGTAAGCCGCATTGCTTCGAGTTCATATCAATCTTGTTCAATTTACTCATAAAAGCATAAATTTATGTGGAGTATAAAGAGTGACCGTCTTTTTGTTGAGGGATTAAGATAATTCTCGAAGAAAGTGACACAGCCAGAAATGTTGGTTTTGGAGCTGCCTTCTAGTGGCTGTTAGTGGAACTGCAGTGGGATGCGCTTTAGTGTCAGCTTGCAACAGATAAGTGGTAATCAACCTCACTCATTAAACTTTGACATTTTACAAAGATGAAAGTTGTTTCACTGTGCTTCCTATGCTCATTATTATTATAATCACTTAATTTTATTTCAGGGTGGAAATATCATCAGTATGCTTCTTTGCCTCCTGTCAGCAGCGAAGCCTCCACCGCTGTGATGCTGCAGCTCTCATGCAGAGGACAAAGTGGAGCTGCAGCCTGATGTGTTGCTGCAGGCCTCCTCCTGCTGCACTGATGGTGATTCAGGGATGAAAGTCAGGAGCCGCTCCAGCTGCTCATCTCCGTACTGCAGCACCACATTCAGAGCTGTAGTTTTTATTTATTCATGCACACAGACCATGTAAATAAGAGAAGAAATGAAGGTGCTCACAAGATGTTAGATTTTTGCGTCTTATAGCTCCAAGAGTTTTCTGTAAATTAGTATATGAATTACGTTTCAGGCAGTGGTGGAACGCAACTAAGTACATTTTCTCAAGTACTCTACCTAACACAGTTTTGAGAAATTGTACTTCACTTGTGTATATAAAAGGATAGTTCACAATTGTTTTAATTGATTTTCATTTGCCAGTGTTTTTCACTCTTTTTTTACAGTTTGGGTTAGTTAGCCACATGCACAGCCTCAGACATGGTGGACCAGGGACTGCATTCATCTGCCTCCTCTCCCTTTACCTGTCTGGTTTGGTTGAACCTGCTAGAGGTATAAAACCTGCTCTGGCATGGCTCTCAGGGTCACTGGAGTAGCCAAGCTTCTCTACCACAGTAAGATTACAGCCCAAGAGAGGAACAGCAGATTTAAATGGAAGGCATTTGTCAATGGCCTATGGTCCCTGGAGGAGCAAAGGGTTTAAGTCAGTTCACATAATCTGAACTGGGGTTGTAGGTGGTACCAATCCATGGACGGTATATTAGATACACTCGATGTCAGTCGGCACGTCCCCAGTTTGAAGAAGCAGGTGACATGGAAGCTAAGCAATGCACCGCTGCGGAGGTGTCAGCAATAAAACAAATTTTAACCACCAAAAAAAGTCCCACCCCTCAAAAGAATCAAAAGTGTTCACTTTATTTAAAGCATTTTCTCTGCTTTACCTCAGTGTCGGCAGATTTTAAAGCAGGTAGTGGTAGTTAGCAGCAAACTCAAAGAACAACAGCAGCTGAAAATGTCTGCAAATTGGGAAAGCAATGATATACAGGATTTCTCCACCCTCCAAGCAGAGGCAAGGTCAGCTGCCATGAACAGAGAAGATAAATGATTGTTATTGGGAAGTTAATGCCATTGTAATTGTTTATAAAGCACTGCAGACACATATGGGGGATCGGGCCTTTTGTTCTCCCGCCCCTCATCTGTGAAACACCCTCCCTGACCATCTGAGGGCACCACAGACTGTGGAGTGTTTTAAAAAGGGACTCAAAAATGTTCCTTTTTAGCAGAACTTATGACCTTAACTGACTTCTTGCTGTTCTGCTCTTATTTATTACTTTTAAACATGTCTTTATTTTGGTTGGGGTTTTTTTTTTCAGTTTTTCATACTAATCATTTTATCATGCAGTACTTTGAGATTTGTTTCAAATGTAAAGTGCATTATAAATAAAATGTATTATTATTATTATTATTATTATTATTATTATTATTATTATTATTATTATTATTACTACATGTAACAGGGTTCCTGCGGATCCTTAAAAAGTCTTAAAAGGCATTGAATTTACTCATCTAAAAATAAGGCCTTAATTAGAATTAAAATGTCTTAAATCAATCTTTCAAAAGTCTTTAAAATGTTTGGGACATGGAAAGTAGTCTAGATGGGACATTAGAAGTCTATGAATCCTTTTTTTCTTACGTGTGCATTTTAAAATCTCAAAATAATAGCATACATACATACATACATACATACATATATATATGTGTGTGTGTTGTTGGTTTTTTTTAATAGTTTGTCAAATGCCTCTCACATTAACGCCATGTTTAAATTACAATAAACATTTGGGCAAAACTGTCCATAACCCCTGTTTTTTGTTAGTTTGTTTAGAAGTGGTCTTTAATTTTAAATGAAATTAGAAGTCTTCAATCTATGAGGCCTTAAGCTGTAGGAACCTCGTGTTATATGTCACACGAGAGGTGGACGCTGTTGTGTTAAACATCACTCTGCTTCTTGTTCCGCAGTGCCAGCATGCTTTTTAATATCACACACTGGAGTGACATGATGCCACTGTTATTTGTTTCAATGTACTGCTGATAAAAAACTGTCCATGGATAAGCACGCATACAACACCACTTCGAAACAAGTATCCCCTTACATTTTTTGCTACTTTATATGTAAATGATCTGAAAACTTCTTCCAGCACTGATATTCAACTTGAAACTCTAAATGCATCATTTAGTTGAGTATGTATTTCACAGAAAGTGTGAGGGAAACCTGAAATCAACTTAAACAGCAGCACACGCCAATCCTTTTGTTTCTCGTGTTGATTCTGACCTTGAGATTAAACAGAATCAAAACAAACTCAATCTGTGAAACAAAGTAGAGCAGAGTGAACATGAGAGTGGAATAATAATGGCTCATTTTCATTAGTACAAAGCTTTATGTGAGTGTTTCAGCTGCTGAGGCCTGCCACTACATGAATGTCATGCTGCAGCCTCATGAAAGGGGGAGTTTAAACAGACACGTGCTTCCTCCCCCCACTGGAGAAAAGTGCACACTGCAGTTTATATCTGCTCTCAACAGGATACATGAGTCGTGTGCGTGTGATCACGTTTCCCGGTTAATCACGTCAGTTTAACAGCCTGCTGCTCACGTTTCATCTCCAGCCTAATATTTTCACCATTAATCCTGTGCACACGGATCGTATATGTGTTTATATATATATATATATATATATTTATATTTATTTGTTTCTCTGCTTTGTTGTAAGGAACTGCATTCTGAAATTTTAACCCTTTAAGGTCTGAAAACCAGACAGGAAACCCAGACCAACACGAGGAAATGTAAACTGCACACAGAAAATGGCAGAAAATTAACTCCAGTGCAATTTTGAGGTACTTTTTTCTAAATTTGATATTTATTTTTATGTTATGCTACTCATACTTTCACTCTACCACATTTATTTGATGACTTTAATTTTGGTATTACATTGCCGATTCAAAATTAATGATATAAAATACTTGTAATTACACAGGACCGCAAGTGTCACAGAAAGTTTAATAAAGCACAAAAAAGTAAAAGACAAACAAGAAAATGACCAAAATAAAGTGCTGATAATATAAAAAGGTATAAATGTATATTTTTTTCTGTGACATAAATTTAAATATATAATTAGGCCTATAATAATTAAATAATATATAGAGTCGACTTTTTTTGGCCTATTTTCAGAAGGTTTTCCAGGATTTTAAAAACCAACATGCAATAATTAAGGCACAAAACGGGTATTAGTTTAACAGGCATTTTCTCAGAAATACCATCATTATCCTCAAGTAACTTTGCTTACTTTCTGCACTCTAACCAAAAACACAGTTTACTTTTCGATTAGTTGATGTTCACCTTTTCATCTAACAAGATGCATAAATAAAATTATTTTTTTTCCTGATATTGGCTGCCATATCCTCGCCATGCTTCCAGTCTTCATGCTAAGGTAGGCTAAACCCGTCAAAGGATCTGATTTCTTCGACTGCACGTCACATTTTTATTATTTCTCTATTATTTTTTGTGGAACGTCATCATGAGTTTAGCCTGTTCATATTAGTTTCATCTGCCAAAGAAGAAAAACAGTCCCAACCTTTTTTTGGGGTCATGTGATCTCTTGTGTGCTGCTGACTCTCACAACAAGCTGTATTTCTTAAAATTTTGAGCATGTGAGCAGCTTACTAGAAGAGTGACTCATCATTTTTAGAGGACTGTAAAGGTCAAACTTTATTTAGTTCACAAAGAAGCAAAGATCAACAAAGAATACAGAAATAAACAGAATTTGGGTGAGCAAATTTTTTAATTACTTTTTTTTTATGACAGATTTATTTAAGTTTGTTTGTTTTTTTCTGCTACTTATACTGTTACGCCACTACATTTCAGAGGAAGATATTATATGTCTTACATTTACAGAACAGCTATACTTACTTTATATATTAAAATAGTACATTCAAAAACATATTTGAAATATTTATCAAATATGATTAAATTTAACTCCATTACAAGACACACATTAAAATGCTTTTTTACATGTTAATTGGTGTAAAATAAATTAAGTGCATTTCTTCAAGTATTGGACTGATGTGCAAATTTGAGGTGTTGTACGTTAATTAAGTATTGCTGATTTCTGCCACCCAAACTCTATTACATTTTTGAGGGACTAATTGTAGTTTTTACTCCACGATTTATGATATGTTTGCTTTAGCTACTTTTTAGATAAAGATTTTACAAACATATGAAAAAAAGATGTCAGTGAGTTGTTAACAGTTCCACTAAAGAGACTTTTCACCATAAACCTTTTTTTTTAAAATCCAACATTTCACTCATTCAAAGATTGGAGAAAAATCCAGAAGATAAAAACAAATGTGTGTCACAAAACTTAGTTTTTTAATCCTCCCTCTCTCATTAACCATCTCATGACCCCTCAGATTTATCCTTTGGAGGGCCTCAACCCTTAATTGTGGAACCACTGGACTACATTAGCTAACTGTATAGAAAGTAGTTAAAAGTAGCTGCACCTCCTACACCTACAACAGTTGAATGATAATTACATTTATACATCAACACGACTAATAATTTCATAATTTTATACACTGCAGTAATTTTATTTAAAGTACATTGAGCTGATAATACTTATGTACTTTTACTTAAATAGGATTTGTGTTATAGTATTTGTATGTTGTTGGACTGGTACTTTCATTAAAGTAAATGTTCTTAATTTTTCCAGCACTGTGCACATTAATTCATCAATAATTATGTAATTTATGGAATTATATATGTCTTGCAGGGGGGCATTGAATGCTTTTCCATGACATTTAAAGTACATTTACTCAGCATTGCATACTTTTATGTTGACTACTAAGTGACATTTGTATTCAGTGCTTTTACTTGAAATTGAGTATTTTTGTAGTGTGGTTTATGCTTTTACTTGTGTAAAGGACATGAATACCACCCCCAATAACTGCATACATTACAGACATGAATTTAGCCTGATCCTTTGATGTCGTGGGTATAAGCCCGATTATTAATGTTAATGAATATTTAAGCTTTAGATTCCCACAGGAACTTCTTACTGTTTGGATATCATAATTAAAGCTTAATTCCAGGGATATTGGAGGAGACATGAAACCTGTCATTAGTGTGTAACAATGAGTGTGTGAATATGGCAGCTCTAAAAAAGACTGCATATTTTTAGACCCGGTGTTTGGATGCTGTCATTACAGGCTGATGTGTGTCTCTACAGTATTTTTAACCCATGCTGTGCTAACTGATTGTGCTTCCATTACAGACACAAATGTTCCTGAATAGTCAAATAATAATAATAATAATAATAATAATAATAATAATAATAAATAATAATAATAATAATAATAATAAATAACAATAACAATAAAAAAACTTCTGAAACACTGAAAAAAACGTTTATTTTATTTTTATTTTGTTGTTGCTTATTTTCTGTTAATTTTCTTGTAACTTTTCAATAATTTCTTGCTTTTTTTTTGGCCATTTTTTGTTGAGTTGCGCGTCATCCTCTTCCAATGTTTTTTCTAAAGAAATCAAGCCAATTTGCTCAGGTTTCAAAGGGTTAATAGCTAGAATGGCAGAAAATAAATCAGAAACACTTTTGACAGTTTGACAGTTTGATAATTTTTTAAAATCCAAAAATCTTGTACTTACAGCTTCTCAATTGTGAATATATGCTGTTCATCTCAGCCTAAATTGATTTTTTGAAAGGTGGATATGGTTTGAGTATTTTTTAACCTGTACGGTAATTTTGCGTTTATGAATATGACATTTTGCTTAAAGACAATGGTGTGATATTACTAAATTTACTTGTAGGCCTGTTTCACTTGAGTCCTTTCTTTTCATGCCACTTTTTACTACTATTAACCCTTTGATACTTGGATCAACAGTACTTTTTGTGTGCTACACTCCGACGCCTTTCAGAAGTATTTAAATAATGAGCTACTTGGCATGAAATATCCCTCAAATTACAAGAAATTGATAGATTTAGAAAATTATTTTTAATAATGTCATGGAAAAATGTCCAGATTTTTTGATTTTTTAATTATAACGATTATATATTTAAAATTGTTTAACAGATGTATTATTTATTTTATTTTATTTAATCATTTATTGTTAATTTTTGGGTGATTTCTTCTTGAGTTGCTTATTGCCTTCTTACCATGTTTTTGACAGAAAGGAAGCCAGTTTTTGCAGGTTTGGAAGGGTTAAGGGGATAAAATAATAAATATGGCTGTTGATAAAAATATGAAAGTTGTTCCAAAAAAAAAAAAAAGCCTCACAAATGATCAGACAGGTCCACATCTTCCGAAACTTCCACACGCCAAACTACAGTCACTTTTTCCTTCAAGATTTATTGATATTTTGTAATTTTGTGTGGTTTGATTTATACCCCCTCTCGACTTTACGCCCCGCCCTCACGTGCCGCGTCACACGGAAATACGTCACACCACTGAAGCTAAAGATGCTTCAACTGCCGTTTCACTGTGACTTTAACATTAAGTTGTACTCTGTGGCAAACTTTGGCCACACCTAGATCCTGTCCCATTTCCACAAAAAAAGAAAAAAGAAAAGAAAAAAAAACAGCTTTTTTTTTTTTTTTTTTTTTTTTTTTTTTTCTTCTGGTGCGTTTGTTTGTGTGACGGCGAGTCCCGGCGGTGTAACCGGAGAGGGGCCTCAGAGAGGGAATGCAGGACTGCAATGGAGCACAATGCAATACAGGTAAAGCCGATATAATTTCCAAATAAATGTCGATTTATGTCACTCGCACCCGGCGTGTTTTCATACCTGTTGATGTGGGGAATATTTTAACCGTATGTCGCCGTGAATTGAAGCCCGATATCGCGTTTTATTTCATTTAGTTTGGCCATGTCGTATTGATTGTTTTCCCATATCAGCCAGGCACCGAGAGTTGCTCTGACTGCAATTACAACTTTATTCAACCAGGCTCAACTTTTTTTTTCCTCCAGAGGTGGAAAATAAACCGCTGATATTTGGCTTTTTTACGGACAAACAGTCGGCTGTGACGCCGAGCTGTCGCCTCGTTTGATATCGGAGACTCAGCCGTTAAATTCCAGTTTAATATTTCTGATATTTTCACCGTGTTAATGATTAATTTCTTTGTGTGTCGTGTCGACAGTCTCTGCTTCTCCTCTGGCTACCAACCCCCACCCACACCAACAACACATTAGCTAAATAAAATTTAATTTTCTGGCCGTTTGCCTGTCTGAAAATATCAGGAAACTTTTAAGCTAGTCCACCTTTTTTTTTTCACAAAAACTAGCTAGCAGCGAGCCGTTGCATCGACATTTTTTTCATTTTGAACGCCAGGCTCAAAATTAATTTCGACGTGATATTAAAGATTGAAATATTTTTTTTCGGCAGAGACTAGGTGGAGCAGCAGTAAATGTTGGTTATAATAGGAAGCATATTGATATTATTATCAAATCCCTTCCCGACATTTTGTCTCCGGCGTAATTGCCACAGTTTAAGGAGGAATGTTAATATTGTGTGCGTATAAAAGAGGTAAATGTGGAGTTTTTGTACTTGAAACAGCGAAGATTAGTCCTGTTTAAAAAAACCCAGGAAACATCCAGAGGACACACAGCTTGAGAAATGTGGTTTTAATCGAAATAAAAACATTATTTTGACAGGAACCCTTCACATGTGGCGCGAGGGATATTTAATGTTCCAGTGGTTGCACTATATATATATATATTTATAATATCTGTGTTTTAAATATTAATTTATTGCAGTATTGAGAGGTTTTTCTCCCTGTGGTGAAGTTGTGAGCTTTTTGAATAACAGGATATAGCCAAGGTCAATACTGTGTAGACTGTTTGGATTTAATTTATTTATTTATTGTCTATAGCAGGAGACATTTTATTATTAATATTCGTCGGAGACCCCCCCCCCCCTCCTCCTTCCCGTTCAGAAAACTGTGTAAAAAATATCTCACTGCATTATTCCCAGAAATATCACGAGAACTGACGTAGGCAGCCAGGGTGCAGATTAAGGGTTTCCATCTTATATTCTTGTGTGTGTGTGTGTGTGTGTGTGTGTGTGTGTGTGTGTGTGTGTATTCACATTTTAGACCGAGGGCTGCCTCTCGGTGCTCAGATTATATTATGTGGCTTTTATTTTCCTGCCTGCTCAGCCCTGCCTCGTTTCCACCACTAGGCTGGAGCACTGCTTCAGCTGGCCCTCCCCCAGGGCTCCAAAAAAAAAAAAAAAAAAATCACATAACACTCCTATAGTCTATAATAATATGGTTATGCTAATTTATACTCACTTGATGGTAACACTTATCACCTGGTCTCTCTGAAATATATGTATAATATTCCCCCAGGGGCTAAAACTCTGTCTGCAAAGCTAAATATAGACTTGAGCTCACTTTGTTGTATTTTTTCTTGCTTTTCCTGTTTCTATCTATTTAAACTCGATATATTTATATATTCACACAGTATAACAGTACTGTAACCAGCCATTAGGGGCTTTATAGATGAGCTAATAAACAGGAAATAAATTTGCAGCAATTTTATAATCTGTTAGGCAGTCCTTAAACAAGAATGCCACAATTCTCCAAAATTGTCTTATTTTAGCTTTTTAGTACATTAATCTTTGTTGTATTCTTATTTTTTTCTTTTTCTCCTGCTCATATACCCACACATAGCTAGAGCCCAAACTATTAATTGATTAGTTGAAACTTTTTATTTTGGTCTATCTTATTTTATTTATTTATTTATTTTATTCTTTATTAGCAAATATGCTCAAAATCATCTGGCTCTAGCTTGTATAACCTATATCTATAGTATTCATAAAGCAGCTAATATTGTCTGTGTGGAGAAAGATTTTGATTTCATCTTAGTTAAGTTTATTTTTCTTTGTACCAATTATTATTTCTATAATAGCTAATGCTTGGTACTTTGTCTGTAATACTCAATAGTCTGTTATTCTAACTTTATTATAGTATTTCCAATGGGATATAAACTGTAATAATACAAAAAAAACCCCAAAAAAAACAATGAAAACGTCCCAGCAGTGTTTCCGGAGGTGTTCCTAGTGATGCGTTAAGACTTTATCCATCTTTATAGCATCTTTTTTTCCCCAAAATTGTTACTAGATGATGCTGTAATATATCTTTGATGACTATAGTTATCATTTCTTTTTCTTGTTCTTCTAAGTAACTAAAAATATTGCTAACATTAACCTATATTCAATTCCTGGCTAATATGTTTCCAGTAGTACTCAAAATTGTCCTGATCATACACAATTATATCCCTTTTTGTATTATATTGAGTATAATAGGCCTTAAAAATATCTATATGGGCTTTTAATAGTTGGCAGACACTTTATCTGACCTCATTGTACCTTTTTTTAAGTATTACTTAAATACTCCATGATATTTTTAACATCCTATTTATGAATAGTTTAAATTTGTTTTCTGTTTCTCATTTATAGAGTGTTATTGTGTCTGTAGTACTCAGTATTGTCTTACTCTTTATCATAATCTTATTGTATCACATCTAATACTCCTTAATTTAACCTAGCGTTCTAGTGGCTCACAATAATCAATGAGAACTTTATTAAGCATTGTAGTATTCTTAGTCCTATTGAATTACCATAATAGTCCTTAAATATGTCAATGATATACCCATCATGACTTAAATTGTGTCTGTAGAGCTTAATGGTGATTTTGAAATGACTGAACATGATTCATTCTCCTTCCTTGTCTGAGAAAATGGTCTAATGTTCCTCCTATTAAATTGTCAAACTCTTAGTTGTATTCCTCCTCATATTGTATTAACTGTAATAGGTCAGAAATTAACCTATACACTTTCTCTTACTTTATGGTACTCATAATCCAGTTCTAGTACTATAATATTACTTAAAATGATCTTTAACACACCCGTAGGGGCACATTCTTTGTAATAAAGCCTCAATGGTGACTTAATCTAACTTTATTTTATTCTTTCCTGCTTAATTAACTCATGTACTTAGAAATAAGTGCGTTAATACTCCAGCAATACTCCTTTAGGGGCTGATACTTCGTTTATAGTACTCAATATTGTCTTATTCTTACTTAATTAAAAAAAAACAACAAATCTAGAATATTCTTTTATGTGTTCACAACAAATGTTATCTGGTATAATGTATTACTATAATATTTCCTAAATAGCCGTACACTGCCTCTAGGATACTCTGTAGTAATTCCATGAAACTTAAAAGTTTATCATTTGTACATTAAAATGTATTTATAACAGCTGTTTGTATATCTGTGGCTCCCTATCGAATATTTAGATTGTTAGTTACTCTGTAGTTAATTTGTCACACTTAATCACTTATTTTTAATACTAAAATGTGTCTGTAATATCATCATATGGACTTAAAATGTACATTTGGGAGTCAGTATTGAGTGTATAGTGAATATTTAATGATTATTTTGAACTATATTGTCCTTATGATATTTCTTAAGGAATTGCAGTATGTTTTATGACTTTAACTTCTGTTATTTGTGCTATATGGGGATTTTAAATGTGTTTTATTCTTACTATATCATTATTATAGTTGTGTAATGTTTCCACAGGGACTATATGTTTTATTTAATCCTCCTGTGGTTCAATAATTTCAGTTCATATAGCAGAATATAGAGTGAGTTTGACATTCAACAGTGACCTTGTCTGTTTTGTTTGTAGTGTCTCCTTGTCGTATCATCGTCGTATTTCTTTAATACGAATATCATGTTCCTGTAAGGGCTCAGAAAGTGTCTGAGCGATCGTGCGCTTTTCTCGCTTGATGTTGTTTTTCTTCAGTGTTTTTTGGTATCCTACAGTTTTCCCACAGGGCCTCAGTTTTGAGTGTGTGTGTGTTATTCTCCACAGTGACGTAATTAGACATCATGTCACTGCATTATGTTATGTGGCGGCCTGTTTTTAATTATTGTGGTATTAATGTCTCTATGTATAGCTGATATGTATATTTTCTGCTGTGACATTTATTCAGTATCTTTCTAAAAATTGATCCTGGGCCTGCTGCAGCTGGTCTGCAGAGCTACAGCGGGTGGGGGAGGGTGTGCTGGGTGGGGTGGGGGTTGTGGATGATCAACACAGGAGTGAGAATTTTAGAATATTCTGCATTTAGGCAGCAGGCGCGAGGTGAAGGGCGTCAAGCAGGCAGGAGAACTGGACTGCTGGTTGTTTTAGAAGCAGAGTATTTCTGGTGCAGAAAGAGGAGCCGTGACAATATGTGCATTTATTTTGTGAATCTTTATGAGCCATCTATCATGAGTAAATGGATAGCAGCTGCACAGGCACTTACACCCTGAGCTTATATACTACAGAAGGCCTTTTATTTCATGTTGATATGGTGAATGTGACCTCTGCCTGCTCTGTTTCAATTTACTTAATATGAAAAATCTGTCACACACTTAAAACTGTTCAGCCATGCTTCATTAAAACATCAGAGCTGCTACGATTAATTCATTAGTGGTACTAAAAGAAAATTAATTTGCAGCTGTTTTAATAATTAATTTATCATTTAAGTAATTTTTAAAGTAGAAATTCCAAAACATCAAATGTCTTTGGGTCTTTATAGATGTCATTGAACTCTTGGAACTTTTAATAGCGTTTTTTTTTTTTTTTATAGATTTTTTGGATATTTTATAGGTCCATAGATTAATCCGTAACAAAAAGAATTGCTAGTTTCCACCCTAAACATTTGTGTTACTTTCCAGTAAACTTTTTTGTTATTTATGTGAAATGGGAATTCTATTAGTTGTGCTTAATTGTGTAAACATTTACATTAAACCTCAGCTTGAACAATTAGTTGACTAATTGATTAGAATATTAAAAAAAATCTGCCAAATATTTGTTGCGTTCAGTTTCTCAGTTGTGGGAGTTTGTTGTTTATATAATGACTATATGCTAACAAATAACTATTCTGCCATTTAATTTCCTGAATGGTTAATTGTCTTGACTATAAAATGGCAGAAAATAGTGAAAAATATCTTGCTCGGGAATCAGACCAATCTGCAAGCTCATGTTTTATTTGATCTGGCAGATGCATTGGGTTCCCCTCTGCGGACAGATGTCCAATGGCCAGAGACTATGATATTTTCAACTGCACTTACAGCTTCTCTTGAGAAGAAACATGTGTTTGTTCTACTTCCGACAGGATTTAAAAGTTTTATATACGGTCTCATCACACGCTGTAGTCCGTCTAATGCCTGTCGCTCAGGCATTTTTCTCCCCGTCTGACAGGACATTCAGTGCTATGTCACATGTTGATAATCCGTTGATAACCAAGCCTCCAAAAAATTTGCCGCTAATGCTTAAGTGCCAAAAACTGCAGTTCCTTTAATGGCCACTTGAGGTTGGCTCCTAAAGCCAGACGATACCTGTGTTAATATGTCAAATTTACAGCAGAAATAAATACGTTTACAGCCTGGTACAAAACACGGTTTTGGTCTGTGTAACTCAACCGTTTTATTCAGGATTAACGTTATACATAATTTAGGACATGGCTGTTTTGATTGACAGGCTGTCTGCAGATAGTGCGCTTTGAAAAAACCAAGTTGACGATGACCAAAATGCTGAACTAAAGGCTTCCAACCAATATCCCAAAATCTAAAGATATGTAGAGTAACACCCGCATTTTTGAGAAGCTAGAACCAGAGGAATTTGGGCATTTTTTGCGTTGAAAACGACTTAACTCTGAATTGATTTATCAAAATACTTACCAATTCATTTTCTCCTGACTTAGTAGTCAACTAATCAGTTTATTATTGCGACTATAAAAGGATTATCTTTGGGTTTCAGACTGATGGTTATAAATAAATAAAAACATTTGAAGATTTTACCTTGGGCTCTAAATTTCTCCTTTTTTCATTAACATGCAGACATTTAGGCAGCTCTAAATAAGATAAAGAGGAAATAAAAACTGCCTTGTTTCAGCACCGAGAAATATTGAATATTTCAGTTCGTTTGCAGCTTGTATGTCGCAGCTGTGGGGCTGCATATTATGTTTCATGTAAAGCTGTTGTAATTCAGTCTTTTCTCGCCTCTAACTGCAAACAGGGGATTACAGAGGAGCAGGGGCTGCGCGATGGATTCAATATCAGAAAAACAGCAGCATTTTCATGGCAGCCATGTTTTCTTTTTAGGCCATAAAAAGAGGATCATGTGTGATGTGTTGCACATAAAACAGCTTGTTGGTGCATTTTGATTTTATCTTCTTACATCCATTTTAATAATTTCAGTTTTTATTTGAATTTATATATTAATCACATAGTGAAAAAAAAGATTAATTGAAAAATAATTCAGTTGCTTTTCTGTATTTTTGTTATAGTCAACCTATCCGTAATAGGCCCAAAATAATTAAATATAAATACTGAATGTATGTATTAAAAAGTTTTGTGTATCAAAGCCTGCTATATCTTATTCTTCTGCTTCAGAAAGCTTAATTGTCTGAAAACTATTAAAAACACATTAGTGAGCCTCATGCACTGGGTCGCATGTTCCTGCATTATCATCAACAAATTCCTGCATTATATTTTGACTTTATCACACATAACACCGTCCTGCTGCACCAAATACTCACTAATGCACCAAATGTGGATTTATCTGCCGCTGAAAACAGTCCCCAACAAATACACTGTTTCCTAAATTATCAAGTTCTTAAAAAGTGTATATTTGTGAGCTGCTCTAAGATGAACATATTAACAGGCTGCATGACACTAACAGTGTTACTTTGTGCTTTTTGTGGGTTCCACAAAAAGAAAATTATACAGTTACACTTATCTGTTAATATGTCCAGGTTTTTTGACATTGAATCCATCGTGTATCCTCCAGTCCTTTGTGATTATTTGAATATTGTAACTTTTCGTCTTATCTCAAGGAAAACTAAAAATTCATAGTAGTAGTTGTAAGTTGTTTTTTTTTAAGAAAATATGCTTCTTGTCTTTAGGTTTTGGATTGTGGTTTGGACAAAATAAGACATTTAAACACCCCTTCTTTAATTTTTTTCCACTATTTTCTGACATTTTATTGACTTAAATGATCATTTGATTAATTAAGAACACAACTTGCAGATTATTCTATACTGAAAATAATCACAATAATTAATCATAGTTTGTTATTTTATCTAAACTTATTTGTAATTGTATATACAAAAAAGTGTCATGTTTTTGCTACATCTCACTCTAACTTTGACCTAAATAACTTAAAGAAGCAGAAAACTGAACTGAAAGTTTCTTCAGACGTGACCTTTAGTTTGAAAGTAAAAAAGCTTTTAAATGAAACAGAATCTGCTGTCATTTAGTAGCAAACATGGCCCTTATTTTTTTTAAAAAAAAAGCTGTTGATAATCTTTTCTAACTGTCTTATTTAATGTTGAAATGTCATCATTTAAAAATATTTGAAGAAAATGTAACATTGTTTAATTAAAATGCCCTCATTTTGAGTTAAACAAGTCCTCATTGTTTCATTTTCATAGTTAGATCTGGATGTGGATTTCGTGGTTATCTGTGAATGATAACGCACAGCTTGCTGACTGAAGCTGTGACTCAGGATCCAAAATGGCAGCTCACTGTCCTCTCCACAGATACAGAGATTATTATTTAGGTCACGCACTTAAAGATTACATAAAAGAGACCAATTTTTTTTAACAAAAGTCTGGCACTGATGAGTGAAATGTAATGCATTTCCTGACACGCCATTAGGTCTTTCATGGCTTTTAAACAGCCGTGGAATCAAGAAAAACTGCTTTCGTTTCTGAGGTGTGTTTTGTTTTATGTTAGCTATTTTTCCACAAACTACTCTGGGTGTCGCAGGCCTGGGGCTCCGCACACTTCCTCTTACAAAACTGTGAAATCAAAGATGCAGGTTTATCCACCCAGCAGCAGCAGCAGAGGCAGTATTGGCTTTCAGACGTATGAGCCCACTTGAGGTGTGCTCGATTTATTGTTCGAGCCGTGTAAACACCCACAAACAGTGAGCATTAGCTGGTGTGAGGTGAGACAGATCAAGTGCTCCTCGTCACTTCCAGAGTGTAAACACACAGGAAGCACTATGTAAACTGATCTGTAGATTAAATAAAGACAAACATTTTATGAGATTAATTTTTCCAGCTAATTTTTCCATTTTGAGGGCAAAATAATTTGTTTATAAAGAGTTTACTGACATTCAGATTTTTTAATATCTGACATTTTAAAATAATTTAGAGTACACAAGTTTTCCTTTTTACCACAGTTTAGGGTGCAACCAGCAGTTATTTTAGTAACCAATAATAAGTCAGTTGTTTATGTATTATTTTTAACAAAATCTTTGTTTTGGTTTTCAAGTATAACAGATATTACATAAAAATAAAATAGTCTTGGCAGCAAATATTGTATACCATAAAATGAAAAGCTCAAACAAATCAAAAAACAAACAAATAATATAGGTTAAAAACAGGTGTTGTTACAGCAGTTACAATGTGCAGAAATCTTGAAGAATACATGGGCTACAACACTTTATACGTTATAAGAATATAAATTAATTGTTAACGTTGCAAGACAGGGCATTTGGCAGTGGTCTGCGCTCTTATAGTTTGCTCTTTAAATCCATCTGACAGCGAGAAAACTCTTTCAAATGAGTATTAAATAATAACCAAATATTAAATAAAAACAAATATATCAACTTTATGTGGATGAATAAATGAGAAGGTTTTCTGACAGCAGTGCCTCTTTAAGACTAGTAGGACCTGTAAGACGATGTATCAGCAGTGACAATTGTCCCACACAGTGTCCCAAAGTCCAAGGTGACGCCTTTAGATCGATTACTTTGTTCCACCAACAGTTCAAAAAAGAAAACCAGAAAAGCTGGTCGCATTTTTTCTTTTAAGAATGACTTAAAACAATTAATACATTTTCTGTCAATCGATGAGTGGGTAACTCGAGTAATGGTTTCAGCTGTCGTATATGTTTTCTTTAAAAGCAAAGAAGAGAGGAATATAAACACTAATGAAAATGTTAAGACTACTTATTTATTACAAGCATTGCATGATCAATCCACGAAAATATCTCTTCCACTTTCCTGAAGCCCAAGATGGCGACTTTTAAATTGTCTTTGTCCGACTAACAGCCAAAGACTCGAATTTATTAAGCTTACACAGATACAAAACAGAGAAAAGAACCTGTAAACAGAAAGCATTTGGCATTTTTGAGCTTTGAAATTTGAGGTGAAATAAGTAACAAACATCAATTAATCGATTTATTTAAAAGAAAACACCAAACGTGACCTAGTTCCAGCCTATTGATTTTGATTTGTTGATTTTTTTTTGTTTGATATCACTGTAAACTAAATATATTTGAGTTTTGATTGTTGGTCAAACAAAACAAGACATTTGAAGAAATCAACTCGGCTCTGGGAAATTGTGAATTTTTTAAAACAATTTTCCAAAATATCCAAATGATTAATTATCTGTCAATCAAGTATTGGTTTTCAGCACTTGATTGTATTTAATTTTAATTTTTGTCTAATCAAGCCTTTTGAAAGCTAGTAATTGGATCCCCAGATAATAACATCTTTGTTAAAACTTGTATTTGCTTTTGTTTGTGCAGAATTAAGAGCAACGCCGACCCTTTTCTTCTGATTACTGAGGGAAAACTGTGAGATGAATAATCTTAATCAACAGTGCCTCACTTAATTTGAGCGTCAACAATAAGCTGCTGCTGTTGTGAAGTGTGATAGTTCATTTAGAGCTTGTTAAAGGACACATTATAAATCCACATGCAGCCAAGTTCTCAAAATTTACAATTCTGATCTGTTCCCTTGTTGTTTTCCTCCGTCGCACCTGAACAACAAAATAACCAGTTGCAGGAGAAAATACAACATTAGGTTTCAAAACATCCATCGCTTTTAAGCCACATGAAATGGCGGTATAAACTGAAAAAATGAAAATGGAGGTTTAGTCACTGAACACTCCCACTACCTCCTGTGCAGATGAAGCAAGTCATACTGCTGTTACAGTATCTGTCAAAATACTTCTAAACGCTCATTTAATAACAAAAGACTCAATCAGAGTCTGTGAAGTAGAAGAGCTGGATTTTATTTTACTGGAAAGGAAGCTGCGCCATTGTCAGCTTAGGGGAAAATAGCTATTGCAATTTTTGTCACGATTGTCAGTCAGATAAATGGAAGAAGAAACACAAACACACTTCATAGGAAACCAGTGAAGCATTTTTATGAAGTTTAATTTAATGCTTGTTGATCTTTCAGTTATTTCAGTGTTGTTTCATAAGTGATTTTCAGTGATAATTCAGTTATTTACATTGAACAGTTTTGATGTGATAATGGATTTTATCAATCTGTCTGTTAAAAAAAAATAAGCTGCCTTTAACTGATTAAATTACTAAAAATTATTTATTAAGAAAGCATCACGTTTTTACCTTCAGACATATTATGCATTTGAGTTTTCAGGCAGAACAAGAAACATGAAGATATCATGTTGGACTTTTGCAACGTTTGAGGGACATTTTTCTGTTGTTTATTGATTAAATGATAAAAGAAAAAATCAAACAAACATCAACTGACATTTAAAATAATTGATATGTGCAGCCTTTACCTTTGAACTTCTACAGCAGCTGCTTAAAGCATTTTTAATTTCCCAAATCTGAGCCCAATACATCACCATGATAAAACACTGAGCAGCAGACAAGTTGTTTTGGCCAAGTTAGTGTTGTTAATGCTCAACACTGTTTCAAAAGAAAAAGCCTTCCACCAAAGGAGGAAGCATCAACATTTACCACAGGTAGTGATAAGACTTTATTGATACCAGTGCCATATTGATTCTGCTTATTGATCTGACCTCAATTGAGTCTTTTATTTATTGATGATCACTTTTCTGTGTGGGAAAACGGTAGGCGTACCTGAGTTTTAAGTGTCAACGCAGCAGTGTTATGATCGCAGCAGAGTATGAACATAGTGTAGATATAATGAGAAAATGTTTGTACAGCTTTCATTTTCATTACATTTTCTTTATAAATAAATACAAAAAATCAGCTTAGCCTGCCCGCATGGCAATAATATTATTCTAAAAGGATATTTACCCTTTGCCACAGACGTATTTGGGAAGCGGTGATCTTTGTGTGGAGAGTGTCAAAAAAATGGCATTTCTGGAATTTGTTCCCATTTTACTTAGAAAGATGTGTCGGCATATTGCTGGTGTGTTTCCACTCATAAAATACATTACAAGCAGCACTGTTGTATTTTCTTTGTGAAATGAAGCCACCAGCGAAGATGCGTGAGTTTGATATCATTGATTGGCAATGAGCAACTGTCAAAAAACATGTTGACTTCACTAAAAGGAATTGATAAGCTCAGAGGGATACAACTGGATCAGACAATTTGGAACCAGTTCTCAAGTGAAACCAGTTCTTGATACGTTTACGTCATTAGGTGAATGTTAGTCGTCACCAACATACATTTATTATTTAATAAACCTTTATTTATCCATCTGCAAAAGTGCTCTTTTTACATGAATATACATGAAATGAGTTTGACATGCAGAAAAATAAAGGATTATAAATGATAAAAAAGGGCCAAGATGTTAAAACAGTTATTTCATTAGGAAGGTACAATATCCCTGATGGTCTTATTCCAAGCAATAATGAAATAATGAAAGACCCTCTGTTGAGCTCTGACCTGAGAGGAAAGGTCACATGACTTTCTGCAACAATGTGCACATTACATTTGACCTTATAATTACAACATAATGGAGATACATAATCATTCCACATTTTGCTAAGATTCAGACTATAAAATGTTTAAATCCTGTGAGATTAGATCTCCCCAGATTGGCAGGAAATGACTCAAAAAAGCAACAAATTTACAAGTTGGATCCTCTCCAATACATCACAGATACTGAATGATTAACTACAGCTGATGGTTTTATGATAGAATCATGTGGCCTTCATACTGTGTGCAGCTGGCTGAAAGCAAAAATTTAACTGCAGAATCATGCCTGTTAATTTAGCCTTTAATTATTGATGTGTTTGTTTATTTATTTATCTAACACACAAGGGTGCACAGACATTTCAAATCAGTTTAACAGGAAGTGTGATCACTGTGTTATAGTGTGATGACAACAGGAAGTCAGCAGCTCTATTGCAGAGTCAGCTGTTTTATGTTTTGTGCTCATATTCAGAAATTAAACAGATGTTACCTGGAAAAGAATCTTGACACATACAGATGATCAAGACCATACAGGTTTATACATGTCTTTATTTTCAGGGTTTTTTTCCATTATAAAGTTGCTGATCATTGGCAGTGAAACTCTAGTAGTCATTTTGTAAGAGCAGGCATCTCTGCATTTGGAATAAAAAGCTGCAACACATTTTTCAGCTCCAGTGATATCTGAACATGTTTTGAGTCACTATCAGGGGCTGCAGATATGCCTCTGCCATGCTAAACAGTCAGAGGAGTTAATTTTTAACATTACCTCACCAAGTTGTTTAATATATTACAATATCCTGCTCTGAGTGCTGTTTATACATCTTAATATACTGCAAGATGGTGCAACTTTATCGTCAGAGGTGTTGATGCCAGAGGTGGTTTCTGCAGAATTTATGGCTTGAACACACCCGAGAAAAAGTAGGGAGGACACAGCTGGCTCCGTGTATTTAGATTTTAATGAAGTAACTTTAATCTCTGAGGTATTTCTGCCTCTCAATGCATGAAAATATTAAATTGTAGATGAGGCTGACTTATAAAATATGTGGGAATAAGGCTTTAAAAATGGGCTTAAACTTAAACTCAAATCTTCTTTGTGGATGTCAGTCTGTCGGTCTGACAGTTCAACACTTTGACTTTTCTCAATATTTGATCAATATCCATGACATTTGGTCTGAATGTTTATTACTCACAACATCCTAAATACCAACAGGTCAAAATGTCCACTTGTTCAACGATTAATGAGATCATAGCTCTAAAATTAGTGACCAAATGTCTTGTCATGCTTAGTGGCCCTAGGAGATTATTGCTAACATCAACATGCTTCCATGCTAATTTACACTAACATCCTGGCAGTGTGTCATCCTTTAGTGCGTTGCAATTTTAATAAAGTTAAACAATGAATTTGGTACTGTACAAAGAACTATGTATTAGGGGTTGACAGATTATCAGCCCAGCCGATTATTTGGGCAGATATTTGGCAATTTGACGATTATCTTAAAAAGTGTATAGAGGGTCAGCATGGGAGTAACTTTTACTTTGTAAACCTTTTTTTTTTTAAATTTTCACTTGACTTCATAAAAAAGTTGCTGGGAACATGCTGTATATGATGTTGAACGTTTCAGTTTTGATGTAACATTTAAACAAAGTTTTGTGTTAAAGTTTGCTATATTCCAAATTATAAATATTGACGGAAAGATATTCATTGTTAAAGGAAATGCATATCGGCTCCAAATATCAGTTATTCGTCTCATTAACAACTAATAATCGGTGTTGGACCAGAAAAAACAATATCCGTCGACCCCTATTATAGATGCAAATATAAAGAAAAAAAAGAAAAAACAGGCAGAGGACAGAGTCTCTGCAGATAAATGCATCGCCACACACTTCTAGTGGGTCATAAGTGATGATTGAGGGGAGTTACTTTTCTATGAGTCTATACTTTGTTTTGTCTAGGGGGGAAATCCTGCATAGTTTACCTAACTGACATAAAAACAAAAGTAAAGTAAAAAAAAAAAAAACTAAAGTGATAGTGTGTACTTACAAAATACTCATAATGAAAAAAATACCCTTCATAATGAAAAAAAGCTAATACTGACATTAGTAAAAACTAAACATGAACTAAACATGAAAAAAAATTAATAAATAAAAGCTACACTAAAATGAGCAAACCTTTCTTTTAATTAACTGAATTGCATTCAGAAATGAACGCCGAAAAAGAAAATTCAAAACTATAATAACAATGTTGTGAAGTTTTCTCAGTGTCGCAGCAGTTTGCTGAATTTGGCAAGGAACACTAAAGTCTGATGTTATCTTTCCAACATTTGAGGTGTGAGACATTTCTGAACTAGCAGTGACCGTTCATGTTCTTCTTTGTCTCTAGAGCCGCAGTGTTTAGGTCTTGAATTTGTGCAAAAAGGTTAACCTTAAAGGCTGCTAACAACAGAAACATTAAATAGACTATTGTTTCGATGTTTTATATTATTTTATTGTTGTAAAATACTGTAAGTATTGTAAAAGTACTGTAGATTTAACAGTATGTTGTTATGGCTCAGTTTGTCGCTGTGGTTTTGAATGAGATTTTCTTACATATATAAATGATTTTCTTACATATATAAAATGTGTAGCTTGTTTTGGTTTTGTGTTAAGCCTACAGCTCTAGGTCTGAAAAAATAGTAGCTTCCTCATCTCTGTCTTATTTCCTTTTTTCAGTCTGATGTTACTTTATCAGGAAGCTCAGATTTTACTCAACCGTAGTATGTTAATTCTGTCTCCGTAGAATGATAATAGACCAGATATTAACTCCCAGAAACCACTGTCAGAGCTTATTAAATGCCAAACATTAACCATGGAAATGCCATGGGTGCCTGAAGAGCCACACAGGGGCCATTAACTCTTCCTCATCAGCACTGTCTTGTCTTTCTGTCAGTGGTTGGGTGCCCCCTCCTGCCAGCGAGGCAGCTACGCCTTCTATAAGTCGGTGAGCAGCAGAGCTCAACCCGAGGGGCCCGTCCAGATATGGAAACTCGGGGAGTTTTACTTTATCCGCTGTGGACCCCAGGATCCTGTGTGCATCGCAGAGGTGAGATTACCTGCTCAAATGTGAGATTAAAGATGCCATAATCAGAATTTTTTTATAATAACAGTGCTTATGTGACTGTATAATGCAGCAGTTTTATAGCTTTCAACTCATTGTTTTGGTTGTCTGACCTGCAGCTGTTTAGGTTCATGCAAACCGCTCTCAGCAGTGTTGTTTTGGGATGTATATAGTATGTAAAAACTCACTCTACACTACGTGCTCAACAGCAAACAGCAGACGGACACAGCCGGTAAACACAGTGGAGCATTTAACAGCTAAGGGAACAAATATTTTCCTCTGGAGTTGGTGGAGACCAAAAACAGAGCTAAAAGAGAGTAAATATTGGACTTACATTCATCTGCTTGACATAAATACGACTCCAAATGAATTATAATGTTGCTTCAAGTTTAGCTGGTTATGTAAATGGGCAACTGTTGCCGATAAAATAACCATGTCGACTTTATAAAGTAATTATATTTCAGATGTTTTGTTCACAGCTTGTTTCAGCTGCCCACTATTACCAAAAGAAGTCTTGTGCCATTTAGGCTCCCAAAAACTGCATGTTTTTATAAAAAACTGCAGCAGTGGATTATATTTTTGTAGAGTCCCAACCTTTGTTTAAAAGTCTGGTAACTGGGTGAAGGGTGATTAAAAGAGACAATTTCAACATTTTGAATTGTGACTGCACAGTCACATTGTGGGAGAAAAGATCTTAGTGTACCCTTAAAATGCTACAACCTCCAAATTAAGTCTGCCAGCACCTAAGAGATGAAGCTCTTTTTTTCATTCAGGTTTTAGAGCTGAAACATTAGATGAGTAATCAGTTATTGTCTATTAAACACATCTTTTTTTCTTCGAAACATTACCTGGTTCCAGCCTCTCAAATGTGAGTGTTTTTTCCTTTTTTGTCATATATGATCACAAGTCAAATATTTTTGGGTTTGAGGGTAAAAGGTAACATTCGGTACCCAGTGTTGCCAAGCACATGCTCCAGCTGTGTCAGCTCCTTTAAAAAATTAGATACTTTCTGCGTTTCTGTTGTTCATCAGATTGCTCTGAAAGTAGTTGCAAAAATATTGTTGGTTACTGTCACTGTGGTGTGCACTCCACCATCAAGTTCTGTTAGATGGATTTATAAAAGTTTTTTTTAAAGCTTATTATTTTTTGGCTTTTTGCCTTTACTGGGGACAGGACAGCTTAAGCGTGAAAGAGGGAGAGAGAGGGCATGACATGAAACAAAGGGCCGAGGCCAAAATCGAACCCGCGGTCGCTGCTGTACATGGGCCGCCCGCTCTCCCAACTGTTGAATGATATATTTTTTTTATAGCTTTCAGAAGTTGAAACTTAAAAAAAAAAAGTTTTTTATTAATGACTTGATGTTTTTATTATAACTCTTAAAGGTACTTAAAGTAATCTTTACTATTGCACTCTCATGGAGTTGTGGTACTGAAAAAGGTCAAATTAAAACAAGTAGGAGGCAGAGATATCCTGACATGTAGACCCTGTTAGCTCCAGAAACGCTGGATACTACACTCCCCATAATGCAACTCTATATCCCCTTTGGTTAGACCCTCCCTGACTGAGCGGCAGCATCTTTTTGATTTCTAAAATGCTCAGTTCAAAGAAAACAATTAACCTGTTTCTCAAACCTGAGTAGTATCATCCGTGACACTTCAGCTGATCATGTTGCATAAAATTGTTGCAGTGCCCCTTTAACTGTGACTGTGACTAACCCAGACTAAGTTTACAAACTGAACCCTAAATGGGTCACACTGCTGCTCTCCTGTCCACTCGCACGAACTATAGAAGACTAATAGTATGTTTTATTGAGACTACATCCCACGGCAAGGCTAAATTTAGTCAATTTAGGTCGCACGCCGAAGAAACGTTAATGAGATTGTATTGAGGTTGATAGTTTTGTATTGACATTGAATGATTGTAACAGAGCATGGGACGTTTTCAGGTTACTGCGTTAGTTGAAATGACAAAACAATGAGGTAAAACAAGCTGCTAAATGAGTCAGAGAAACTCAACACATGTAATTTGTCCCGTAATTATAATTATAATAATTATGAAGATAATGATAGTCATGATAACAATACTAGTAGTAATAATAATAATAGTAGTAATGTCAAACATCTTAAATTCATACATAAATGCATAAATTTATGTAACACAAAGTGCTTTGCATAAAAATGACTTATTGAAAGAAAAAATTGACATTTCTGAAAAAATAATGATAAAAGTCCCAAAGTAAGTTTCAAGAAGATACTGACATTTAAAAAAATAATGGACAGGATATAATAATTGCAGATAAGAAACACTTTAAGGACAAAATACCTGCTAAATTAATTACGTGCTGCTGTCAACATTTAGCTCCAGGCACTGCTGTGTCTCAGTGCAGCCTCAACAACCATATCAAACCTTAATACTTTTGCAGTACTAATTGAAATAGTAATAATTGTACATAAATTGTAAAGAACACTCATTTTTCATTGAATGTCTTTACAGACCTTTAGGCATAGTTTCCTATAATAATAACTGTGTGAGTTTTAATTTTGTTAAAAAACAATCATTTATTATAAAGCAGCAATTTATTTTAAGAAAGGTACATCAGGACAAAAGCAGTTTCATTCCTCCTGCCATTTACAGATTTGTTTATTCCAAAGAGTAAGTACTTTGTACATATTGGGAGAGATAAAGTGGGCGCACAAGAGCAATGCAAAATATGTAATATTCAAGGCTGCTTGAAAGATTTGTTTGGTTCTGACACATTCAGGCAATTGACAGATAAAATCAACAGTTTTGACAGTAGTGTAGTTGTTTGTTTAAGAAAAATGTCAAATATAAAACAGTTCCAGCTGTTTCACCCCATTAATGTCATTATGCACTGAATGTATTTGGGTTTTAGACTCTTGGTCTTACAAAACAAAATATTTTATGTCACCCTGGGCTCTGAAAACTGGTATTGGTGTTTTTCAACAACACAAGTTTTTCTAAAAAAAAAAAATTTAAAGCATTTTTTTTATGCATCTACTAATAAATATTGTACATGTTTGAGCTAATTCAGCAGTGTTTATCAGCCTGAAGGTTTCAGGATGTTCTCACTCCACAGAAGAATGTTTTAAAAGCAATTCAAAAATGGTTTCTCTAACCTAATTAAATGTTTAAACTCCAGACATAGTTATTAGTTGCCAGAGGTTTCCAGACATCTGTATTTACATTATGTTACTTTTTCTTCTTCCTCTTCATGTGCAGGTGACCTTACTGTGGGAGGACCAGACACGGCGCCACCTGCTGGCCAGCGCCAGACTCTACTTCCTGCCTGAGGACACGCCAAAGGGCCGGACCAGTGAGCATGGAGAGGTGGGTCAAAGGTCACTGACGTCTGGCTTTTCTTCCGGACATAAAATACAGAGGACATGTCCGTCTGCACATGTGATGATTTTTTAGTTTCTTGTTTATTCCTTCACTTATTCATATAAATAATTTGGTAGCACAGTGTTTATATAATCTCATTTATTTTTGTTTAGCATAAATTAAAGATGGCGTCTGGTACAATTTTTCTTCAACTACACCAAAAATAGAACACTCAAAACAAAAACTTCCATGTAAGGCCAAATCCACCGCAGGATATGACATGCTGAAAAATAAAATAAAAGATGATGAAGTCACTGATAATAATGTAGCACGTGTTTCTTATCAAAACTGAAAGTTACACATATACTGTCAGTTATTTGGTACACCTAAAACCAGTGCAGTCTATACAACAGTGCTTCTAATAATCCTCCTTTATGAAAGATAGAAATTTAAATGTTTCTTCAACTCTAGAATCATTTTTGGAGGATGTGATTTGTGTTTGGTTTGTTTGTTTATATCAGTGAGGGTGGGCTAAATAACAGAAATATCTCTTTGTTTTGCTTGTGAAATTTCCCCTGGGGGTCAAAGTCTCATCTTTTCTCATCTAAACTTACAGTATAATAACACAGCATAATTTATTTTTTGATTATATTTTCTTTTATTAATCAGCAGAGTTATTAGATAAATGTAATGGAGTAAAAAGTTCAATATTTACCTCAGAAATACTGTGTAGTAGAAGTATGAAGTAGCATCATACTTTCTGCCACCAAAACAGAAGAAAAGTATATATAAGTAATCTAAATAACTAGAAAACTACCAACATTATGAGCACTTTGTACTTTACACAACATGAAGCATAAAAAAAAACAGTGATGTCCCTCTTTAATTCCTGTGGACTCGTAATGGGAGTGAACGTCTCCCTGATATAATCTGGAGAATGGTTTAAGAAGATCTATTAATAACCTCGTCACAGCAACACCATCTCCTTTTTTTATCCAAACATCTTTGGCCAAGAACTTTAACAGGCTCAGTCAAAGTCTCTTCTCATTGACCAAAGTGTCTTGACTTGACTATTTCCTCATGCAAAATATGTCTACGTAATAACAATGCATCAGCTCTCTGTGGTCTGATATTATTCAGTGATCTGCTTCATTTAAAATCAGTTAAATTACTTTAAAAACAAGAAAAATAAACAGTGATTCACATGAATAGAGTAAGAAGTATCAGATTTGGATGCGTCTGCTGCTGCTGCTGGGTGTTTTTGATTAACACAGTTCACATGCAGGCTGCAGCTCGGCCTTCACATGAAAAATCCCCTCTGGGAATGAGGCTAATGTATTACCCAAATGTAAATCCTTGATAATGACTCGTCTGAAACCAAATTTTCCACATTTTGAACTTTGATATTCCGCTGTTGTAGTCTCTATAAGGAGGTTTAAATTTTCCTAGTGGAAAAATGAGCCCTCTGAAAGTTATTTTCACAGGAATCATTCTCCAGTTTCTTTCATGTGAGGAATGTATTTGTTTATAATTTGTGTTATGAACTGTTCAAGCCATCTCTTTTATCTTTAAAGATCTGTAGGTCCAATCAATTTTAATTACTTACAGCATGCATGCATTTATCAACATCATTTTTAAGAGGAGCAAAACCTTTGATCTGTAATATAATATGTGGCTGAAAAACATATATTTAGACTTTTGTATGGATTCAACAAACAGCATAGTAAGTTTTAATTCATGACCTTTCGAAGTGTTAGTGGGCAGATTTTGTTGTGGTTGCACAGAGCTAGGCGAGCGATTTTGTCTTATTTCCAGTCTTTATGCTAAGCTATGCTAACTGGCTTCTGAATAGGTGCTGCAATTTATGATTGTTTCCATTTTAGAGCAATCTGTTGAATGTTGAATTCTTGACTAATCTATGAGTTGTTTGGTCTAGAAAATGTACTATATTAAACCATATTTAAATATTCTCATTTAATTTTTTAGAGGATTGGATTATCTTTTTCTTTAAGAATCACTCACACTGATTAATCAAATATCAAATTAGCTGGCTATTTAATTTTGTAGTTTAATTTCTGCACCACTTGAGCACAACTCAAGTCTAAACTTGATGTCAGATTTATTAAGGCGTGCACATTAAATACACAGGCAGACATTAAATATATGTCTTGTTTGCCTCATTTCAAGTGCTTCAATAAACAAATCAGTTATCTCTTATGCTCAAAGAAAATGAGAAAAAGTTGAAGAGGCATGAAGTTCAATTTGTGGAAGAAATTGTTCTTATGTCACATCTGTAAAATTGGATATTATTAAACAGGTGGCAAAAACTGCTCTCTAATAACATTAATTAAGCATTCCTTGCTGTCACAATGGTTTTTAATTAAGGCTTTGATTGCAAAAAACGTGTCGAAATCAAGGGTAATGCAGCCTGCGAGAGAACTGAGAATGCTTTTTACCTGCCTTTCATGCATAAGGTGCCTAATATCACACAACTGTTGTGTCTTTCTGTAGTGTATGTGTATGTGCTGTCAGCTCAAAGAAGCAGTAAGATAAACCCTTTATTATCCTAAAGGGAAGCAACATGATTATTAAGGCACCTCTGTCTCAATAACAAAATGCAATCATTTTTAACTGATAGATGAAGCCGGCAATGTTACTCATTCCATGTTTGCGAAGGGCTCCACTGAGATTACCGTTGTGACTCTTACGTCAAAGTAATTTTACGCCAATTTTACATGTTGGTCTAAAGCCTAATAACATTTTTGTAAGGAGGCACATGTCTAAAAGGGTCGGCAAAATCAAAGTTAGAATATTTAATCTTAAAAATGTTTATTCATTATGTTTATGCAGAGATACGAGTAAAAACTCCTCTGCCCTTCGTGGTGTTGATGAGCTCACACCTGGCTGCTGCAGGATTAGGAATGTGAGGAGCTCCCACCTGGCTGCGGCCTAGAGGAGCTGTAGTTTTTTTGGGGGGGTTGGGCTCTCTGTCGTCTCTGCCTCAAGGACTGAACAGGATCACAGCCGACAAACTGGAATAGGCGGAGACGTCAGAGCAGCTCCAGCTCGGCAATAGACCGCAGACTTGAGCTGCAGTTAATTTGGTTTACATCAAGTGCCAGTAAAAAAGATCTGATGCATGCAGAGCTATTTTGAAGACAAATTTGGAACTCAAAGCTTGTTTTTATCCATTAATAGGAGGCCTGTATTTAAGGAAAGATTATTAAAAAAGACTAACATTGTCAGCTCAATAAAAACTTCAGAGATTAAATGAGTTGTGAAAAATCACTGGCAAACATTTTAATGAGGGTCGACCGATATTGTTTTTTCAGGGCTGATAGTGATATAGATTGTTATTAGTTAATGAGGTGGATAACAAATATTTGGAACCGGTATGCATTTACAATAAAAATAAAAATCTTTCTTTCAATACTTAGAATTTGGAATATAACAAACTCCAACACAAATGTTTAATCAAAAAACTGAAACTTCAACATCATATACAGCAAGTTCCCGTTAACTTTGTCTTTTAATAAAGTCAATAAAGTTAAATTAAAAAGAATAAATAAAAATAGCTCCCTAAGGTTGTAAGTAAAAGTTCCTCCAATACTGATGCTTTCTTTGCACTTTTTAATAGATTACTTTTATTGGTGGTCATTAAAATAAAATGCAGATACAGAAATTTGGCAAAATTGGCCAGGATGATAATTTCTGACCCCTAATTTTAACTCTTTAGGCCAGTGGTTCTCCAAAATATTAGTCTTGCCAAATGCCACCACGCCCACTTCAGTTTCAATTTGGCTGCATGAATTATTCCCCTTTTAATCCAAACTTCTCGCATTTGGAGCCATAATTACGGTGTTTTTGAATCATTTACTTTACTTTAATTTACTATCTTGCCATTAAAATGTAGCTACTATCACAAATGTGCATGCTACGTTGATGAACATGACAGTGTAGCAGGCTGATAATGAAACAAAATTGTTATTGGAGTGACGAAACTAATTTTGGATTTAAATTTCAGGGACTGATGAAATTGATGTTTAGTTTCTGCTCCTTGTTTGGGAAATGCCCTAAAAATACATATTACATGAGACCAAAAACATGCATTTTTCAGCTAAGCTACTTTTCATTCATTTTAGCAGCAAATACTTGGCGTGGTTCTTACGTAGATAAGGGAGGACCAATACAGTTGGATTGTTTAGATCCTTAATCCTCAGCAAATATCCCTCACTGTCTTGTTTTGGTTTATACTAGAGCTCAGATTACATTTTAAACCAAACAAGACAAAATGCAAATGGAGACGCGGAAACACCCAGCAGAGGAGAAAACCAGCTACTGCCAATTATTTACAGTTTATATAATTATTTACAATGTACTTGTACTGTGCAATAAAAGTAAAAGTACTGTACCCAGCCTGTATTATATTATTAAATTTTTATTGCTGGTGTAATAATATGTAAACTGTACTTTAATGTTGTAGTTGTTTGACATGGAGCTTATTAATGCTTGTTAGTTTAATTTATAATTAATATATGATGTGTACATGTTAATTATAATAACAGACAGACTCCATATGTCTACGTTAGGTCATGAAGCATGAATGAGACATCATAAAATGACAAGAAATAAAAATTGGTAATGACAAGGAAAATTAATACAATTTATATTTATAGAAAAGCAAGTCAGGTGGATCTTTATCCCCCAAAGTTTTTTTGTGTTTGTTCTTTAAATAGTATGTATTGACATAATTACTGTAAAGCAAATACTCAGTGAGATTTTATAAATAAATAAAAAAATTCACTGTCCCAGCTTTTAAAAAGGTGTTTAGATATTTCCATTTTCCATTTAAAAGTTAGATTTAACTTTATTGTCATTGAACAAGTACAGTGAAATTGGGTTTCTATCCTTGCCAGTGCAAAGAGCACAAAAAGCATGATTACAAAAAAAAGATAAATAAAATAAATAATAAATAAATGTATAAAAGAATGTAAAAGTATATAAAACAAAACATTGCACATTTGCCCACGTTATATTGCACATTACACTGGTGGCTGATACGATTATATTACCCATAGAGCAATTTTTTTTTAAATGGTGGCAAGAATTACTCCTCAAGTTTTAGTTCAAGCTCCTTCTTCTCGGTCAGTTTTCAGACATGTAGCTGTTTACTTTTTAACACAAAACCTTTTTGAGGAGGTTCAGCCTTATCTCTCTCACGCTGCAGGTTCTTCTTGTATTCTCACGTAAATTCCAAGACATCACCAGCAAACTAGTCAACACTTTTTTTTCTTTTAGATAGTTGGCACATGTTCACTTCCGTTTGTTCTCCTTCACATTCTTAAATATGAATAAGTGTGAGGTGATAGTTAAACAGGTAGAGCATGGGAGAAGCAGAGTTGTGCTTATTAAAGTTTAAGTGCCTTCAAGGACATTAAATAAAGTAAAAATACAACATAAGATAACTGGGCACAGTATTCAAAAGTTCCATTTACCTTACATTTAACTGTTAAATGCATTAATTCTAAGTTAAACCACTTAACACGTGTATGGATTGTCTTTTTGTTATATTTGCTTTCAAGCCAAAATCAAATTTTCTCCTCTCCCCAGTTAAAAATCCATCGTGTCAGTTGGCGTTGTTATTTTCTGGTCTTTTCTCCTTCCTCATGCTTTGCAGAGATTTGTGAAAACAATCCGTTTCATTCATGCAGTGTTATAAATTCTATTACCGATGAGATACTCTGACAAATATCCAAATTAGATTTTCAGACAAACTTCACAGAGAAACAATCCAAACCCTCAGAACCTCATCATGCTATCATAATCACCATTCAGAGGGGGTACTATAAATAAAATGAATTCATAACTAGTAATGGAAATTCTATAGGAACTTTTGTTTAGTTAATGCACTAATCATTTAAATCATGTTTGGTTTCCTTGCGAGAAAGTTCTGTCTTTAAAAGTCTGAATTTATCTCTTAGTAGTTTAGCAGCATCTCTGTGGTTTTGAGTTTTGAGTTTCACTGCTGAGTTCCCGTTTGTACTTTCACATACTTTCGGCCTTGCTTTGCTGTTTACTGATCACTTTAAGTTGTATTGGAGCTGTGTAAACTTTCTTCTGCAGGTGACAGACTCTTTCTGTGGTTTGTCACCAGCACACCTGTAACTCGTCATCAAGGTAAATAACTTTGCCTTGATGTTGCAGCCAAACCTGCGACCGCTGCGGTGCAGACCCAGCCTCTGTACATGGGGCACCTGCTCTATCCACTGAGCCACCGATGCCCCATTATTGTTCATTTCTAATCAAAAATGTGCCGCAAGATTCTCTTTTCAGCACTAAGCAGTGTGTGCAGGTCCTCCTTTCAGGGCAGCCTGTCAACATCTTTCTTATCTCCTCTGTATTATAGAGACTGAACAATATAGTGATAATGTTTGGAGAGATTTTAATGCAAAAATCAGGCTGAAAGTTTAAAAGTGAGGAGGACATTTCTCACTCCCACCAGTACCTGTGGAGCGTGTCATGCTGACTTAGAGTTTATTCCGTCTTAACAAAAAATGTAAAGCCAGATCAAATAACTGGAAGTCTTGTAATGGAATAAACCTCTTTGTGTGTTTCAGGATGAGGTTCTGGCTGTGTCCAGAAAGATGGTGGTGCGGGTTGAGGACCTGGCACGATGGGCATGTGCAGAGCCGGCAGGTTGGAGTAGCAGCCTGAAGCTGCTGCCCAGCGGGACCAACGGCCTCCATAAACCCCTACAGAGCAGCGACAGTAACAGCATCAGTAACAGTGACAGCAACAGTGACAAGAGCAGCGAACCTGTCAAAGTCAAAACTGAAAGTAAGAAACATTGACACACAATCATCATGAATGAAACACACCCTGAGACACCAAATTGATTGGCTAAATGAAAAAATACAAACATGTTTTGTCCTAGCATGTGCTATTCTTACAGTTTACAGAAAAGCACAGAAATACTGTTTTTAATCAATAATTATTTCTGATAGATTCTATTTTGGTACTAGTCTACCATCTAATAAAACACACTTCCTGCAGATGTTTCACAATAAAAGCCATCAAGTTTCTTGTGAGCCAGAAATGATTATATTTGGACGAGGGGGTGGATCTGACTGAGAATCTGAGGGCACTATTGTCAGGGTGCTGTGGTAGTAACTTGTTAATCACAAGGTAGCCACGCCCCAAAGTACACCTTGCTTTTTTATCTATTTTACTCTAATTGGGACCATAATTTAAAAAAGGACATCATGCTGTGTTGAAGACTTAACACCAGCAATTGCGATTCTAAACGCATTAAGAAAATGTTTACTGAGGTACACCCTGTTCTCACTCCCAGTTTGTCGAATACTTCCTCTTTGTCAGTCGACCGTGGACACACTGGGCGACAGCTGTTTGTGATGCCGCTGACAGAAACGACATCAGACTGGCTCTCCATGACATGAACTTAACTGTGTTAAAAGCTCATTATTCCAATTATATTATTAATAAACATATTAATGATATACGCGGGTGAAAAGCTCTGTCTATAAATTTGCTTTCAGACCAACAGAGCAAATATTTGCTGATTTAGTGATCATTTGTGAAGAATGCAATTAATATTAATAAGTGGATAACCTGCATCATTGCACTGACAGTATGTGCTCTCACAATAAGCTGCTGCTACAACATTAAGTAACCTAGTTGAGGATAACACTAAAATTAACTCTGTGACAAAGATCAGGCCTTTTGTCTTCTTCATAAATGTGTTTCCAATTTTCTCCATCTGCAGATTCTCTACTGATCAGCTGAATGAATTTATTTACCATAGAAGTACATTCGATTCATATCTGTCTGATGTCTTTTCCTTTTAGACAACTTTTCGGACCATCAGAGCATCAAAGTGCTCAGCTACCCGCAGTACTGCCGCTTTCGCTCCCTGCAGAGACGCATCCAGGATGGAGCGAGGGGGCCGGGGCTGCAGGACCCCCACCTGCTGGCCCTGGGAGGCGTCAAAGTGCTCCCCAACACCCGACTGATGTACTGCAGGGACACCTTCAACCACCCAACGCTGGAGACCAGCGCCAGCTTCGCTTGGCAGTTCAGTGAGTTATTCAGTTTTTTCATTGGGTGGGGGGACACCAGAGCATTACCCCCACTGGATTATTGAAGCAGGTACTCGGTAATAATAAAAATTTTTTTTTTTTTACATAACTCATAAGTAAGTAGATGCACAAGCGATAAAAAAATAAAAAGAAGTCTGCTTCTTTATTTGCTACCAATATTGAGATCCTGGATCAGCTTGTTCCCAGTTGTTCTGTGTATTATGTAGTTTGGTGTTATTTATTTTAACAAAACTTTTATTAAGGATTATTTTTAAATAAACAATCCAAATGTTAGGATGTTTTGTAAGGATTGGGGTGGCAATTTGCAAAGGAAAGACTAAAAGTCTGAAAAGTTTCATACTTCAAGGTCAGGAGGTCAGGTATAACTTGTAGAATAAATGTTCTTTATTGTGTAAGTTGGCCATTACATAATAACTGCTCCTGTGTTTAAAAACAAAACATAAACAATAGTATATTGACAAATATATATTTATAATCATTTTTTTATTTGTTGTTTATTTTGCCTACGCACTAGAATTTTTGTACTGAATGGCTCAGATGATATGACACATGTCACATTTTTTAAGGTGTCTATAGTTAACAATGAGTTGGTAGTGTGCGAGTGTATGGGAACAGATTTTGTATCTTAAAAAGTTGAATCATCTTTAATTCCAAAATAAGCTCAGCTGGTCACTCCGTGCTGACTTAATTGACGCCAGCAGCTCTCTGAAATAACTCTGGAGCTCCAAATAATCCCTTTGAATCAAATGACTGAATGAATAAAATATTTTTATTTTCTTGAATCTTTTATGTATTTTGTTTTTGGGTTTGTTTGTTTTTTCTGCAGGATGTCCGTCTCTCAGTCTTCGAGGGCGACCTCGTAAGAGGAGAGGCAGAGATGGCAAAGACTCTCCGACCTCCAGCCAGTCAGAGTCCTGGATCGAGAGGATGAAGGTGTGTTCACTGACTCGCTGGTTGTTTTTCAGGTGTTTACGTAAATTTAACAGATTGCTGTATCGTCTTAGATAAACATCTAAGCACATATGAAATAATTTTTATGGTGCTGAGATTAAATGCACCTGCTATTGGGTTATTTGAAGATTCTTTGAAGAAGAATTTCTTCCTCGACGCCCACCAGGTTTGTCCTTTTCCAATTTTTAAAACTAACAATCTTAGTTGAACACCATACTGGATTTGATCTGGTCAGGATCATTTTTAGTCATTTCATTTTAAAACGGACAAACAGACAAACCGGATATAATAACAGCCTTAAAACTGCTAATTACATATCTTTGAGTCGGTGTTATTAAGTCTCAATATTCCAAAGACAACATATTGAACACCAAAATATCCTGTTTGTATAGGATCTTTCAGACAGAGCCAGAGAAGTGAGATGTATTTAAGATCATAACTATATTCACAAAGAGGAACAGTGTCAGTGCATTTTTTCCTGACACTGGATTTTTACGAAACAACACAACTGCTGCTTTAATAATGACGTCTGCGTTTAACCAGAACACACAAACATTATACAGGATTCCCACAGTCATGAGAAATCTGGAAGTCATGGAATTTCTCTATCCTGTTTTTCAGGCCTGGACAAATCATTGAATTGGTAAAAATCATTAAAAGTTCTGGAAAATTCAAGAAATTTTGCTGCATACCATGAAGTTAATTGTAACAGTGATCTTCTCAGGATAACCTTCCATGAAATGTAACATAACGGCAAATGTTTTTTCTGTAAGGCAGCTTTTGACACTATGCAGCTCTAACATGCATCGACTGAGAACCACGCAATATATAGTTTCAGCATCGGCATTGTGATGGGCAGTAGTAGCACCACAAGACGCGCTATGTCAGTGAAGGCAAAATAACTCAAACAGCTTATTTGCTGCTTGATTTAAGAGGAAATCTTGCATGGTTCTCCTTTTCATGACTAATACTGGCCAAGCCAGTATCCCCTTTATGACATGTTAAGTGGATATGTGACAGTGTGGTGATGTTTGTTATCAGAAGTGAGACTCCCCTGTATTTGTGTAGAAAACTACTGTAACAGGGCCAGTGTCATATACACAGTGAAGTGCATGCTTTTGCGAAATGGAAATTTCATCATGGGGCCTTGAAAACTCATTAAAAAGTGAAATTTTGTCCTTCAAAATTTGTGAGAACCCTGCTTATATGCCTCATTTGACTTGAATCATGTTTCTGTTAACGAGTTCATTTCAAACCTTTTCCCGTCTCGTCTCGCTCTCAGGAGAACGTGATGGGCAGCGTGGAGGTCGGCTGTGAGGGCAGCTGGCTCCCTCACCCTGAAGAGCAGCTGTTTCTGGACCAGCTCTTCACCTACATGGAGCGCCTCGGCTCGCCCATCCATAAAGTCCCCAACTTGGGCTTTAAGAAAAGTGAGTCTCTGTTTTTTTGTCTTTCTTTTTCTTGTCTCTTTCTTGTTCTGTTCTGTCTTTCTTTAGCCCTTTTTACTCAGAGATTATGCTATAAGGCCACTGTGAAGTCCCTTTTTTGTAACTCCTTTGCATTTTAAAAACAACCAAACAAAATTCTGCTCCAGTGTGTGGACAAGTGTGATGTTTGACACAACATCGTCAGCCTCCAGTGAGACATATAACATGCCCGTGACAGTGCTTTATTAACAATAACAATGGCATAACATGGTGATAGCAATCATTTACACTCTCTGTTACATGGCTTCTGATCTTGCTTTTTGCTTTGGGGGTAAGGAGCTCCCAAATGTCATTTCGTCCACTGTTCTTCTTCTTTAAATTCGCCACTAACTGCTGTGAGCTGTTATTTAAATCTCCTGTGGTGGGTCGCAAGCATACCACGCCATCATAACGTCACACCAGCCCCGCCTACGATCCTGTCCTGCTGCCTGTCCCTTTAACACAGAACTCAATTTGGAGCTGTTACTACCTCTGTTGCTGGCTTAAAGGTGAGACAACTTTGTCCCCCAGTTACACCATCGTAACTTTAATACAGAGTTGTGAGGTGGTATAACGGCACAATATTCCCGCCTTGAACAGGCAGTGTTAAAGGGGCATTTCTTTCTCTTTTTTTGTTCTTTTAATTCTTCTTTTCTTTCTTTCTTTAAAAGGTGAATGGTAGTGCTCCTGACATTTGAGAAATGAAAGTAGAAGGTCACAGGTTTATTTCATCCCCATCATGCTTCTGGCTAAATGTGTCAGAAGACATTTTGTTTTACCTTTTTATTCAACTAGAATTGCGCCATTGGGATTAAAAATGCTTTAGAATCAGTGCAACAATCAACTACAGTCAGTTACAAACTAACAACCTAAAACAGAAACTTTTAACATATATCATAACGTAATAAATTATCCAAATAAAACTGTGAAATCTAAAACAAATTGTCAATAAGCACAATGTAAAAGATAATAACCTTGAAATAACAGTTGCTGAAACAGCAGTATGTCTGGTGATAGACGGCTGCAGCTCAAAACTCCTGCTCGACTGGTTTCATGATCACACTTGTGTCTTTGTGTTCAGGCTTTATATCTCACCTTAACTTTTGACCTCACAGTTCAACAGAAAATCAAACTAACCTAGATTAACTGAATTTTTTGGAGGCAACAGAAACAAGTTTTATATTGAACTGTGTTGTGGTGATATGACCTTAATGTTACAAATACTTTTGTAATATTTGTAGTAATTTGAATCTGAATATTCTCTGCTCTCCTCAGTTTTTAAGTTCAGCATGCTATTTTTATGGCCTTGTCAATTATTGAGTTAGCTGTTTGATTTAAAAATAACAATATCAACATAAATTATGCATAATAATACCACACCTCAAAAGGTTACTTTTTTAAAATAAGAAATGCAAATTTAATGTTTTTTTAATAATTATTTAATGTCTGAATGAATATTTCAATTAACTTGGGAAACTCTGGGATCTTAATGGTATTTTGAATATTTTTTAGAGATGGTTAATAATAATAATAATAAAGGTGGAGCTGCCAGAAGCACCAGAAGAAGTGAATATGTGAGGTAGTTCATCATTAGTAAAAATGCAAACATGAAAACAGAGGAGGGTTCGTTTCAGCTTGATCTTTACAAGGAGGAGATAATATCATCATGCATATTTAAAGTACTTTGCAGGTTTTATCAGAACACATTTGTTTAGTCAAATTGAGAGTTTTTATTTCAGAATTACAACTTTTATCTGCTCTGTGTTTCACATTTGCACGTCGTGTCTGTTTCTACTTGCCGTGCTGCTGAGTTGTAAAATGTCCGCCCTCTTTTCCCTCAGTTGACCTCTTCCTCATGTACTCTGTGGTGAAGCGGCTCGGAGGCTACAAGAAGGTGAGTCACTTCAGGTTTCTTCAGTTTATTTAGCTCATTTAACCTTTATTTAGAGCAGGGGTCTTCAATGTTTTTTTTGGCCAAGGACCTCTTAGCCAAAAAAGAGACAGATCAGGGACCCCCTACTACAAATATTGTACTTGCATGTTTAACAGGGCCTTTAATACTATGTATAGCAGCCTAAAGTGTAATGTATAAACACACCCTTTTATGGTGCATACATACAAAGCTGTTAAAGTAATAATTGGCAGATTCGTGGATTTGCAATATACATCATCTTTGTTTATGAGGTGGATGGTATTTCAGATCCTCTTGTTGTGGCTCACAAGAATTTATGTGTGATTCATAACCCAATTCAGACATTTGTCCACAGGTTTTAACTGTTTAAGTCCAAATTATATGAAAGACCCAGTGATTCTTATGGTTTCTTACATTTCTTTAGTGTAATTTAAAAAACAAACAAAAACCTTAAATTTAAACTTCAGTAAAATTAACAAACAAGAATTTCAGCCAGTTAGCATGGCATAAAGACTGGAAACAGGGGAAGCAGTTGGCTGTCTTGCTGTTTTCACACAAGTGATCTTTACAGGTGCTTCTAGGTGGGTTTTGTTATTTTTGGACAGAGCCAGGCTTTATGCTAAGTTAATATTAGCTAAATAAAACTAAGTTTAGTGGATGAAGCCTTATATTTCCTCTACTGACATCTAACAAATGAACGTGAAGGATTTACAAGATGAACACAACTGACAATACTGACTATTTTCAATAGGGAAAATCAAAAGCAGTACCTTGTTAATTAACTGTAACGCTCCACTATATGAAATAAAGAGGGAAGTTCTGCCTGAAACAATCTGCCATTTCTTAGCAGTTTACAGTAAATAAACACGTGGCAAGAGCAGCTTTACTGTGAACGTAAACAGGCAGACGGGACAGAAACAGGCGGTGCAGTTTCAGCTCAGTGCTGCACTGTTTCACAACAAAAGGCCTGTTCAGTCGTTCATTTCACCCTCTGTACTGGACTGAGCCTTGTACTGAACAATACTGTATTATACAGCAGGGTGTTACACCCCTAATGACACACTGTGTAATGTGTCTCACACACACAAACAGGCATTAAAAAAATCAAGTTCAAATTCCAACCAACATGTATTTCATTCAAATAACTTTTAATTCAGCCCACGTAGCCTTATCCTAAAATACATTCCAGCTGCGGTCACACTTGAATTAAGTCCTCATTTGTTTCTGTGAAGAAGAGAGTGAGACGAATTTGTCTGCTGGTTGTGAATTAACCCTGCGTCACTCACTTGGCACGGGAATCCAATCAGATTGAACTTTGACACGTGAATCTGCGATGCTCTCCAACCCTCAGCCAGTTTGTATATTTACATAAACTTGTTTGTATGACTGTGCAGTGGAATAAGCAGCGGAGGAAGTTATGCTGCTTGAGATATTATTAAAGGGGAGATGACCTAAAAAAAAGGCTTTTTCAAAGTGTGGAATGCTGAAAGTGCATGAGCAATAAACCCTGCTCACATTTGTTTCCCTCTACTGTCTGCTCTTATAAGAGCACTGCAGACTCATACAAAAGTCCCTTACACAACCCCTCTACCCTCCGCGCACACCTACATCAACAAAAAAACTTAAACTGGCTCTATTACTGTTGCCATTTTTATGTTGTTTGTTTATATGTTAGTTAACTCACTTTACTGTCTTTATTTTTTTTAAGTCTTTCTTTTAAAATTGTGTGTATGTACTGTAAATGTGTGTGTGTGTGTGTGTGTGTGTGTGTGTGTGTGTGTGTATAAAATATATATTACAGTTTCCAGACTTTTAAACATATCAAACTTGCATGTCTCAAAGTTTGTTGAGTATTAGGTGCCATGCATCTTTCAGACCACAAGAGTGCAGGGCACACTAACAAGATGTGCTCGTAACCTCTGGAAGGAGAGCAGCTTCTGCTGTATTATTCTTCCACTTTAGCTGTGTGCTACTTAAAGCTGTTTAAACTCATGAAATCATTAGTGTTTTACATTATACTGTGGTCATTGTTGATTGATTGTTATTTCTTCTTTGTTGTTTTTGTAAGCACACAAAAACCTACAAAACCCATATGTATTTTGTATTGACATTGTAGACGGATTAACGAATAACTAACACTGTTAACATCAATATGAAAAACACTGGTGTTGAGGGTCTGTTGCACCTAAATACAGAGAATATTCAAATTTAGCAAATGATTACACGTGGAATATTTCATTTTTATCTCATGTTTGAGTGGTAGTTCAATTTTTACATAAGCCATGACAGTCCTACCCAGAACAAGCAAGTTCATTTCATTCAATTGTGTTTGTGTTTGTGTCAAAGGTGACAGTGGACCGTCTCTGGAAAGTAGTTTATAATGAGCTGGGAGGATGCCCCGGCAGCACCAGTGCTGCTACCTGCACCAGGAGACACTATGAGAGGTAGGACACAAACTCTAATCCCCCCTAGAACATCTTGAAAATATAAATAAATCACTCAGGCAAAAAAGAAAAGAAAAGTGCATGAACTAAGTGTCCAGTAACTGTGTGTGTGTCTCTCTCTCTCTCTCTCTCTCTCTCTCTCTCTCTCTCTCTCTCTCAGGTTGATGCTTCCCTATGAAGAGCACCTCAGAGCAGGAGGAGCAGAGTTCAAAATCCCTGAATCCCCCATGCCTCCAAAACCCAGAGGGATAAGAGGAAGGAAACCACTTCAGAGAGGCAGAAAACCAGGACTCAAAGCCAAGGACAAGAAGATGACAACCCCTGCTGGTTCCTCTCATGCTGTAAGTGATGGCCCAACTGTGAACAAAAGTTATTCTTTATTATTATAATTATTTTTTTATCACGCGGATACATGCTACTCTTTGCTGCCCATTCACACTTAACTTAACAATATAGCTTACTTAATAACACTGGTCTTTATCTCTCTTTGCAGATCGTTAACCCGAATGGCACCGTAGTGGTGAAGAGAGGGCGAGGCCGGCCGCCAGGCACACGCAACAAGGCCACGCTGATCGCTCAGGCGAAGCTGCTGGCTCAGCAGCAGGCTAAAGCCAAAGCAGCAGCCGAGACTCAGCAGCAGAGTCCTCTGCTTCCAGTCAGAAGTGCAGGCGGACCGGCCCCCAGCAGCACACACAGGGTAATGCCTCAGGCTCAACTTCCTGAGTGTAATCAGCCAGAGATATTCAAGTTTTTAAGACTTTCATGAAATAGAAGTGTTGAGATGTAGTTCTCTTCTTGTTGCCAGTGAGGACTAGCTTTGTTTTAAGGTAGTTGTATTGACAACACAAAAATATATAAAATATAAGATAAAATTAAAAAAAATATATTTAACATTACTAACAAATATATATTTAACATAATACTAACAAATATAGAATATAATCAGCCTTTTACTGAAAAAATGTAAAATGAATTTTGAAGTTGCTGTTTTTTTAGGATTACAACAGAGAAATATTATAAAGTGTTATCCATAACAGTCTTTTTCTTCTTCTCTGTTTATTTCCTGCAGCCTGTCCAGCCGGCTATACTTCCTGTCAACATGCCCCTCACTCCGGATCTCTCCCCCATGTCCGCCCCCTTCCTCCCCTTCCAGCCCAAACCAAAGGAGCTGAAGCCGGACAGAGGGGAGTCCGTGGCTCCTGCCCCAAGTGTGCTCCTCTCCACTCTGCCTCGCCACTTTGTGGGAGGATCTCTGGGCGGCTTCAGCCCCATCAAAGGCGTCTGTCCTCTGGATGTCTTCAGGAACCGCATCAGCCTCCAGAGAGGCCCGGAGAGCCCGGCCCTGACGCCTCAGGACTCGACCCAGCACCACCATGCAACCATCTACACCCTGCAGCCAAAAAGTGGAAGCCAGGAAACGTCTCATCCCAGCGGAGACCAGCCTCAGCCTCAGCCCCACCTGCTCCACCAGCAGCACAACCGCTGCTCGGGGTGTACCGTGGACGAGGCTGCCCAGAGAGGAGGCGGGCGGGACGCCAGGAACCGGCCTCCTTTGCCCCCTCTCCGGGTGCTGCCTTTGAACCTGGACTGCAGCGTTCAGGTGTGCCAGCTGATGAGGACTCGCCTGGGTTCGTCTCAGTTCCAGACCTTCACCCGCCGACTGTCTGAGGCTCTGTCCCAGGACCTGAGCACCAAGCCCCCGTGCTCCCCCATCACTCCTCCCCCCGAGCAGGCGCTGCCTCTCAACCTCAGCAAACGCTTCACGACTAAGAGACCCAGCACAGAGGGACCAGAGCCGAGTCTGGCAACCATCAATGGGAACACAGATCAGCCGCCATCCAAAAGACCCAGACCGGAGCAGGCCGAGGACTTCAGCCTGGGGGGGCGGTCCAGCACTGTAGGAAACGGAGGAGGAGGAGGAGCAGAGCAGGATGTGGAGATGAAGAACCAGGAGGAACCCGCAGACCTGAGCTCCCCCAGCAGGATCAGGGCCTTCCTGCTCGGGCTGCCACCCTTCCAGGTGAAATTCGAGGAGGATCTGAACGGAACGAGGTTTGGGAAATTTCTTCCTCCAGGGTCTCTGGCTGAACCCCAGAGGACTGAGACAGAGACCGGAGTGGCGATAAAGAAAGAAGTAAAGAAGGAGGAGGAGGTGGTTGAAATAGAGCGATGTGAAACTGAGAGAAGCAACAAACTACAGAAGTCGGAGCAGGAGGAGAAAGATCCTGCCCACCTCTCTGGTCCCGGTCCGGCTGAGCTGAAGAGAACCGGGCCCTCAAACACTGACACACACTGTTTTTAGCATTATTCCCTCTGTTGATAATAGCATTTTGTCATCAGAAAACTGTTGGATGAATCTGGGATTTGGCGGTTTCGGAACATGGAAAGCCGTGGGGCTTGGTGTTGGTTTTGGACGCCGGATGATTCGGTGGTTGATCCAGCTCAGGTTAACGCCTGAACACGTGGAGCAGGGATGTGTCTTTGCTTTATGTCTGAAAACAATTTAACTCAAACCTTCTGTTCGTTTTGCCATTTTTGTCTCTTTGTTGTTATTTCCTGTTTTGTATTCCTGGATTTCGATCATGTCGTTGATTGAACTTTGCATAGGAGTGATGATGCTGAGACTCATGACAATCACAAATCGGTTTCTCCTCCTTTCTCTGTTAATTTCTGTCTCTTAAAGGTTAAAAAGAAACAGAGGAATGAGACTGTGACTCTTTAACAAACACTGCCATAACCCTCCATAACACTATTAACTCCACTATTCAATGTTACGGTGAAATATTGAATAAGATCCATATTACTTAAAAATAAAAATCAATTCTATCTATGGGTGATGCTATGCATCAAGACTTCATAAATAAGCATCTAGAGTGTACTGTAGTTTGGTAGTTTCATTTTTAAATTGTACTCTACTTCTGTAGAGAGATAGTTATTTTCTGATAAAGTGTCTAGATGTTATCTGGAGCTCCTCGGTCTTCACATTATAGCTCGTTAAGTGAAGCCTTTCTATAGTCCTGCTCGTTAGCTAAAATTATATAAACTTCTTACACATATGTGCCTTAAAATAGCCTGCGATCTGTTTCATCGCTGGCTTCAAAAACATTCAGTTAAAGAGATACCTTGATGTTGGACCTGTTTAGTTTCTCTTCACTCCTCAGTAGGGCTGGGCTTGGATACAAAACCCAAGTTTCTGCTTCCGAAATATAAACAAAGCTTCAAACAAAAGCAGCCAAAGTTGTAAAATTCTAAATATTATCAGCTTTCTGAAGTAAACAGCCTAAAACTGGTTAAAAAAAAAAGAAAAGAAAATAGGTTTAAAATCAAGTGTACAAATCTGACCGCACATTAGTTGCCAGCTGTCTCTCTGATGTTCGTTACCGAGCCCTGCTGTTTGCATGTAAAGACCACTGTGGCCACAGGATATCAACAGGAGAAAGAATTATGTTTAGAGATCAAACATAAACATGTTGTCCAAACATTCAGACTACCTCAGGTTTTTGTTGTTTTTTTTTCGCTCCAGGGGAGTGGAGCGTACCATCATGCATTCTGGAAGATGGCAGGGTTGGATGCTGGTCCATAAACACAGACAGACTTAGATTTCCTCTTGATTTAAAGGATAACTCTGGTGTTTTTTTCCTGATATTATCAATATTATTTACTACTATGTTTAATTCTACATTTGCACTTGGCCCTGGTGTTGATAAGCGCTCTCCTTATCTTCATTCAGGCATGATTGTGATTGGATCTAAACTTAGTTGCAGAGTAGGAAGGCAGGTGGTGGATTTATGCACAGCATTAGCAAGAAAACATGGCGATAGGTGACTTTTCAACTTGATAGGGATTTTTTTTTCTTATGGCAATAGTTTGACATTTTGGGAAATGCACAGTTCGCTTCTAGTATCAACTTCCGTGATTTCCAGCCAAAATAATAGTCTGACACATTACCCCCTGCAGAACTTTGCTTTTAAATGTCAGTTTCTGTACAGATTAAACAAATAAGGTTGTTTCATTTTCATCTGCAAAGTTTAGAGGTGTATTCTTACCAGTTAACTACCAGCTTACCACAACAATGTTGTGTTGTGACGTTATGAGACTGTGTGTGTGTGTATTTTATAATGGCAAAGTGTGATCCTGTTTTAGTGGGAACTACCACAGAAGTGGTTTGGAGTACTTTGCCAGATGTTTATATATCCGCCTGTCTGTCTGTGAACAGATTTTGTCGTGAGATAGTCACAATACAAAATGCAGTCATGAAACTTTAACAGATGTGTAGCTGGGATAAAAATGTAGGCTGAGTTCTACGATGTGTGGATCAGTGGAGTAGGGAGAAGAAGCGATTCTTTGGAGAACAATACGATATTTGCTGATTCTGCCATGATACAACTTTTAGGGAATTCAGGGGACTGTGATCGATATGAGACAATATCACATGCCCATTGAACACAATTGGTTGCAAAGCAGCTTATCAACTGCAAATGCTCTGCCTGTTGACCCTCATTTTCTCCACAATCCAAAATATTTCCACGTGGCTGATTCATTCTGGAGTAAATGACATTATCCTCATTATCATCTATTTCTCGGCAACCTGCTGTTGTCATTGAATTTCAAAATAATTATCTTATATTAGATAATAGGGATCAATATTTTTGCTTCACATCAGTGTATTTGGATAGTTCAGCATTGAATTGATGCATTGATCAAGATTGATGGATCGTCACGCACCTAGTAGAAAGAAGGAAAGGTGTCATTGGTCCATTTTACCTTTCTTTTATTTGCAGATCGCTGCTGGAGTGATACCATTGCAGCATCTTTGAGCGAAGCTCACCTAATTTCACATTTACTGTACCAACAGGAGAGTGGTATCAACTTGCTTCCCAAAATGTCAAACTATTGCCTTAAGAATAGCTGGAATCTGATCATATTCTGACTGTTAAAATGAATTTTTCCTGAAGACATCCAGCTGCAGATCGTTTGTTAATGCCAGCTGAAAGTAAAAACTCAAACTTGCAGCATTTATTGTTTCACCAAAGAACGTGTTGCCGTTTCCCCACATTAAACCAATCCGCTGCTCCACACGGCTTTATCCTCTTCTTCATCTAAAGTGCCAAAACAAAACACCAACTCCATATTGGGACAAAACCTTTTGTAGCAAAAAAAAAAGAGTAAAATGTCAAGGTATCCCTTTAATCGCAGCCTTTTCTTCTTCGACTCGTCCCTTTTTGTTTCAGATTTGCACACCTACTGTACCCATGTGCTTCATTTATTTTCCATATTTATATTTGCCATGTTTATTTTTCCTTCTGCCAACATTTTGTTATTTTTAGTAGTGGAATCAGCTACGACACCGAAATAAGTGGTGCTCTTTATTCTTAGTTATGTAGCCATATTGTTGTATTTTTTTATTGATAAAGCTGCAAATTCTTTTCATCTCAGCAAGTCATTAAATCTTGACTTCAGCCTCAAACAGCTTTGAGATCAATTTTCTCACAGCAGATTTATTTGTTAGGAGAGTTTTAAGACAATATCTTAAAAGAACTGAATTAAAAGAGAACGTGACTTGTTATGAAAATATTTGCAGTTTTTTTCGGATTTATTTTGACTGTTTGGCTTTGTGTGAGACAGATATGAATTGTTGAATGAATGCATGAGTAGAGAAATGTATACTCAGTAGTTCTTAGCTGGGCAGATGCACCAAAGCACATGTAACTCCACCAGAAATCCCCAGACCTGCGTAACCTTTCTATAGCATTTATCATCATGTTAAAGTCAGAGTTATTATTAGTGTTCTGGGATATTATAAGTCATTATTTTACTGCGCTGGCAGTTCATCCTGTTTGCTTTAAGAAATGTCACTTTTCACAGTAATGTCTGTTTTTTCCCTTCACTTGAGGTGAAAAATGAGCAGTAACAAGAGGAAGATGGTGAAATGCATCTTCCTTCTTTGTGATTATTTCTTGAAAACAATCAATGCAGTAAGATTTGGAATTTCTCACAGCAAGTCTGATAATCTTACTACAGGATTAATGTATAGTTTGTGTGTCGCTCTGCTTCATTCACTCTGTAAACCTTTATTTATTAAGGCATGGTGTTTCTGAGCGTGCTCGAGCGTTCACACTCGAGCAGTAAATGTCTCGGTGTGCTTCGTGGAACGAGTTCGTACAGCGGCAGCTAAAGCTAAAAGTGTTTGTTGCTATTTTGAGCGGCCACGCTCAATAATGGGGTAAAAAATCGATTAGTAGGCTAATGTGTCACCAGCAACGATGAGTAACGGCATGTTTGTTTCGTTCTCATAACTTTACACATTTTCTGAGTCTTGTAGTCTTGACGGTAAAATGGCACGCACTTTTAGACAGTCTGTGCTCAAAGACACTAGTGGCGTTGCACTCAGTCTTACATAAGATGAGTGATAGATGTAGGGAGTTTGAGTTTAAGCTGCACCCATTTTCACATCTCCATAAGCCTTACCAATCACTGCACAAATGGTGTTTGGCTTTTGGATTGTCAGTTTTTGAACATGGGAATAAATATCGGATACAGTCCCTGGACTAGGGATGTTAGTAATGAACCTTTAATATTTTGAATTTTGACTCTGCCTCCTCTCTATGGCGGCAGTCTTCTCACCCCTTCGAGTTAGGCGTAAACACTTTTGCCTTCGGATGACAGACTGTACGAACTTGTTCATTTCAAGTTCAATACTCTCACACACTGGGAGCCTCCCAGTCAAACCACAGCTTCACTGGACCAGTTTTTTCTCAGTTCTCAGTTTGACATTTGTTGCCTTAGTTAGTTTTATTTTATGTCCTGCATGTTAATTTTTATGTTAATGACAACATGCCACCTCCGCCTGGTGTGTCATTCAAAGTGGAGACCTTGTAGTTATCAGTTAAAGGAGAGTCTAATAGTTTTTCTTCTTCTTTGGTTATTTAAGCTTTAGTTTGTAAAGGTTTCTTTAGGTATAATTTCTTTTTTTTCCTTTGATAAAGTTAAAGATTTAAATGTTTACATTTGTTATGCATGTTCAAACAGATCTGTTATATCCAGTGTTTTGCACACTACTTCATCAGTCTTGAACGGCACTGCTCATTAATGTAAAGTACTTAAAAATTAAGTGCCTGATACTTAAAGGTGAAAATCGGACTTGATACTTGTAAGCAAATGAACGTAAAATTTGCTCATTAGCCTTCATGCCATTGACTTGAACAACGGCGCCTGTTGTCGTTTGATGTTTTCTCAATCCTGTGTTTTAAAGCACCAGAGGAGATTATCTCATTAAAGGCGACAGCAGGACGCTCGCTCGGCTCCGTGGCGTCTGTCAGAGCAAACTGGACCTACAGGACTCGACACCTAGTGGCCATCAGAGCGCTCGGTGATGTGATTCATCCGGTGAGCAACATTCATGAAGATAAATGATCAAATTAAAGGTGCCACATGTGACTTTCTAACATCTGTTAGTTGTTTGAAAACAGGAGAAGGGCGCTGTCCCATTTCTGAAGAAAAAAACATACAGAAGAAGAATACCTTTGTGGTGTGTCCTCTTAAATCAGTAGTATCAGGAAGACTCACTACTACTTGCAGAAAAAACAAAATAAAATTAGATCTTTTGTTATTGATTGATTTTTTTTTTTGACTGTAGAACATTATAAAATAGCAGAAACCAATAAAAGTCCTAAATTGCATCGTTAAATGTCATTTTGTTCGGCCATCAGTCCAAAACCCAAATGTATTTAGTTTACTAACATACAGGTGAAGAAATCCAGCATGTTTCCTCATTTAAGAAGCTGAAATCAGCAATTTTTAAAATATTTTTTGTTGGTATTTAATTGACTAATTGATTAATTAACTAACTGTCCCAGCTCTGGAAACGTCACATATTTGAAAAGAATCTGTTGGCCAATCGAGTTTAATGTCTCTAGTTGCTGGTCGTAAACTTGACTTTGAAGTGACGGTTGGAGCGAGAAAAAGAGGCAGCAGAAGGGCTTTTGGGAAATGATATCTGAATTTTGAGAAAGAACAGCAGTAAACGTGAACCGGACTTCCCACCATGTAAAAGTGATTTGTCGATGTTAAAATGCTGCATGTGGCACCTTTTAAAAACTGTTGGATGTTCAGCACCAATGAATGTTTCAGTCACATCCTCCTGTGATCTCACTTTATCACTTGACACCATTTCCTCTTCTTGTGTTTTTGTCGTTTTGTTTCCCTCCTCGAAACAAAAGATCAACTTTAAAAGCAGAAGTCGGTCACATGCTCTTTTCTTAACAAACTGTGTTCAACTTTTGAAGAGAACTGACGCTTACTGGTATGATCGCAGTCTAATGGCCGCTGAGGCGTTTGACTTGACCTGTTGATTGACTCTCTGTGTTCTTGCATATGTGTGATTTGATAATTGCAGATCTGCAGTACAAACTCCAGTTCCTTTTTTTTTTTTTTAGTTTCTATAAGCGGTAACCGGTTGGCAGTGTCAGGTACCATTCCATTTTAACACTGTATATTTATAATAAAAGTAATCTGTTAATAAAACCTCAGTGGGGTTTTTGTGTTTCTATCTTTCTATATTTTTTGCAAAATCATGTAAATTTGTGAGAGGTCCAAACGTAACTTGCAGTTTCAGTTGTTCAAAGAAAGCTATAACTTTAAAAAGTCACATTTTTACTATTGAATATCAACACCAAATAATATTTATTTAAACATCTGCGTCGTAATTTCGTTTGAGTTTTTTATTTTGACAGTTGTTATTCACCAGAAGGTTCTTGTATATAAATTAAGGATAAAATACTTTAAAAACCAATTTGTGTACAGCCGGATAAAAGCTGCCTGTGATTCTTCAAACTGAACACTAGATGGAGGCAGAGATCTGAAAAAATATAGCCGCACCACTCTGAGCTTTAATTTTCAGATTCATTACAGCAGCAACCCAAATATTAAGATGATGACACTTTAAGTCATAATATGAGTTATGTTAAAAGATAAATTGTAGTTTCATGAAAAAAGTTATATTATTAAGAGGACAAAGTGAAAAAAGGTTAAAAGCAATGTCAATATTAAGTTGCAATATTAGAATCAAGCCCCAATTTATAAAAAAAAAAATGTATTTGTGAGAAAAGTCATAATATGAGAAGTTTTAAAAATTATAATTTAATAAGGAAAGTTATAATGTTAAGAGAATCAAGTTATATTTAAAAAACAACAACAGAGTAGCTGAAACTGTGATCTCTCTCTCATGTCTCATGTTATTTTTCAGGGGTTGAGATGAAACATTTTTCTATTTGTATCCCTTTTTTCTCTCAATTGTATTCACACAGATGGATTGCTGTCCTGGTAGTTTAATTCTGCAATTTATTCAATAATTCTCGCTGTTTTTTTGATATTTTTGCAGCAATCTACCCCTGATACTGAACTCTTCTCTTACTGGTTTCAGGTAGGAAGAGTTTGTGGACTTTTCAGAAGAGTTTGGACTCATTTTTCCTCTGGTAGGCTCTCAGGTTTCAGTTAGTTTTATCTATATTTTCGGAGGGTCCCTTGCTCGCTGAGGGGCCCTCAGGTGCCTCACTTCTCTGGGTTCATGTGGTGGTTTGGTGTTTCACTTCAGTATGTGTTTATCTGTCACTGGGAGTAAACCACAGCCGGTGGATACAGTTGTATAACTCTTCATGTCATTGTAGGAGCTTTGTCAAGCATATAATTAATGAAAGCAGTCTGTCAAGTTGCATCCTGGTAGTCTACAGTTGGATCCTGTGTTTTTGGAGCTTAATGACGTACTTAAAGTCCAAATATTTCAGCCTCTGCTGCTTCACTATTGACTCCTTTATTTAAATCTGTCACTTTGAATTGTCCTGTTATATGAAATGTGCCATACAGATATAGTTACCTTATGAGTCCCCCAACTTTATATAAATATGATACTGATTATCAGTTATTTTTATTATTATTATTGTCACTGAAGAACCACTTAATAACTTACTTAAAACTCAAACAGCAATAAAGGAACAAAATTTGTTCAGATGTTTGGAAATTGCAAAGATGCCTTGAATTTGGTGCTCAGTTTGTTTGCTTGTTTTTTTTATAAATGAAATTTAATAGTGCTTTACGAAATGATGAAAATATAATCTTATAAAAAAGCATGAACACAAAAATGGTAGCTGAAGTAAGCAGAAAGTTCGGAAGTATTCAAGTTTTCGAAGCATAAATCTTAAATCTTTAGATATAGAGCAAGTCCCAGGAATGTGAAAAATCAGTGTTAAGCTTTTGTGTTCAAACACACACACACACACACACACACACACACACACACACAAACACACACAAACACTGCATTCCTACCCTCCAGGACTTTTATTCTCTGTCTTTTTTCTTTTTTTTTAAGTTCGGAGTGTAAACATTCACACCAAAGAGGAAATGAACACATTCCTCAGTTGGCTGCAGGAACACTTTTACCTACACTGTGTGTGTGTGTGTGTGTGTGTGTGTGTGTGTGTGTGTGTGTGTGTGTAATACCTTTCAACAGCAAGGCAACTCAAAGTGCTTTACATAAGATGGAAAAAGCATAAAGAACAGCTGTAAAACAAAACACAAAAATGTTTTTAAGGAAGTGTAACATAAAACAGAAGGTGAAAATATGTAAAAGTAATGAAAGCAACTGAAAGCAATATTTTTCATACTAACGATGTATAAGGGACACTGTGTTGGGTGCTTTTGGCAGGTATTAGATTTTGAGTGTTGACAAATAAAGAATGAACCTACAATTCCAGAACAAAGCTACATTTCATAATTGATCTTGATTGCAAACAGCTGAAGTCTGTCTGCCAAGCGTGAACTCCCAGTTGGGATTCCTTCAGTATTTATTGTTGAGGTTTTAATCATGAGTCGAATTATCCACAGAGGTCTAGTCTTCTTCAAAACAAATAAACACAGGGGGATTTTAAAGCAGTAACAACATGGAATAATGCGATTAAATGTTAAAAATCAGTGTTTTCCAACGCTGTTTGGCTCAGTGCTGAGGGGCTGCCAAACACAGTGGCCAATGTGAATGAACTCATGTAGAGCCAGTGTTTGGTTTGTCCATTCTGGGCTACTGTAGAAACATGGCTGTGCAACATGGCTATCTCTGTAGACTAGCACCGGCTCCCTTAGTAGATACAAACGTCATTCTAAGGTAATGAAAACTCAAATCTTATTTTCAGGTGGTTATACACTAAAGAAATCCACTTATTATATTAATATAATACTGTATATTCCCCTAAATCCTACTGAACCTTTAACAAAGATAAAAATATATAGAACAGTTTAGTTCCCTGGAGTTTGACGACAAATGTTTAATGTTATTTATTTTAGTTAGTTCCAGTATTTCATGTCCTTCAGTGTCTCTCTCTGTCTCTCCGGTCCGGTTTCTGTTTTCTGGATTACAGAATCACCACAGGGCTCCGTCTCACTGGTTTGGTATGTGAGTTGTATTTTTTTTCCTGCACAGCCTGACAGACTTTTAACCCTTTGAGACTCATAAATATTTTCTTTTGAAGCCTCTCCTTTCTGTCTGACTGGCTCAGGCTGTAAAACAAATCCACATACATCCCATAGACAGTAGTTCAACTGAAAAATATTTCAGCTTTCAGCAGCAAAGAGACAAAAAACCTGATATTTTGATGACGTTTGTTAGTCACTAAAACAGAATTGGCTGCTTTTACGTTATTGCTGAACATCTGCCACAGTTTGCTTGTTTTTTCATTTTAAAAGCTTTAATATATTTTATGTTTTATTCAGTCTTCACTTTTTTCTATTTTATTTCCCAGTACTGGGCAACAGCTGTTACTATCCAGTGTCTTCTGTTGACTGGGCGTTTTTTTCAAAGTGTTAGTTAATGTAGGCTAATTTTAAGAATTTCTAATGACATTAATCATATCAGACAAATTATTATTCAGAGTATTATAGTGTAGTGTTTAAACTTGGAGGAGATCATGTTTTCAGCACTTTGGAACCTCTCTCTCTCTTAAAAAAATAAAAATAAATAATAATAATTGTTACTGTTATTACGACAAATTATTATTCAGAGTATTATAGTGTAGTGTTTAAACTTGTAGGAGATCATGTGGGTAAATATATATATTAATAGGTTATAAAAGCAGCTGCTCCAGCAGTGCTGCAGGTTTAAAGACCATCATTGATGTCTCTGAGAGAGATTTACAGCTCAACATCCACAGCGTTCAGAATTAATCCCCAGTTTGTTTCACCCCCAAAGAGTTTTTATTTCTCTAATCTGTTTTCTCTCCACATCCAACCACAACTCCCACAGCTCTGTGCGGAAACATCCAGAGCATAAAAATCTTCATATTTCGACTATCAAGTTATTGTTTCCTTTTACTTTATCTCCACTCACAGAGAGTCAGACAGACTGTATGTGTGGATGAGCCTCTGCTGTTAAACCAGGCTTAACTCTTGAGACCATCTCCGAGGATGTGAGCTTAGAGAGAGAGAGAGATTTTAAGCGTCTGGAGCTTTTATTTGATCTGTCATTCATCGATTTATTGCTGAGAATGCATCAAGAAGTGAAGAAAAACTGAGCAAGAGACTTAAAAGTGTATAAAAAGAGACTGATTTCTATGAAACAAAGGACGATTTAAAGACTGCAGATGGGAAATGGACCTTTTCTTTTTCCTTTTGTTTATTGGTCCATCTGTCCACCTGTCTGCCTCCTCCTCTGGAGACATCCCAGTATAGAGCCTGATCAATAAATTCAATCAATACCCCTCTGCCACGAAGGAGCAGAATGACTTTATAAAAAAGAAAGAAAAAAGTGAGCAGTAGCAGGCAGTAACACCACTTCAAAACCTTTAATTTGCTTCCCGACTGTACAATTTATACACTAAATAAATAAATGCACTCAAAATTAAGCGACAAAGAATCTTAAAATATTTATAATTTAAAAAGTGTGACTTTTGGTTGGAAACAAGAAACAGTCTCCTGTGTTAAAGTCTGACACAGAACGTCATCACGCACATTAACATTTTACTTCTGGTGATTTTATTTAGGCTTCAAAAATCATAAATGTTTTTTTGCCATGGAACTTATTTTCTGCAATAATCCAAAATCCAAGAGCTTTTTGTTGAGTGAACCAGGGACACGCTAATTTCCACATCAGCCTAAAAAAATCTGTCATCCCTGCACCAATTTATGATCTGCTGATGGGTTGCATTGTGGGTAATGTAGGTTTTGATAAGGATGGATGTATTGAGGTCTCTCTCTCACACACACACACACACACACACACACACAGTAATATTAAAATGACAACAGGTTTAAATTGAATATATTACATTTAAATTGAGTTCCATCCTCATTTCTGTGCCCACGTCAACAGAAAAGTTTCTTTGAAATGCTTCATATTAAAAGTAATTTCTTTTCATTTTCAGCAGACTCTGACCTAATTCTGAAGGACTTATAGCGGCTCTTTGAGGCCATTTGGTGGATTAAAGTCACCAATTTTTCTAAGTGTTATTTATTCTTTCCTGAAGCTGGAAGCAGAGTCGGTGTAATCTTCAGCATTCAGCCTCCTGACAGCCTATTTTGCCCAGTCAGAGGCTCCATTAAGAGAAGACAGTTTAATGTCAGCTCACTCTGCAGATCTGGAGCTCATTTAGAGGAGAAAATTTGCACTTTGTGAGTCAGTGTCATCCAGTGCAGCTGCTTTACTTTTTATAGAAAGCAGAAGTCCAGCTGAGAAGTAGATCTCTGCTTGATTATCAATATCATTTATTAGTGACTTTCCAGGTTGTTTTCCACAAGAATAATTAGCACAAGGAGATAGTTATGGTAACTGCAGGCCACCGGACATACACACATACACACATACACACAGCATCTGCAGGAAGCAACGAGGACCTGCAGGGTGAAGAGAATTAATTAATACTAACCCACTTAACAGAAGGGGGGGCTTGTGTATGTGTGTGTGTGTGTTTGCTGGGGGTGGTGGTGTTAGGGCAAAGCCAGCACGTCATCAGATGAGACTGTACGGTGCAGACAGGAAGAGGGAGGGACTGTGTCGGTCATGACATTTCGAGGGCAAAATGTCTGAAATTGTCTCACGTTGCTCCACGTTGACATTTTTTTTGTCTGACTTTGAGAGCGGCCATTTGAAACAACGATAAACATTTGTACCCTCAGACGTGATGAGCTGTGTGACCTTGTGTAATTAGAGTCAAAATCTATGGAAAGACAGGTGTCACCCACGGTGGTACGAATTGAAGCAGACGTGTTCATGCATGTTGAATTTTCCTTATAAAACCAAATGTCAAGTGGTATTTAGGTACAGCTCACATGTATTATTAGTGTTGATGAAGCACAGACTGCAAATAAAACAACAGAATTACTTGAAGACAGCAAGGTGGAAATTCTGTTTGTATTAAATCGGGATGCTCTGTTAATCTGAACTGTGTAGGTGTCCCTTTATATATTGCTAATAAGCATGTGTCCGTCAAGTTATAGTATTTTATTTTTTGGAGGATGTCACATGCTCTAACTTGCAAAGCCTCCGTGTCTGTACACTGTTGTATTAGTATTGATTTCCTAAAGTAGGCTACTATTCTTACATACAATTTTTAGGTACTTGTATTTTAAATAAATATTTCCATTTTCTGCCACTTCAAGCTCACCCCCCCAATATGGTGCCCACTTCCTGTTTAAAAAAAACACCTATTATAGCTCAACAATGCACTTAGATATGTTTCTGAAAACATTTAAGATCAGAAATAGGCAATAAAGTAGCAGAATCTTGCTTTATATTTGCCTAGTTTTAACATTTAATCAGAGTCCGGTCTAAGTTTGAATGTCGGGGACAGGTATCTCTCTTGATCCACTTTGTACTCTTTGTGTCGAAGGTGGCGTTTTCCCGAAAATGAGGAAGTATAGTCTGTAGAAATGGTGAAATTCCACTGGGTGATGTCCTGAGAGACGAGCAGGGAGATCTGGGCGATGGAAAAATGGAGGTAAATTCACACATTCATTTATACATTCTGCAAACATTGTCATGATGCAAAGATGGTTGAAAATCAGCAAAGAATCCCTCAAAGTAAAGTTTTGAATACAGGATTTGTACTTATAACTTATAATTATTTTGTACTTGTAACTGGGTATTGCTATCTTTACTTCAGTAAAAGTAAGCTATCTGATTTTTTTTCTTCCAGATGTTCTTGTTCACTTAAATAATAAAGTGGTTGGCCTATTTTAGGGTACACGATCAGATCAGATCAAGATAGGCTACTCTTTTATTCCCTGCATAGGGAACTTCCCAGCTAGCAGGGAACGTTCCTACAACATTGGCTAACATTATCTACACATCACAATAAAAGAAAACATTTTAATCTAATGTTCAAAGAATGTTTTAAGGGAGTTTATCATTTAAAATAATGTCTAAATTAAGGTTAAATGCTGACTAAGACATAACGTTTTAGCTACAACATTCTGAGGATGTTTTGTTGATGTACAACGTTCCCACAATGTCACATGAGAACAAAGGAAGAACATTTGTAATCTGTAATATGTCAACGGAAAAAGAAAAGAAAACTTTCCTCTAAGGACATTACTAAAACATTGTATTGTACTTTCTCAGAACGTCTTTAGAACCAAACAGTGCTAACTGGTTTTGTCCTGGACTTTGTCCTGCACTTCTACAGAAGACAGACTTAACACCACAACAACACATAAGCCTAGTTTCATGTGTCAATTTGCATACACACATACTATTATAAAATAGATATGCATATTATTAGATCTTTGACACATACACACCCACTGACAATGGCGACCTATGGCACAAACCCCCGTGTCCAACATAAAGCATGAGCATTGTTCCCTAAAGACTAATGTTTTATTCCTGCAAAATGACCTAAACACACTCTGTTTCCGTCCTCTGCTTGGTGAAACGTTTGCAATTATTTATGCCTCCATAATGCACTTTTACTGTGAGAACAGAATGTATATAAATATACAAAGTGCACTGGTGGTGTGAGGGCTGTTTATTTATTTAGAGAGAAAAATCATTACTCACATGGATTATGTGTGAAGCCTGCAGTGCTGAGATATTTTACTCAGATAAAATTATTAATACAACAATGTGAAATACTCTAATAAAAGTCCTGCATTGAAATGGTGGGTAAGTCATTGTTTGTCAAAGATAATAAGGGAAATGTATTTAAAGTGTCTAAAGTACAACTTCTGCTAAATGACCCGAGAGTGTTTACAGATGATAACAAGCCGACTTAGGGACTGTTCATTATTTATGAGAGGTGAGGGGGTGGAGCAAATGGGGGAGGCACTTTAGATACTTTTTTAACACTGAGAAGGGAGGTGTGTTTTTGATTTGGCTTAGGAGAGGGACATTTAACTTTAAATTTTTGCATTTTATTAATATTTTAAATTCTCTCCAAACCTCAAAACCACAAGCGGATTTTAAATGTAGGTTTTCTTTAAAAGTCCTCAAAACCACAGCATTTATCATAGCCTGAATCTGTGAAATATGTTTTTTTATGTTCATGCATTTCCCCCAGTCACTCAGGGAGGTTCAAGGAAAAATATTTGTTGCTCCAGGAAGGGTCATGATAATTAAAAAACATCAACAAAAACCCACAAAGTCACCCCGGCCACCCCTCTACTCCAACAAACTCGCAGTCCCTTAATATAGTGTTATGTAGTTAGTATATAAGATAAATGTAATGGAGTAAAATATTTCCCCCTGAGATGTAGTGGAGTAGAAGTATACACCAGAAAATGAAAATATCTCAAAACTGTACTTAAATGCAGTACTTGAGTAAAGGTACTTTGTTACATTCCACCACTGAACTCCAGAGTTGCTCCTATGATTATTAGTTTATTTCTCAGGAGGAACTCTAATTTAAAAGATAACTTATAAGAATAAAAAGAGCTGTGAGTGACGTCACATGTAATAAATAAACAAAACAAAAGCCTTAAATATGGCAGGGTTGAAATGATGCAAACTGAATGAGTCTCAGCAGCTTCACCTTGTGGAACATTGCTGTTTATGCCAATTAAAGCGCCCACCGGCGCCACCGCCCCTCTCCTCTATTATCCTCCAGCTTCTGTGTTTGAGCTCTGAGAGCAGAGGGGAAGGTATGTGGGCTCAGTGCCAGCCGAGCCTGGGAGAAAAAACACCGAGGCTGCCCATGTGGGGCTCAACCCTCTGAGGCAAGTCAGGTTACCACGGCAACCAACCACTGCGGCCACCAGACGAGGGGAAAACCTCCTTTAAATGTCAACTTTTCCAGGAAATGCGAAGAAAAGGAGCTCATTTTCAGTCCATTGGTTATGAGGGGTTTCTTTTTTTCTTTAAAAAAAAAAAAAAAGCTACAAAAGAGTTTTGAGAGCAATAGTTGGACCATTGGGTCACTGAAATGTTCATTCAATGAACTTTAATCATTATTAATGTTTAACTTTAAATGTCTAAATGTCAACCAAATCACACTCACATTTTTATTGATAATTGGCAATAAAAGCCCTGTTTTCAGATTTTACCTCAGTAAAAGTACAAAAGTATTTGCATCAAATAGTGTGAGTGCAGCATAATAAAATGACAAATTCTAGATTAGACTTATAAAAGTTGAACCAAGTCTGAAGAAATAAAAGCATCAACTGAAAAGCTGAGTCTGAAATGTCCTAAAGTGGCCACCATACATCTCACCATAAGGAAGATAATATCAGAATGAATCAATGAATGAAGCTTCAGGACAAACTTTGCATTTTTTGCTACACTAATGGTAAAGATGGTAAAAATAGCAAATGTCTCTCAGTTGTTTTCTGCTGTATGATGCACAGCCCTGATTCATGTCACATGTAGACAAAATCTTCTCACTCACACTCTTTACGAGAATATTTGTACTCATTAGTGCTCCGGCATAGCCACCATCTGTGAGAACTCTTGCTGGGAAAACTTGTTGGACATCATGATGATGTGTAGCTGCTCCAGGAACTACATCCTAATTGTCATCCTGTCCATCCTGCAGAAACAACGAGCTGCAGCCAGAATCTCCATGCCGTACCGCTCAGATTGAGAAACACCAGGCTGCAGGGAGACCAGCGCAGCAGGAGACACACTGACACATTTCTGCTCCCAGAGGCGGCTGGGGAGCGTCTGTCTGCTGGAGAGAGTTTCTAACTTGTGTGAGAGTAAGAAACTTTCAGATTTGGTTGTGCAATCATGATGTAAGGAAACAATATATGTTTAACAGGATTTTACATATGTTACAGGATTTTATTTTTACTGATCAGCTGACACCTTCATAGGCTGGGATAAGATTTCTTGGTCCACACCTGCGTCTTAAATATATATTTTTTAGGCCTACTGCTGGATTAAAGGGGGATTTCCTCAGCCTCACAGTCAGCCTCCACTTCCCCATCTCCTCTACCATCAGGAAATCTCCAGGTATTGCCATTTTCCATCAGTCCACCAGATGCCCTCAGGCTTTCCCACCAGTCCCATTACCTGACTCTCTCATCCACCTGCTCACCTGTTTCTCATTTCCCAATTCCCCCCTGTAGTATTCATACCAGCCTGCGAGATCGTCAGTGTTGCTTTCGTTGCTTCAAGACACCTGAAAATGAACTCATATTTGTTCTTGCCTGTCTGCACCGGTTTCTCCTCCCATTCCTGTTCACCGGAGGATTCTCTGTTGCCGGTAAGTTTATGCATCTTCACTTTTTCACTGAATCACTGAACTGCATTTGAGTCATTTTCTGTGTTGCCTCATTACTCACCTCCATGACAGTGTCATCCAGGCATGACATACAGTATATCAAGACATTGGGTCATTTAAAGCGGCGATCGTGGGACCAGAACCAGGTATTTTTAGCAAGATGCTGCGCCATTTTCAGCACAGAAATTCTGCCTTTGAGATATGAACAGCATGATAATGCAGTCTCCATCTTACATACACTAATTACACAGTGGAGCTGCAGTGGTTAGACATAGACTTGGCTACTATTTTAACATTTTATCTTTTTTCTTTTTTTCATGAACAAAGTACCAAACATTTCTTTATCTTCTCAAATGTGAGGATTTGCTGCTTTTCTCTGTCTGATGTTACTGTAAAACTGAACATTTGGGGGGTTTTACTTTTATGCAGATGAAACCAACTATTCAAAGACATCATTAGCTTTTGGAAGCTGCGAGGGGCATTTGTTTCACTATTTTGCACATTATATAGACCAAACTATTAGCCTATAATGGCAATTGTGAGGTGCAAGCTTATAATGGGCACTGTCTCTGTTTTCCCTCATAATTAACCACCAAATTACATAATATATTTACAGGAAAGCTTTATTATTAGGAAATTAAATTAAAACATTTCCCCCATAAATGCTTAGACTTCATTTTATTTATTAAAAGGATTTTTTTAATGTGGTAAGATTTTTATTTTGCGTCTATGTGCTAGCAGCTGATGTTTTGTACAGTTTTAGAAGCAGTTCACTCCTCGGCACTAGGACCCATCAGACTGTTCAGCCGGTAATATTCCGGCGCTAGGACACCTCGGACACTGATGGTCTCTTTGTCTCCACCAGTCAGAGCCTCCTCCTCCTCCTCCTCCTCCTCCTCTCTGTCCTCTCCGTGGTCTCATTCCGTGTCTCTCTCCATCAGCAGCGGTCTGGATGCTTGCAGGGACAGAAACATGGCTGTGAATCTCGGCAAGAACAGACTGGCCCTGCTGACCGCCTACCAGGACGTCATTGACGAGACCTCGGACACCGACTGGTGAGTCCCGCGGCCGGCCGGGCATCCCTTCTCTTCTCCCCCCTCTCACTCCATCGCTTCTCTCTCTTGGTTTGGCTCTACTGGCTTCCCTCTGAGGTTTTGTTGTCCGGGCTGCTGCACGCTCAGGATGCGCAGGGCAAGACAGGGGCGCACGGTGCAGCATCATCATCACCACTTTTCCTTTAGTGGTATAAAAAAAACTAGAGACACACAGGCCGTTAGATTAACACTGACAGGACACTTTATCTCCAGCTGAAATTCTTACCAGCTCTTCCTAATTAAGCGCATTACGCAGCTAGGAGAAGGAGGACGCTTTAAAGCAGTGAAAGTGAGAGTTTTGTTTTTCTAAATCAGAGCAGCAGGTTTTTAAGAGTGTGAAGTGAACTGCAGTGCAGAGTCAGGGCAATGTGCGCTGCTGTGCAACAATGTGCGCACTGGACAAATAATTGTGCAAGCGCTCCGCTTTGTTTCCTCTCAGTTTCTCCTCTCAGTCGGGACCAGGTTTACTCGCAGCCAGCTGGAAGCAATTTCAGGCTTTTATGCAACGCGATGCAGAGGTGTGTGTGTGTGCGCGCGCGTGTGCGTGGGGCTTCAGCAGGGGTACACGGGCCTGGTCCAGAGATACTGATGAGCCCCTGCATCCCCAAACGAGGGCGGAGAGAGGAGAGGGGCGAGGCCGGGCGGGTGGGAGGGGGACAGAGGGGAGGGGAGGCTTCCATCATCACCCTTTGTGGCCTTTCCTCACATGGAAATTGTGCAAGAGGTAGCAATAAAAAGGCTGCTGAAATATTGGAGGTAAAAGTGAAATCACTGCTCTGAAACCACATTGTATTAGGATGTCATAGGTCCTCATGAAGCCAGATTTTTAAATGGCCAACAAGTATGATAAGTTTGGAATTGCACAAATGGGAAATGTATTATATTCTCAGCCAAAGTTGGATGATGAAGTTGCAAAAGCAAAAACTGCTTCCTTATTCTCAAATATGGAAATCCATCAATTTTAAATGGAAATTTTAAGATGTTGATAAATGTGCTGTTTGTGCATTGGTAGAAAAACACAACATATATGTGTATTAGAATAGAAGAGAATAGATTTTCTTGTCAACTCACATGGAAATTTGTCTTCGCTTTTTAATACACATAAAAACTTAAAAGACATTCATACACTTACAAAACACCCTTTTCAATAGGTTAAAATACATGAAATAAAAACAATAAATAAGTAATAAATTAGTGTGCCCACAGTTGGGATGAAAATGCTAACAATTAATGCATATTTCAAATAGTCATCATGAGAAAATCACACATTTTTAATAAAGCAATTTTGATTCATTTTATGTTTTTATTTAACCGAAATAATTTACAGTGTTGTAAATAACTACCTTTTTGGCCATATTTTCTTATTTGGCTTTCCGACACAACAGCACCTCTGGAGCGCTGTTTAGCAGCCAACCAGGAAGTGTCAGACTTTCCCACCAGCATGTGAACCCAGAATAGGAATGTTATAGGTGAATTATAAAGTGATGCTAAGGGGGGAAAAATGCCATTAGCTGTAGGAATTTTATTGGACTGTTGACTTGGTTTTGTACAATCATGTCCCTCCTGTTGCACTTCCAGGAGTTACTGAACCAGGTAAAAGATATTTGAGGAGGTAATATTTGACCTTGAGCAGGACTGTAGGTTTAAAGTTAAACTGTAACCTGTTGTCCTTGGCCTTGATAAGCCAAAAGTCACCCACTGTAGCTGTACAAAGAACGAATAAGTAATGCCAAGTTAGGCCAGTAAAGTCAACACTATTCCACCTTTTTTTGGTCACGTGGAAACAAATTGCAAACACTACTCTACACTAGCTACTACTCCACTACCTTTTTTAAGGCAGTATGGTGAACTTGTAAGCAAGTTTTTGCATATGTATAAATCCAGTAGGGACTTAATCATTAATTTTAAGTGGTGTTTATGACCATCTGGTGAATGTAAGTCCAGTATTCACTTTTCTTTTGCTCTTTTGTTGGTCTTTTGTTGGTTTCGTTGGAAATATCTGTCTCTTTAGTGGCTAAAGAGTCTCCTTACTGAGTCTGTCTGTTGTTTGCAGCGAAGCAGGTAGTGTACAGTTGCTTTTTACATCTTTTTCCACTTAAAACGACACTATGAGAGCCATGAGATTGAACTAAAACAATAGAGATTGTAGGCAGTTAATCACAGGCCGCTCACACCAAAAAAGAAAACGGGCATATAGTTCGATTGTGCAAGCATCTTATCATGGCCCATACTTACATTTATTTTAAGGCAGCACCCTCTGGTGGCAGTGGCGTAGTACATAAAGCGCCAAAGCCCGTGTTTTGTTGTATGAAGATGGAAGATCTCTCACGCTGGAGGGGAAGTGATGAGGTTTTTCATATTGTTAAAGATGTGTTTTAAAACTGCAACGGTTAGGAAGGTGATATATGGTGCTTTGCAAGTCAGTGGAAATCAATTTGGTGCTCATTTATGCTCAATGTTACGTACGAACATGGATGGAGCCTTCTATATGTACTCTGCATTCATTTTGTCAGTGTTTGAGCACATTTTCTGAAAGTTTACGGATACTGATGAAACTTAGCAGTATTACCACAGAGCATAAGGGCAATGTAGCATCGTTCAAGCAAGATATGACTATAGGAGATGACAAAGAAATCTAAAAAACGGCTGAACAGAATGACTCGGTAATATGGTAAAAAACATTCTCAGTCCACATGTCGCAACATATTTGAAAGCCTCACAGACTACTGCATCTACAGCGCTGCCTCTGTTAAAAGGTAAATCCCCAGATGTGAACTTCTGGGGATGTTTTGGTCCCCAGATTTTGCTGCAGTTTGAGTGCTCCTGACTTTCATGCTCCTCATTGGAGCTGCGGACATACAGGCAGCGCATAGACAGCGGCACAGAGGAGGAGAGAGGAGAGACCTCCTGCTTGAAAGTGGTGAATATGCAGCTCACAGCAACTTTAAACGATACAGTCTCAGGCTTTTGTTTGATAACTAGTGTCAGCAAAAAATGTTGCACATTTACGACCTGTTGTTAGTGCTATTTATAGGCTTTTACATGAATGCCGCCTTCACACTAAATGTCCTGTGGAGCCCGTTAAACTTTAAAACCCTGTATGGAAAACAAAACGAATCGTTGAATATTTGTATTGAACAGCCAAATGTGACTGACTGACATAATTCTGAGCTGGGTACATGGAAGTATGAAAGCAGTGATGATTGCAATGTTTGAAATGTATGTATCTATTTCAAATATGTTAAGGGAGTATAAATGAGCCCTTATTCATTTAGGTATGAGAGAGCGTTGGCCAAACAATGTGTTGATTCTCACTGTGAAGCTCCGTAATGCCGAGGAGAGCTGCAGATTCAGCTGATAATTGTCTGTAGTTATTCCAGCGGATCCTTAAAATGTCTTAAAAAGCATTACATTAATTTATATAAGAATAAGGCCTTAATTGACATTAAAATGTCTTAAATCAATCTTTAAAAGTCGTAAAAATGTTAAGAAATTTGAAGTGGGATATTATGAGTCTTTTAATTCCAGATTTTGCATTGTTAAATCGCAAACAAATTGATAATGTCTATTTTTTAAAATAACTTACTGAATGCCTCTTGAATTAGCATCATGCAGAACAAGATATGAGAAGATTTTTTTCTTTTTTACCCTCCAGCATTTGATCATCTGACTTTTTAATTTGACCAAAAAGGTCATGCTTTATGTTAAGCAGTTAGGTAAAATTTTTCCTAAACTTCAGTAATGTATGTCTGTGTATATTTTTTTTCTCTTTTTAATTTTGGTAATCGTTAAAATTGGTCTTAACTTTAATTGCAGGTGGCATTAAAAATGTCTTAAAATGACTTAAATCTAACTTTCCTTAAATTGTAGGAATCTGGGTTCCCTTTTGCCTTGTTTTAACATTGTCATCTCACTTATTTGATTAAAACAGATGGCTGCATTGGGTTTAAGTGGTGTCATTGAATTTAAAGTCTGTACACAACAGTAACCGGTAATTTCCAAATCACTGGAGGTTGTGCAGTGTTTCAGCTCAGATTACAGATCCTGTTTTGAGTTGTTTGGAGCTAAACTCTCTCTAGTCACCATCTAAACTATGAAATGTGAACCTGTGCCATCTGTTGCCGGTCATTAGTCTAAATGAGGTCAGATCGACTTGAGAACACACGCACTGCTTCTGCTTTCAGTTAGTAGTTGTCATGTTTTTGGGGGGGAATTCTGGTTTTGGTTCCACATTTTGTTTCTGGTTTGGACAGAGTTTTAAAGTTCATCTAGATACAATGTTTGTCAGAGATGTAGTGATAAAGTCCTGGACTAATTTCTGTCTTTTCCTGAGCATGTTTGTGTTACAACAGTCTGACGCTGAGCTCTCCAGGGATGCAAAGACGTCAGTGTTAACTGCTTGTTAAGCTGTGATCCAGACAGGAAATTATGCTTTTTCCACTCATAAGTCTGACTCTCTGGGCTTTCCTTTAAACTCTGGCATTGTAGTCGTTCTTGTGTCAGTCAGCCTGGCCCATTCATGTGAGTGACAGCTGTCAACAATCAAGCCAAAGGTTAATGTCTTTCTCCTCTCAAATGTTTGCTTATTCTGAGGGATGATCTGCTGGAGCAGAGGGATGATGCAGAGGGCCTCAGGCCTGCCCCCATTTTTCACACTTGATGAGATTTGAACAAAGGCAGAGACTTCCAAACACGACTGACCCCAAACAACACGGGACACCCACCCCCCCCAAAAAAAACAACACCCTCCACCCCCCTCTGTTCTAATAATCATACAATCGAAGATCTTCGAAAGCTAAATAGGTAGTGTTGTAGTCTGGTGCCTTGTTTCTGATTTGATTCAGCGGCTCAAATTGGTCTTGTGTTGTGCACATTTACCAAAAAACAATCAACCAATACAGCTGCTTAAGTAGCATAAATAATTACCTTTCACAATCAGTAGCGAGCTACATCCATGAAGAATAGTGACGGGTAAATGATGATGAAAATGGTGTCAAAAAGTGTTTACAACCAACGTGAAAAACAGTAAACGCGCCTTGCAGCATCCATTATGGGATAGCATGCACTAATGATTGGTGAGAGTGAAACAAAATACCATCCCCCATGATTAGTCGATTAATCGATTAGTTGATAGATGGGCAACAACATTTTTTTGATAATCAATTCATTGTATTTGCAAGCTATTTAAAAGCAAAAATGCCAAGCAATGTTACCAGCCTCTCAAATGTCAGTTCAGTCATCAGGCTGCTGCAGTAGTTGATGAAAAGAAAAGTAATTTATTCTTTTTTAAACCAAAATAAGCCAAATATTTTTAGCTTTGTTTGCATATAGCTGACTATTTGTCTTTAATTATAGTTAATTAAATATTTCTTGGGTGTGGACTGTTGGTTGTCTTGTGATGGGCGTTTTAGCTCTGATTTCTGGCCGTTTATTGACCAAACAACTAGTTGATCAATGGAGAAAATGATGAAAACCAGAACTACAAATCCACAGATAAACTTAATTATTCCTTAAATATTAAATACATTGAAGGACCTCTCAGTTTAAGACGTAATTTCTATTAGGCTTGTAATGACTTTTTTCCCCCTTCATCTTCCACATGTTCTTTTGCATCTTTATTTCCTGCTACGTGTTTATCTTGTTCAGGGTTTATTTGTCCTGCTCTCTTTGTGACAGCGGTGGAGTCGACCAGGAAGGTTTTTTTCCCAAACCACAAAGCTGCAGAGCTTTATTCATTAATTACATGACACCCTCACATAATGCGTGTCTCTGTGAACAGGCCTTATCTCTGCCTCGCTCACTCACACATCCTGCAGCTTGTTACTCAAAGCTTGAGCCCTGTCTGACTCTCTTTATCGCCTGTGGACGACATGGACATGGCTGCCTCAACCAGCTCCGTCCTCAGAACGCCATCAGCTGCGAGTGGTTGAGAGCAGAAACAAGAGGAATCCAGATGAGGGATGAGTCGGCTGTGTCCTCTTGTATTTAGCCAGAGAAAAGGGTGACACTCTGTCTCCGCTCATAACAGGGAAAATGAGACAAGGACTCCATTACAATTAGACTTGTTTTTACTCATCATTTAATGGAGGAAGGTTGTTTGAACTTATGAAGACCTAAAAACACTCCTCACAGTGCAGCAGCATCGCTTTATGGATGACAGTGTTGGTCAGTCCACTACTTCAGTCTAGACAAAAATATCTCAACATTATTGGATGGATTGAATTTTTGTGCAGACATTGATGATTACTAGAAATGTAATCCCAATGACTTTGGTGATCCTCTAATTTTGCTGTAGTGCCACGATGAGGTTGATTTTTGTGGTTACGTGTGAAATGTCTCAACAGCTATTGGATAGATTACCATGAAATTTGGTTCACACATTCATGTTCCCCTCAGGATGATATGTAATAACTCAGAAGATCCCTTAACTTTTTATCCAGCACCATCATCATCAACCGTGTCATTAGTCTAATACTTCCATTTATGTCCAAAAATCTGCAAAAGGAAAGACATTTCCAGTCAAAGAGCCTCTGGCATAGCTGCAGACTCTTCTATTAATTATTATATGAGGGATAATCAGTCCATTTGCATTTTCTCTTCACTTTCTAAAAGTATGAAAACTTTCCTAAGTGCAAGTCATACTGCACTTTTTGAATCCACTTAGCTGCAAGGGTTTGTGTGGACTGTGTATCCACAAGCAGGCCAAAATTGAGTTGTTAACCGAATTTACATTCAGCCAGTTTTAGAACATGTCCAATGCTTAGCTGTGCTCATTTCAAGGGGACCTTATTTACCTTTTTTTTTTTGATTTTATATCGTGAGGTTAACAGTGTCATGTGGAGGCAGGAAGCATTTAGATCTCGACATTTGGTTGCATAGGCGTTAGGCATGGGACAAATTTCATGTCACGATTAATTTGTCCACTAAAGTTGTGAATGATATGAATAAATCACCATTTTTGATCTTTGCCACCATCTTAAATATAAGAAAGCTTGGAGGGACAGACTGCACTGAGAAAATGTGGAGCGGTTTACCTGCAACATTTTGTAGACTTTAGGTCCAACTCTTTAAAGTTGGAGATTCAAATCATCAGTCAGAGACCCCTTAATCGACTGAGATTACTTCAAGTCGAGCAGTCTTTTTTTTTTTTTTTGCCATCCAGCATGCTGTGTAGTGTGCTTCTTAGGACATTTTGGTCCCCAGATTTTGCTGTGAAGTGAACTCTCTCACTATCACACTACTCTTTGATACAGAGCTGCGGACATGCAGGCAGTGAGTGACACAGAGGAGATATTTTGCATGGCGGGAGAGAGAGAGTCTGCTCTTCTGCTTAGAAGTGGTGAGATTACAGCTCACAGCAAGTTAATATGATAAAGTCTCAGGCTTTTCTGTGCTATCTAGTGTTGGCAAAAACTGTTGTTGCACATTTGTGATCTGTTGTTAGTGTCGTTAGCTTGTTTAATATATGACATGAATGCCGCTTTCACACTGAGATGAGCCCTATTCAAACTTAATATAGAAACAAAATGAATTGTTGAAACATTCATATTAAACTGCCAAATCTGATTCGACTGACATAATTCTGAATCTGGTAGTAGATTTGCATATTATTATTATTTTTTGATTTTGTCATTTTCATGTGTGCTTCTACATTAAGTAAGACAGCGATCAGCCGGGGCAGCTGTTTGGTCCCCTGATGGAGATATGCGCTCCACAAAGTTAACTTTTCTGCTTAAGAGTATTTTTTTTATCGCAATCCGCAATACTATCAAATATATCTAATACGTCTAAAATTTAAAGACTGCTGATCAGTCATTACTGTGCAGTGATGTACATATTCAAAATATAAAGGCATAGCACAGCAGATATTTTTTGCCAAGCTTCTTTTAAATGGATACGTTTTAGCTGTTTTCATTCTCTGCCTCAGAACTGTGAGGCAGAGAATGAAACAGATAGAAAAGAGGCTCGGCAGCTGCTGTCTGTGTTTTTACATCAGTGCTGCTGTGCTCAAAGTCAAAATGTTAGTTGGGTAGATACAGGAGGTGTAATAAGAGGGGATTGACTTCTACAACATGTTATTATTGTTTCTCCCAGTGCCTGAAGGAAGAAGAAAAGAGCGTGAGCTCTTGAACCACAAATATCAGACTGTAGTTAAGGTGATGCCGTTAAAAAAAAGATAAAAAAAGGGGGCAGTGAATCAGGGTTATCCAATATCAAACAATCTGCAGACGTTCAGGAATGCTGAGCACTCTGTGGCTGCTGATTGGCCCGAGGCTGCTGTGATATGACCCTTTGACCCCCTCCAGCTGTTTGAGGAAGCCATTACCTGACGAGTCACCTCTGCCAGGCTGACAAAAGTAGAAAAGTGGTGGTAAGAGGAGCCGAGCAGCAAGGTCGGCGATCTCTGAGTCATGTTTCATTAATTGAAGCCTTCAGACAAAGAACTGTCAAGTCTGACGCATGTTGGTTTTATGAACCGGTTCTCCTCGCTTACATTTTTCTACCTTGCTTGTCATTTTTAATGCAGTTTCTTTATTCACCCCAGGGAAGGCTTTTTGCTCACACCTCTGGAGTCAAGGTCGGTCATTCATTGTAGCTCTGAAGAGCTGTGTGAGGTCAAAGGAAAAACAAAACTGCTGGGAAAAAAAAACAGCTACAGGCCATGTTCTTTGGGACTCTGGGCTCACAGTGTTCTTTGGTGGTAGATTTACTCAGAAACAAAAATAAAACACACAAAAAATGTGAATAAATAAGTGTGGAAATGTACTAAATGCAGATGCTTCAAAAGGGCTTGTTTTTCAGAGGTACAGGGTAAAAGTTAGGGGTTGGCAGATTTATTGCCTTGCCGATTATTGGGTGTGATATTTGGCATTTAGCCCATTGTCTATTTAATGATTGCCAATTAAATTAATTAATTAAAAAGTGCAAAGAAAGTTTCAGCATGGGATGAACTTTTACCGTGTAAAAGTTTTTAGTTTTTATTTTTTAAATTTTTTATTTAAATTTTCACTTTACTTTTTTAAAAAAAAGTTGCAAGGAACTTGCTGTGATTGATGGTAATAGTCTCATTTTTAATTAATATTTGCTAAAGGCATTTAAGCAAAGTTTTGTGTTGGAGTTTGTTATATTCCAAATTCTAAATATTGAGAGAAAGATTTTCATTTTTATTGTAAATGCATATTGGTTCCAAATATCGGCCCTGATTATCGGTCGACCCCTGATAAAAATCATTCATCATTTCGAGTTGCTTGCTCATACTTGATGTAAATGTCACATAGTAAAGTCTTCCCAGCTGGATACGCAGAGAAACTCTCATCTCAGCTGGCGTCATTGATTATTAGTAGACTTGTTGGTGCCAGCGAGAGACAAAGCGAATCACTAATGGATCCTCTGAGAGAAAACACTCAAACAGACGAAGACGTTTTAAAATTGGCTTCATATTTCGAACAACAGATCCTCCATCAGTGCGTTAGGAAGCAAACAGGAAGAGAGTCCAGGCTGACACGTCCAGATTTGACCTTTAGCCTCTTGTCCTGATCGAGGACACAGCCAGAAGCCCCCAACTTCTTCTGCTTCTTTTTCCTGCTCCATTTTCTCTGCAGGTACTCCAGTGTAAAGTTTTAAACTGTTTTGAACACAGCTAGAGACATGTTTTTTTTTTTTTTTTTGCCCGGTGCACTGACAGGTCCCTCTGCCCCTCCTGCACCCTCCTCAGATTAATATAGAACAAGGTCAGTAGTGCAACATGCAAAACAGGCTCTTACCTTCATCATGTCTTTTCTGTGAAACACAGTTGGACATACTCTCCCTGGATAATTTTCTTTTCATTTATAGCTTCTTCACCTGCATATATTTAGTCAGGTACAGATGGTTGAGGGCCAGTTTTATTGCTTTTTTTGTTTGTGAGTTTTCAATGGGTCAATGTTCAATCAAAAACATCCATGCTACGTTTTTTGGAAAGTGAATTATGAGCATACAGACACAGAGAAGTAATCGATCGGGATCTATTGTTTTTTGCATAGAAAAGGAGATCTGATTTTCCTCATTGTATTGATAGTTTTTTCTTCTTCCCTCCCCTTTCTCTTCTTCCTCATCCTCCATCCCTCACCTCCTTCTTCTCTGCTGGCTGCTCCATAATGGGGTCGTAACCTTCAGAAAATGTCTCAGAGAAATGTCAGATTGCAGGTCGGACAGCGGTGTGTCAGGCTGAGGTCAGCGTCATGATGAGGAATCAGGAGGGTGACGTTATGCTGCAGTCCAGACGATGAAACCAGCTAATCAAAGCCAGACACGCCTCAGGCGTTACAGGAAAAGTACTTAGTCTGACGTTTCCCTCAGCACTTTTCTTATGGAGGGAAAAGTAACAGAAGTTACATCGAAAAATGCAGTATTGTTTGCTGTCGTTTGGTGTCTACACCGAGCTGTGAAGTAACATTTATGGATGGCGGGTTTTCAGAACAGGTCACTATACGTTAAAGATTAAATGCTGTTTCTGGACAGAGACAGAGTTGTGTTCAGAAAAAAATAGGAATGAATAATAGACAAAACTGAAGCTATAGATGGTGCGTTGTAGCACACTGACCGTGTTATCTGTTTCAGTATGGCGATTTTTTTTATCATTTCACATAAATCTAGGCTAAATATAATTGTTTAAGATCACTAATTATTCATTAAACATGCTCTCGCCACATGCAGACCCAAAATAAACAGGCCTGCGACTATCTAAACAAACTGGTGTGGGTGTTTGGTTACATTCTCGACCTACAGATTCATTAAAGCATCCTTCTGCTGCTGTTTCAAGTGCAGAGGGTGTTGTTTTGACCTCATGACACGTTCTAGCTGAGATGAAGAATTCAATGTCAGAATGACTCGTCCCAGGTGGACTCGCTGTTACCTCCCCCTGAAGAAACTTATAACGAAGGTTTTGAGCTCTGTACAGATACTCTATACAGCTGGATTGAAAATGAATATTAATTCCACAGCCTGTTCATTTTTCATAATTTTAAACTCATTTGAGTGTTTCACATAATCAGGTTTACATCTGGAAGAAACCAGGGAGGATCAGCACTCTAATTACACTTGGCTCTGATGTCAGTGGTGAATTTATTTTGATGTTTTCAAATAGCTGTTCCTCTAAGGAGAAGAAGATAAGATGTATTGCAGTCTGTCATGGTGAAACTGAAGGTCAGTATCAGTACCTCTCAGCTGATCTTATCTTCTCCCCGACTCCCCGAGCTTCATCCAGCCTTGCATGCATGCATGTCCTAGACAATTCATACGCTCTGAATTATGCAAGAAAAATCCTTTTAACATTCGCAAAACTACATATTTTTAAAATATTGTTTGCGTCCATTTTTGCTAAGTCACCCTCTTCTCGTTCTTGATCTCTGCTGATTTATTGCTGTTTCTTGCCATGTTACTTCCAACAGCTGTCTAATATTCACCCTATAGCACTTCTCGTGGCCAAAAACTTATTTAGGGCTCCGAATGATGGTAAATTTAAATAGCCATCAATCTATTCATATTTAAAAATGCTCATCCATTACCCTAAGCCCAAAAATAGCATCTTAAAATGGTTTGTTTTGCCAGACCAACAGTCCAAAGAGATTTAGTTTACATGTACAAACAAAGAATTGTAGCTGTAAATGCTGTAATTGCAGGGACTGGAATCAGTGTATGTTTTGGTTTTTAGCTTGATAAATGATTTATCTTTAAATTTTACTTTTTTGTTGCCAGACTGATCAGTGAATCATTTTAGCGCTAATTGTGAGGTTAAAAGCAAAGCAGCCATCAGGAGGACAGAGGTCATGCTGCCTGTTACAGGAGATGTTTCAGATGAAAGTGATTGTCATAATTATGATTTCAGTGGAAACCAACAGATTCTTAAATGAGTTAATCTGTTTGTGTTTTCTTTTGTGGGAAAGCAGAGGAAGATGACACAAACTGTGGGGCTGAAGGGGGAAAAGGTACATATTGTTTGTGATATTTGAACACAAGAGTCGATCGAGGTAAATGTCACTCAACAAGGAAAATCTATAATAGCCAGTTGAGCTGAAAGCCACCGCTGCTGTTAAATGAACAGTCCACTTAATAAAAACCGTTGAGTCAGTGAAGAGAAATGAAACACTGTCAGGCCGAGTGTCAGGCTGTCATTTTGCTGCTACTGCTGTCAAAGGTTTGGAGTTCAACAAGGGAGCTGCAGTCTGTAACCACGAAGCTTTCTCTGATTTTTCTCCTCTTGTGTGTGTGTGTGTGTGTGAATCATTTGCACTCTGCCCTCGCAGTTTCATAGCAGGAGGGAGGAAAAAGATTAAATTGGCCAGAAAAGAGAAGTCAGTCATCTCTTATTTTTAGTCTTGCTTTCACACATTTAAATTTACAACCAGAGTTTCATAACTCATCCCATTTTTTTGCAGAAAAGAAAGCAGTCAAAAATAAGTGATTCTTCATTTTACTCTATATGTTGATACATCTCAAAGCTTTTAACATGCTGTATTTAAACATCCAAACAACATCATTTAGCCCATTTTTTTCTACGGTTTTGTCCATGCAGTTTTGAAAAAAGGAAGGGTGAAACAATATAAAAATCATGTGATTAACAGGAAAAACAAATCAACAAAGATGGCTATTGGCTGGCTCTATGGACAGAAAAGAGGGGCAAGCTGTTCCTTTTAACACAGGTGGTTTTTTTTGGCTATCGTAGGCTGTTGAAGCTCCTATTGGCTCAAGTGAGGCGTCAGTAGAAAGGTCAGAGATCAGCCGCCATTCTGATATCTTGTTATCGATATATAATGCAAACTAGAGATGTATAGTGGACAATACGAGGAGAAATTATAACATTTGAAATTATCGGCACTCAGTGGATATCTATGAATGTAATAATGCATTTTGACTAAATATTTAATTTGATCGTTGGACCTTTGTGAATGTTTGAACTGTTTTTGTTGGACTTTTATTGATCTGTGGATTATGATGAGGCTTCATAGCTGAGTCATAGCTATTTGTTTGTTTGTTGGTTGTCGAACAGATCAGTTTATTGTACCCGCTGTAACTGTCGTATCTTTCAGTGGTCTGCATCATTTGAACTGTAAGGATCGTAGCTTTCTAATGATATGTCATATAGGTAAATCATGTAAACACAGCAGCTGTTTACACATCATAATTATTCAAATAACCTTATGACAGCCTGCTGGTACATTTCTCTCAAAAATGTGAATGTTACCAGTCAAATTGTTTTTCTTAGATGTGGTCAGTCAGTTATTTCATCTGAGCAGATTTTTTGAAGTAAGTTTAGTTACTCCAGAACTAAATGAAAGCTCAAATTTAACCTTGAATGTGTTCAAAGTGTTGTTTAACCCTTTGAAGAAGAAATTATGAAAAAGTACAAGAAAATTACCTGAAAAATTAGAAATAGAGAGATTTAAAAAAGAAAAAAGGAAATTACCTGGGAAAAGTGCTTAAAATTATAATAATCCAAAATATATAATTATCACAGTTAGCTATAAATCTAGTTTTGTGAATTTGTGAAACATTTCTTGCTGCTCATTGCCTTTCTCCCCCATGTTTTAAAAGAAATCACACCAATTTGTCCAGGGTTCAAAGGTTTACATACTTGTGAAAGATGTCTGAAAGCAGCACAAGAAAAGTGATGTCACTCCAGGTTTTAAAGGGCTAACTGCTGATTAAAATACACACTCACAGACAGCCAAACATAGACAGAAAATTATAATACTTTTCTCCTGACCTCCGTTTTAGCAAACAAAACATCTAATGCAGCCAATCAGATACTGACTGTGCCGACCATCCAGCAAATGTTTAGATGATTGCCTGACCGTCCGCCTGTTCAAACACCCAAACCTCGTCAGAATTTATTATATAAAAATAGATGTTGCAGATGATTAAGCCAGGTGTGATTCTGCAGCCGTTCACTCCTCCAGTCTGTTGATTTTAGTGGCCAGTTTTTTTCAGTGTGAAAATCACAAATGGTGTCAATCACGCATTGTAGAGCCTTAAAATGATGATATGTGTCTTATTCATTCACAGTTCACAGTAGAAAATAGATTGTCTTTGCGAGGTGAAGAAAAGCTGTGATTACAAGTGTTTTTTTTAGGTGGTTTAAATGATTGTTAACACTTTTTCAATTTATGCATCAGCCGAGAAAGAGTGAAGCAGGTTGTAAAGCTGCGCTGTTTGTCAAGACTCAAGGCCGTCTGTGAATAAACGGCTGAAACAAGCTGGAAAAGACTAAAGCATACTCTTTTGTGTGTGGTTGAATTCTCAACTGTTGATCTTTTTCAGTTTTTTTCAGGTCAAAAGTAAACAAGTGTTGCTGTTTGTACCACCACATGTTGCAGCCTCAAGCTCCAGAAAACAAAGTCAACATAAAGATACATGTTATAAATGCAAAAACATTTTGCTCATCATAAAAGCGCAGGGCAATGTCGACAAATCAGTCCTAAAAATTATTTAAGGGTGCTTATAGTGCTACTATTAAAGTTTGTAAGCTCAGTTAGCAAATCTCTTGTGCCTGACTTCATTTTGCAGTTTTTCAGTGTTTCTAGTGTTTTCTCACCAGAAACAGGGATTTAACCAAAGACTGGTCATGATAACATTAACCTATCCTCGTTCTATTTTCAACACTAGTGGCACTTTCGACTCTGACACTTGATACCACTTTGCTCGTTGTTTTATTGAATAAAAGGCCATCAGACCTGAAGCCGCTGCTGCCAGTCAGCCGGGGCTTTGACTGGATTGCGATTGGAAGTCAATGTAACTTTCAGTCCCTGCCTGTGAGCGCGCCTCTCAATTGACCTATTGGTCGGCATGTAATGGTTTTTTAAACCAGTTAACCATTGTTCAAAGTGGACTTTAACTGTAACTGTTTTTAGGGATGTTCAGCTCAGCAGTATCTGCAATTTGATGAGGGAGATGACAAAATCACTGCTGGCATTAAAGGTCAACAAACAAACGGCTTTTCTTGCATCACACACATTTTTAAGGGTAAACAAAACAAAAGTTGTTATTTTTTCATTTATTTATTCATCATGTATACTAACATAACCTACCTCAAATGTTACCAGCCAGTTAAATGGCCATTATCATTTGGCCATTATTACTGTGGTTATTTAGGAAAAGATTGTGGTTTGAGTTAAAATGAGTATGTTTGTTACTTGATGCAAGTTAGGTTGTTACTTTAACAGCTTAAACAGCTGTCTCCTCTGTGAAAGTCCTGTGTTCGTTTGACTCATCCATCCACCCTTACCTCCTCCGTACAGACTTTGCGTTTCATAAATCACATGAACTGACTTCCTTCTTTGCTTGTGTCGTAATTATAACGGGCACTACAGGCCTAAAATCTATGCTCCCAATAACAACTGATTACGTCCATTTTATGGGCTGATAACATTTAAACCTGCAGCACCGATTTGTTGGTGAGAGCAGTCTGTCTCACTCTCAATAGAGCAGCTATTATTTTGGGTAGCATCTTTTTTGATGCTTGATATTCCTGCGCCTCCTCTTCATCACTCCCAATTTTCCTGTCCACCTCTGTTCCTTCTCTTTCACCTCTCATTTTCTACTCTTTCTTGTAGTATGTTTGTCAACGCCCCTCCTTTATTTCTGCTTTTTCAGATACCTGACTGAAAGATAAATCTATATTTTTGGAAATGCACAGCTGTTACACCTTCTCTCTATCTCTGTCAACAACAAATAGACTTTGGAGCTCCTATCATGTTCCTTTCAAACTAAACTTACAGATGTTTAGAGCTGTCAAAACACACAGGTCATCCTTTTCTATCTCTGTGTAAACAAAGGACGAAAGGACAGAGGCCACTGTCCTCTTTGGACCTCTGAGTCACTCCGACACCGCCTGGGACTGTGAGAGGGAGAGACAGAGAGAGAAAGAATAACAACGTCACTCTTATCTCTGTGTGTTTGATCGCTCTGTGTTTTTTGTGTGAGAGCCTATCAGTGGGTACGATGACAGCAGTGTCACCGTGCAGTGTGTGTGTGGTCAGTACCGTGTCGTCCCATGATGGTAGTTATTGATTCTTGTGATCAATAACAATACTACAAGAATACCATGAAGGATGCAAAAAATCTGGAATTTTCCTTCAACATTGTAAATTGGAATACATTTTTTAGGCATCCAGATTGACATAGCTGTGTTTTAACAGCACATCAGTGACTATATTTCTGTGCAAAGCAGCTACCAAATACATGAATTAATCAAATAAATAAAGAAATAAAAGCAAAACTGCAGATGGAGGCAGTTAGTGGTGATGGGGGATGGGAGAGGGGAGATTTAGAGGGAGCTGATGAGGATTTGGGAAGGGATAGAAACTGAAACTAGTCGCTAAAGAGGTCAATGGAGGGGGGGTGTAAATACTGCACCACTGTTGACAAGAGGCCAAATTGGACTTAGTGTGTGTGTGCGTGTGTGTAGGATCCTATTAGGATCATCTGCAGTTCAAAAATGTTCAGTTTTTAGTCTCTATTATCTTAAAAAAACATTTCAAGGCTCATTATTTTATGTGAAATGACACTGACACCATGGAGAGCCCGCCACTGCTGCGCTTTATCCACGTCAGTTTAAGTATAAACCTCCTCATTCCAAACAACATGTTTTAAACAAATCTAACAGACGTTATAGGGCCGTAGCGGTTTACCGGTTTTAAGGTAAACTGTGGCATAAAAGTTGGCAGTTATCATACTGTGTACATTCGCTTATCTAAGGTATTGTAAGGAAATGCAACTAGATGAAGAACCTCACCTTTGTTTTTTATTAGTTTAATTTTATAGTTCCATTAAAAGAAATGGTTTCACGTTTAAATTATAGGAATAAAATGTTTGTTCAACCAGAAAACCCTCTGTTTTCATTCCTTCAATGGTTATTATGACTGATAATAATAATAATAATTGTATACTACCATGATAAAGTGAAACTGTTTCAACCCTAAATCATTAAAGGGAAAATTTAGTATTTTAACCTATATATATATTAAATGCTTGGAAGTATATTCTCATAAATTGATATTTTTTAGTTAAATAAACAATTAATTGGACATTTAGTCAATTTAACCCATGATTACAATATCTGAAAATGACAACAACCTGATCTTTACACTGAAAAAAACATCTCATTACACAGAGTTAATGATAGAATAAAAGTTTATTTAATATAACTAACAGGGAACATTTTACTGCACACTCAGTACTTCTACTCGTGAAACTTAAAGTAAATGTTGCTGATAATGCTTACATTCTTTTTAAATGCAGGACTTACTGTGGAGTATTTTAACAGTGTGGTATTAGTACTTTTACATAAGTAAAGGATCTAAATATTTCCTCCACCACTGCCAAAGAGTCAGCCGTTCCTTTTTTCATTGAGAGACACATGGACACACACACACAGACACACACACACACACACACACACACACACACACACACACACACACACTCTGACAGGAACATTACTAATATCAACTGATGCACCATCATCTACACTCAAATCAAGACGAGACAAAAACCAAAAAACATGTGGAAGAAATAAATGTCTGCCGGCTGGAGGGGCGAGGCTCGAGTCTGTGTGAATAATCCACAGCTGGGACTGTTCCTGCACTTCCACACACTGATTTAAGAGTTTCAACAATTCACTGTGGCCACTTAGCAGCCAGCAGCTGGGATAGCTCGACACTGAAGGTCAGAGCAGGTCAGACACACACAACGTTTCCACAGCTGTACGATATGGTCCGCAATACAAGACTGAATGTACCAAAAAAATAAAATAAGGAAACAGAGCAACTATTTGAGGCCAACATTTCTGCCAGCAGTATCGCCTTAAAACAGTTGAAATGTGGGTCCTTTGTGGTTCTAGTTAAGAAGCTGCGAGTTAAATGAAGTCTCTCGATTCCACATAGATGGTTAATATCACAGTAGAGTTTTACTGTAAACCCTCAGACTTCACTGTGAACCTCCCAGTGGAGGTCATGCAGTTCAAATTCCTCCAAACCGTCCAGCTCCATGTGAGAGACGCAGACAGATAATATTTCTCATATACAGACAATACATTTCTCACTAGCTTCTGGCTTCTTCCAGAGCTGCAGACTGAATGTTTTCTGTCTTCCAGTCAAACGAAACCTCAGAGTCGGAGTCTCACAGGACAGAGGGCGGAACATCACCAAGATACAGTCCTTGAGCCAGACCAGAAAATCCCAGTCTAATCTTCACAGCCAGGGGTGAAAGGTTTTGTAAGATTTTCAGAGCGAGCCTGGCACAGACATTCAGCCGTTAAACCCTCCAAACCAAATCCACTGGTCCCCAAATTCCCCACCAAATATTAGGGGGTCGGTAGACTTTTCACATTTCCTATTTTGGGGCAACGAATAAGATATGAATTACTGTATGAAGCCCAAAAAATACTGAAGTGACTATATTGATTGATATGCAGTGGTGGGATGTAACTACATGATTGATTGATTGATTTCTTTTATTTGCACTTAATGTGCCTAACACTCATGGGTTTATAAGACACCAAAATTATAGTTACAGCAGTCAAATAATTTATTGTGTTTCATTTCATTACAAAGATTACAAATTAAACAACATATTCTGCCTTCTTTCTCAAGCTTCAGCAAGAAAATTTGCAACAAAAAAGGTTCCCTTCCTGAAGCACTACTCAAGTTTTTTATATTCACCCAACCAAAAGAAATTGGCATAAATTGACGACATTTTGGTAAAAAGTACATTTCTCAAGTCATCATAAACAGGGCAACAAAACAAAAAAAATGAACCTTGATCTCAGTATCACCGAGGTCACAACAAACAGTCTTTCCTCCTCTGGATTGTCATTAAACCTGCTGGTTCCTGAACGTATCTGTGCATACGCCGATCTTTGTACTGGGTTTAAATTATACTTCACAAAGGTTCTGCCTATTATAAGATAATAGGATCTTAATTTTTGTAGGTGCGACTGCAACTACATTCACTCAAGTACTTAAGGGATACTTTTCTAATTTTCGACCAGATCTGTGTCAGCGCGGTGTCAGGAGTGTGTGCAGATGAAGGCCCCTGTGCAGCCAGCTCCTGGAGCCCCCTGCCTGCAATCCACCAGATGTGTCATTGAAAACGCGCTTGATGTAATCTGGCAAATTTTTGCTTACGGTCAGGGTGGGAAGCTTCTGGTGCTGCTGACAACGGGGGACACCTAAACATTGTTCATCTGCACTCACCCCTGACACTGCGATGACACAAATCAAATTGAAAATCTGCAAAGTATTCATTTAGTACAGTGTTGGGGAACTTGAACTTAAATTTCAAGCTGCAGTTAGCTGATTTTGATGATCTCGCTCTAAAACATAGATATCTCTCTCTCCCCTTTTGCTCAGTGCTTTAAACACAAATTGCTGCTGTATGTTTTATCACAATGAGAGCAGAGAAATGGTCTTACATGGGTGCAGTTTACCAAGGTTGTTTAATCAGAAAGCTTATACCCCTGGCCTCTAACGCTGTCCACCTACTGTATCACAGTCGGTTCAGTCTCCTTCCTGGAAGAGCAGAGTGGTTGCAGCTTGCTGCTGACAGAGTGGGCCGGCTGCCCGTTTCCCTGTGTTAACAATTACTACAGAACTGTTTACTTTCCAGAACAGTCTCTCCCATCTGATTCCTCTTTAGCTGCAGCGATAACCGCAGACGAGGTGGTCCAGTTCATTGTGATCGCTCCTTTTTTGCCCGTAACTGTATTCGTCATCTTCATTTCTGCTTTATCAGGGTGAACTGAGAGTCAGAGACAATGACTGGGAACAGAAACATTCCTCTGTAGCTCTTTGAGGCCGGTCAAGTCACCAGAAGAAAATGTTCGCATTGTAAATTGCTATAAACAAAGAATAAGTTACACTTGTGTGTTTCACACGAATCACATAAAGCGACGTAGTATTTGAGCAGACGTTGTGATTGCGAAGTTCCAGGCACGGTGGATGGTGTGTCACCTGGTCGAGACTACCAGGATGCTGACCACTGCAGACCACTGTTTGAGATCAACATACAAAAACAAAACCAGTTGCAATTTAGAGAGTCATCCATGTTTCCAGTGGTTTTTTTAGGCACAAAACTTGGATGTTTTTTAGAGATCTATTGCTGCTCGTCCATTGTGGATAGCCATGAATATGGCTGCCTTTTACCACACGATCTTTTCCTAACCATAACCAAGTGTTTTTTGTGCCTAAACCTAACCACACGTTAACCAAAGTGTTGTTGAAAGACAGAAAGTAAAGTTTCATCTTTTCTGCTACATAATAATGTACAAATGTCACATAACGGTGGTTTGCAGAAATGCGCACTGCCAACATCTTTTTTTCTGGGTTGGTTAGCTTTCATCTGTTAAAATACTTTAGCTGAGCACCAAAAGTGAAAGAAGTATTGGGATCTTTATTCAAATAAAATTAGTAATACCACACTATAGAAATACTCCATTACATGTAAAAGTCCTGCACTCAAGTAAAATAATATTCGCAGAAAAAAATTCTTATCAACAGTAAATGTACCCCCTTTGCAAAGTGACCCCACTCAGTGTTATTTGTATTCTGTACACACAGCTCGTTAAAATTAGCTGATATTTTGTTGTTTTTCTTTTTTTTTTTTAATATATTTTGTCAGAGATTAAAACAGCACAGACACCAAATGTATTATTGACAATTAAAAATAGTTTTGTCTCAAAAAGAAGGATTAAATGATTCAAATTTCCATTTAGTCGATGTCCCCACAGTGTGACAACATAGGTCCCAACTAATGAATGAAATATTATCTTGTAAATTCTTTTGAAAAGAAATTGTTACCTAAATGCTTAAAATAATACACTTATCAACCAATTGTACCACAGTTTAAACTCAAATAACTAGACGTCTTTTGAAAATCACTGTGTATATGCTGTGTCACCTGGGTGCAAGTGTTTTTCGAATAAAATAAAAAATTGGTGGCTTCCGTTCACGTTGCATTGTCACTTCTCAAACCAGTGGGATTAATCCAGTGTGGCTCTCTCCACTGAGAGGTGGATGGCTGCCGTTCTGCATTTACATCACTGCAGCTGACAGTCCAGAGCCACTTACAGCTCAGACACCAGATGGGACAAACATTCCTCTCTGTCCTTACATACAGTATTTCCTCTGCAAAAACATCCTCTCTTACAAGTCATTCAGGGTGCTTTCACACCTCATTTGGGTTTTTTTTTCAGTTTAAACGACCTCTGGTGTGTTTTCCTGTTTGGCTCGGTTTGTTTGTGCTGGTGTGAAAGCTGTCGATCAAACTGTGGTTCGGACTGAAAAACCGGTCAGTCTGGGGCAGTCCTTTTCTGGTGTGAAAGCAATTCAGACCAACCACAGTATTTTATGATGGTATATATGTGATATTTTAAACATGAATTCAAAAGCTCAACTACTGTTAAATCCTTCGGCATGGTTAGGTGTTAAAGAATGATCATGCAAGTGATGCATGGACGCGTAACACATATGTGCAATTGTATTTCCTTGGACAGTTTCTTTGCTCTACTGCAGTGGAGGGATAGAAATACAAAGAGGGATATTTTTGCACTGACTGTGAATTAGTTCCCCAATGCCTCCCTTTGAAGCACGTAAAGCTGAGCATACACCGTACGATTTGAGACCATTTTAGAAATGTTGTTCAGTTTCAACTCTCACTTTAGATGTGAAATAAAAAATAAAACGGCCTGTTGGCTCCTGTGGACTGTTCTGGCTTTTGACAATTGTCAGTAAAGATTAGTTGCACCTCCAAGGCAGGTAGAAGTTTGTTTGCTAGTGGAGGTCTGTAACATTACTCCATTGCAGTTCATATTATTGCCAACGTTTCTCTTGTTCGCATTGGTCGTGATAGGAGAAGAAGGAAACATCGAAGAGGCACGTTTGCTTTTGCCACTGCTTGACCAACACAGCCTCCATATTTTCCATCCAAATGATGTTGCCATGGCAGTTTCAGACACCCTGTTTGCCTCTTCACGCAGATGCAGTTTGGGAAAAAAAAGACACTAAACTCGATGAATTGACTCATGGGGTCTCCTTCAGCAGCTGACCAAACTTTCTGACATGTCATCAATTCTTTTGAACGTCTGATGGTGGGTCGTGTGCAGTTGGAGGGCCATGATTGGTCCTTGCTCCCCGTGTACACTGCATAGCAAACAACGCCCGGTGATGCTTAAATTCGGTCAAACCCCAAAATGGGTGCGTGCGGCTCAAAAAATAAGGTCAGAAATGAGCTCAAATCATACAAACTGAATGTAGTTTTTATCTCTTTATCTTTTGCTGTTACCTTTCCTTTCCTATAGGTGGTGCAGGATGGATGTTGTAAAACAGCCAAAAAAAGACTGACAAGCTCCCATTTTTGGAGAATATGTAATATGTGTAATAATATGTGAAATACTAATTTGTTCCATCCAAGAAGGTGCTGCTGCTGTGAAATAACAAACCAGTTTTAAATCCTTTTTATGGCATGATGCAGGACCTGTTTTAACACTCCTGGCGATGTGTTGTTGAGCTTCCCGCATGACTGAAACAACTGAAACACCAGCGCTGTGGCTGTGAACGCTGTCTGACTCAACAGCAGAGCATGAAAGCAGGCCGTTGTTTTATTTAGAAAGTTGACGTTTTGACACAACGCTGAACTCAGCTGAGGTTTCTTCAGGGGAGTCTAAAAATATTCCTCACCTGTCTATCCAAAACTTTATTATTTTAGATTAAATCTTTTTCACTCATTCTTCCTCGCTTCTGTATAATGTGACAGGGTTTTTTTGTCATACTGTACTGACATCGTACACACAGTGGAGTGGGGCCACTGTGTTCGTCCAGCTGTAGGTTCTAAGACGACATATCTCAACTGCTGCTCCATATGGGCGTGAATTTTGCTGGTGTTACCCAAAGTCAGCTGAGGATGAATTGTCATGATTTTAGTGGCCATCTGAATTTTCCTTCAGTGTCACCCTTGGGCAAAATACCCACTTGTACCCAGAAAAACAATTGATATAAAGGTAGAGGCCAAGCAGTAAACTTTAGAATAAAGGCATGTTATTTTTAGGGTCAAAATGCAGTGAAATTTTCAGTCCGAAAACAATCAACAAGCTTTTGTTTTTTTTTTTTTGCTTGTTCTATGTGTGTGTGCGTGTGTGTGTCCTTTGTAATATTCTGTGTCCCCTCTCTAAATCCGGATGTTTTTGCAGGTCTGTGAATGCAGCACAAGTGGATTTGTTTTTCCTCAGCAGCAGTTTGCGTAGTTTTTGTGGCAGGGTGGATGATTGATCAGTCGATCTGTTAACAGCTGATCAGATTGATGGATAAGAGGTGCAGCAGCTACGGAGGCAAGGGAATACAAAACTTTAGACTGAGCGCAATCAGTGGTTAAATTTCACTTTCCTGGCGTATTGCTTCTCTTTCTGTGCCCAGAGTACGCTCTGCACTGCAAGACTGTGGTGCATGAATGACTGAACGGTATATTCATGCCAATACAGTGTTTCCCACAGAATGTCAGTGTATGTGTAGCTGTAACTGACGACGGAGGTGGTCTGGTATCTTTTAATGTGTCCCTTTGGAGTATTCTTTATCCTCTTTCTAAAAGTGGACGTTGGACTTCCTTTTTTCCCACTATAGCAGTTTGTCACTAGTGGGGTGGATCTAACTGATCTGTTGATATGTTCCCAGGTGATCAGATCATGTTGCATGATGAGAGGGCAGCTGTTTCTTGTTGATCCAGGTTCTAAAGGGTTAATCTTCTGCCCCCGTGCACACAAAGTGGGGAGGAATTGGCGCATGACTCCTGAAATGTGCGTCATGACTCAGATGCCCACCTTAGCATTACCACATATGTGCTTGCTGTTGCTGTGAATACTGACGTGACACCTACAGCAGTAAAGGTGATAATTGAAAACAAAGCCCGCAGCAGGTTACAGGTGCTGGTGTTTTATTTGAAAACCAAACTGTGATGGATGAAGTGTTTTCATGCCTCTCCTCTCCATCGATCTCAGACCCTCCTCTCTGCCCTGTCAGATGGGAATCAGCCTCCATGTGATTGAGTGGCGGCTCTGTGAAGCTCTGGGATCGCAGCTTCCTGCTTCTCTGCTCTGCTGCTTGATGAGCCACATGCAGAAATGCCCTGGAAGCTGTTTCTCTTTATTTTCATCCACTTCTCTCCCTCCTCTTTCCATCATTATCCATCTGTTTCTTCCTCGTCATCTTCTTCTCGCCTGGCATAATTTTCGCCGTAATTAAATTCAGTTTGCTCCATTTCCGTCTCACTCTTCCCTCTCCCAGAATATCATGTTTTAGGAGAGGAAGCCTCTTTCCACTTGACATGTCTATAAATGAACTCCAGGTGGAAAATCGTGCGATAATCCAGTGAAATAAACCCCGTATTCATGCTGCCACCCCCCAACACCCCCCCACACCACTGAAATGCTCACTTCTGCTGAGGCCTCTCTCTGTCTTCTCATATCATATGTTCGCTGGATGACGGCTGAGGCTTAGGGATTTACAGAAGATATCAAGTGATTTATGGAACGCCGCACAGCTTAAAAGCACTGCAGAGCTGCAGGATGTTTCATGCATAGTTTTTCTTAAAGAGAAGCAGCCGATGCTTGCTTTTTAATGACTTTAAAAGGCAATTATTGTGAAGAATTAAAATGAAAGCAGAGGCTGAGTTTGTAGGCGGACAGACTGTAACTGACTGACTTTTTTTTGAGAAGGTTTCAGAGAGGAAACAGACAGAAGTGGGGGCTGCTATTTTCAGCCTATTTTATTTCATCGTATTTAAAATTCACCCTTTTTTTTGGGTCACTGGTAGTGGAGAGGCAGCAGAGCAGCTCTGATTTGGGCTTTAGTGGGAAGATGTGGCAGGAGGTTGTTATTCCAAAGTGTGATTCAGTCCAATGTACTGTCTGACACACGCAGTGAGCAGGGTATGGGCCTGCTGAGTAGGAGGCCTGAAGGGAAACAATTATACTTTGTTGTAACCATGTATGAGCTCATGTAGTGCTCCCTCTCTGCTTTTCAGCCATATGCAAAAATAAATTTATCTGAACTTGTTCATGTTAATCCATGTAAACTAAATGTCGAGCTATCTCTTGTGAAGTGTGACGTGCACAACACTGAAACTGTAGGCCAGGTCGAACAACAACAGCATCATTTCAGCAAGTGATAAAAAACAACAAGTTTCATTGCCCTGGAGTGGTTATAGAAAGAGGGAAGTCAGGTGGTGTTGGTATTAAGGTCTTAGCGGTAGGGAGGAGGTTGAGATGGATAGGGGGATCTACAAAATGTTACTTTAAAACTGCAGGCAGCCTTCGTCAATCATACCTTAGCCAAGTGATTATCATAATCATGATGACAAACGTCTCTCCAGCCTTAATAAAGTAGTAATTTGACTGCAAACCCAAGTAGTTTTGTGGCTAAGCCTAATTAAAACTTAACTATGGTGTTGTCACATCTTAAAAATGGTTTGTCTGTCATTCTGTCAATCAGAAATTGTCAGTTATAGAGGACTCTGACAAACAACGGATTTTTTGTCATTAAATTTTAAGGATTTTGTTTGTCTCATGTGTCATCCACTCGCGTTTTCATCCACTTTTGTGACCAAACCATCCTCCCTGACTTCAGTCATTATTTGTTCAGTGACAGGAGGTCCTTGTTAGGTAAATCTAATCATGGGAGATTTTTGAGGCTTTTGACAAATAACCAGTACTGTCAGTTTTCTGGTGAGTCTCTGAGATAAATGAGCACTGCTTTGCCAAAGCTCATGGATTATATCAGCAGTGGACGACATAACTGTGCAGATGACAGGAGAGCCTCTTGGCTCACAATCTTTTCGTCTTGCTGACAAGTACAGTAGTATGATCAGCAGGCAACACTACAATGGGACTCAATCCATCATTTACCTGAGTGATGAGTCAAAATCGCTTATTCAAACCCAAATCATGAAATCAGCACTGAGTGAACTTCAGGACAGAAATAAATCAAAACATTTCCTTCTTTTCTTTCTTTTGTGCTAAAAATAAACAGTGCTCTTCATCTCCAGCTAAATATGGCAGTTAATTATTATTTGTTCTCCCACTGAAGCTGCCACTTCTTCTTATCATGCACTGGTGTTTGGAGTGTGGGGGCTGAGGCCCATTCAGCGGTTTGTTCAGTAATGTGGGTTACAGTGAGAAAACGGAGGCAGTGGTTTGAAAGCAGAGAGTACAGCCGTTTAGTTTTATCTGCCCTCCTTTTCTTTGTGCCTTATATGTCTCTCTTTTTCATTTCACTCATTCATATTCATCTCTCACTCTCCTCCATCCCCCTCGCTCTCTCCACATGTGGTAATACTATTAAAATGTCTGTCAATGATTAATTCCTGCAGCCTGGATCAGGAGAGAGAGACTGTGCAGAGCTGCACTGCTAACTAAGTATCGGTGACAGCACCGTGTTATTTTAGTTCATAAAATAAAAGAATATGCAGCATATGGAGGAGATTTGCTCCTTCATGAATGCAGCTGTTTAATGATTATTATAACTTATATTACAATCAGTCAATCAGTCAGGCAAACCATTTGCATACTATACTGTTTTTTTTGGCTTGCAACCACTGAAAAGCAAAAGTCATTTTCGTTTTCGTTCCTTATTGTGTCGACACCACAAGAACTAGGAACAATTGTAGTTCTTACAACTAGAACGCCATTTTGAGGAACTTTTAAGCTCCCGTGTCAGTGTAGGTATGTATGATTGGTCCTGATATCATAAGTGTACGTAGATGGGTCAAACAGAAAAAATGGACCAAGTTTAACTGAGCATATCTGCACAATCTATCTATCTATCTATCTGTCATATTTATGCTTTTCTGCAGTCTTTTTCATTTGAGAGTTAACACATATTTTGTTAGTAATAATTACCTTTACCGAAGTAAAGTTTGTATGCAGGAGTTCTACCTGCAATAAAGTATTTTGATACTGTAGTATCACTCCCTAAGTAAAAGATTTAAATACCTCTCCCACCACTGCCAATGGATCGCTGGCAATATTAACACATTCACTTCAAAGGATTTTTTCTCTCAAGATATTGTATCATGTACTATTAACAAGCTTTAGAGGTGTTGGTAGGTGTGTTTTTCTTTAACTTTGCACAAAGCCAGACTAGCAGTTTCCCCATGCTTCAGTCTTTATGCTAAGCTAACCAGGTCCTGACTCCAGCTCTGTGCATGGTGCACTTCTTCTCATTCACTGACAGAAAGAGCCTCAGGATTAAAGTATTTCCTAAAATGTTGAACTTTTTCTGGAAAATGCTGTTTTGAGTATCTGTCTCTCTGATTTTGCATCACATGACAGGACAGATAATTATTTACAGAACAACTTAAGCTGCTTTTGAGCCACTTTGACGAACTGAAGTTGTTTTGAGTGACGCTTTCCTGCGGTTTGACTGCACTCAGAGAGAAGCAGCCAGCAGCTTTTCAAGTACGTTCACTGTCGATGTAAATGTCAGTGTCATAAACTCTCTCTCTCTCTGACTGTCTGTCTCTCTCCATCCAATCCCATAAGCCCCGGCAGGCGTGCTGGCACACATGCAGCTGAGCACAGCTTGACTTATCAAACTTGGAATGCTGTCCATAAAGAGTCAGCACTCCTCTGTGTAACTGCTAAAGTCCAGTGAGTGCACTGATGTTCTGTCTGACTCCACTAAATCAATACATGATACAATTCTGAGGAGATAATCTGCCTCATTTTCACACAGGGAAAACCTGATGTAGGATCCATTTAATCCACAGATACATGTAATGTTTTAGAGTAACAGGCCAGAAAATAATCAGCAATTTTAACGGAAAAATCTCTGTGCACAGTTTCAGGAAGATTGGGCTGCAGATGTAGAATTTTGACATTTTTCCTAATTATCCAAACTCTCTATCTTTTTCTTATCTCCATGCATCAAGCAGCCCCCTTTTCTGAAAATTAAGTTTTCTAAGTTTTTTAAGGGACACATTTATAGGAGATGACCTGATGAAGTTTTTTTTTTTTTTTTGGAGAGTGCACAAACCCTACAACTGCCAAGTTTAATTTTGGCCTAACATCAAGTTACTCACAGAGTTATCATTAATTAATGTCTGCCACTTTAATTTGTGAAAGTGACAGCAATGCTGGCTTAGAAAAGAGAAGCTACTACCTGAACATCGACGCAGTAGAGTACAGTAAAAAGAGGATCGCCATTTGATCAAGTTTATCTATTCAAATATGATTAACTTGGGTCATCTCTACTGATTTACACACAGTAAATATGTATAGCGGAAGGGTAATGCTTCTTGGATTATTTATTTATTGATTTTTACCATTATAATGGGAAATTAACATATTTGCCCTGCTGCACAATGTTTTTACGAAACACTTCTCCAAAACATTGGCTGATGTGTTTTTTTTTTTTTTTTTTAAATATCTGTTCATGGCAACTTAAGCATAACGAAACATAGTTATGGTTATGTTCAGGCACTCACAGTGCTCTATTAAGGTTTGATGAATATCGTAATTTTGGTTTGATATTGAAATAGTAAACAGTGACTCAACAGCAAGAGACATGAGTTTCTTTTTACCTTTGTAGCATTTAATTGAAACCTTTATCTTTCCCTGCAGTTAACCATGTACAACTTGCAAGACTCAGGATGTGAATCCCCAGTCCCCAACAACCATGTCAACCTCTTTCGTACAAGCAGTAGAAAAACGAAGCACCTCCTTCACCAAACTAAAGAAATGTTGCCAATCTAGGCAGCAATTATGTTGTCCACAAAGCACATGTGACGAAACAGACTGGAGGTGGTTCAGTTTGTTATGTGGAGCACATAAGCGTCGGTTTGCCCTCCAGTTTGTTGACAAGACTGAATCTGCATGATTTAGCTTATGCTGCCTCTTGGAGAGGAAACATGGGCCTGATTTGTTTTTGCCTCTTTGTGAATCCAGACAGCTGATCCCCTGCATGTCCTCATGTCTGGCTGCCTCTGCTGTGCTGAACGACGTCAGTGTAGATCTGTAATTTGACTGTGATTGACAATATGAAACTTGCACATCATCTATATATACTATAATTTAACATTGAGTTTTTCATTTATTTTACTTTGAGGGGTGAAATGATTCCTCATATCTTGAAATTTGATTTTGTCCTGGATGTATTTTACAGATCATTGAACAAATTCTGGATACAGGAGAAAAATATTGTCTCTAAGCCTGTTATTTTGTGCCTGCAGGGTGATAATTTTCTCTCCCTGTAGACTAAAGAGAAGGAATCACTGTTCAGTGTTTTCTGGAGGCCTCAGGTGGACAAAAACACACACAGGAGAATGGATGAAATGTGAATGTTGTGTGCAGTCACATACACACACTTTCACCAGTTAGTTCAAATGCACCTGGATGCCTGCATGTGTGCATGCATGTGCAGCTGTGAGTGTGGTTTTTGTGCTGTGATGGTGTTTGATGGTCGGCTCTATTGTTTTGAGCCTTTGAAGGCTCCCTCTTTCCCTCTCCGTGGATTCAGCTGCAGGCAGGTTGTCTCACATCAACACATTTCTAGTTTCACCAGAAACACAAACTGTACGATGCATTTGAAATATTTTTCGAACATAAATGCAGAAGCAGGTGAGCAAAAAACCTTTACTCTAAAATCAGTTTTAATAAAGTGAATACTGGGACCACCAAATAATCTGTTCTCTATAGCTTCAAATATTTTTTAATCAATGAGTGGATCTAAGTGGTATGCAAGACATACATTATTATCATATAGTTGCAAAGAATGGCAAAGAAAGAAAATGGTATCATCTGCAAAATGTTTAACCTCATCAACCAAAAATAATAATAATAATTAATAATAATACCAACTGGTCCTAAACAACAGAGTAAGTAATTTTTTGGTTGGTTAACAAAAACCCAACATTTTGTTTTTTTGGTAGTCTGTCTTAAATGTTAATAGAACTATAGTTGTTACATTTTGTCCATTGATTGTTTTGTTGATTGTCAGAAAATGAATCAGAGGCTACTTCAAAAATGAATGCATCTATTATTCAATTAAAATGTCAACTATTCTCTAGTTCTAGGTTTTCAAATTTACATTTTTTCTTGTCATATATATCAGAAAATTTGGAACCTTAAGGTTTTAAACAGACAATACAAGCAAAATGCACACATTACTGTGGCCTGAATGCCATATTTTCATTATTATTATTATTTTGCACTGGGGATGGAATTAATGTATTTATTATTATTATTATTGTTATTGTTACTGTTATTATTGTTATTATTATTATTTATTTATTATATATTTTTAGTTTAATAGATTGAACTGTTAATGAAGAAACAATGGTTATTCTATATGAAAATCAGTTGCAGCTCTTCCAGGACCCAACTTTGACCCTTGGAAGTATTGTCATAATACTGAAATTTTTAACTTCGATAGAATACTGTTGAAAATATTGATATTTGATGCATTTTTTTTTAACCACTTTAACGTTGAAGGCTGAACTAGTCTGACCAATGTTCCAAACCAGATTACATTTGACAGTTCCACAATAATAATGGTTTAAAGCACACTAAATGTTGTGATCAATCATGAAAGGTCCTCAGAATGGTGATGTGATGCAGTTGTGATCCTTGTAGCTTTGTCTGCAGCGCTGTTTGATGTTAAGGGGATTGTTCAGGTGTCCTGCCAAAGGCTCAGTGCGTTTATGTGTGTTGGGGGAAGTCTCTGCCTGTCCCTCCGCACCCCTCTCCATTAGTCTGTCATGTCCTGGTATTAAACAGGGATTTGTGATGGCAGGAGTGTGTCTGCAGCGTAAGATTTGGCTGCACATGCTCGCTCCCAGCAGGGGTGAAGGCTTCAGCTCTCAGCCCCAGAAGACAGGGGCGACTGAGAGGAGCTTTATTTCACCAGACTACTATTTCCTGTCACTCCTCACAGCTGACAAGATGTCAGAAAATATTTTAAAAACACACATAGAAGAAATTATTATCTCTTTTACTGGGTTACTGTGAGGGAAAAGCCACATTCAGTAAAAAAAAAAAAATCTGAAAAAAAAAAAAAAAAAAAAAAAAAAAAAGTTTTGAAGTCAGGTTTTCCTCTCACTATTATCTTCATCATTTGATTGTTTTTTGCAGTATCAGTCAAACATTTCCTTTCAGTGCTATTCTTCCCTTGACTATATTTTTCGAAATATGTTATCTTTCAGTTTTTGTTTCCTGCAGGATCTTTGAAATGCCTCTTAAACATTATCAATAGATTTTTTTGGCCCATTTGTAAACACATTCATATTATTACAGTTGACAGCTGTTATGTTGAGCATGTTAGTAAACAGATGCTTATTTACACATATAGTAATTCTGCGTTGTATTTTCATTCACTTGATGAGTCCTATATTCATTCTCATTTTAGCTCTGTTCTCCACCATCTCATGAGAAAAATATCATATTTGGCTGTTAAATGTGTAAATGTGTTTACCAGTTAGTGGCTGACTTATGCTGAAATTAGACAACTGTACCAAAGAAGTAAAGTAAGGTGTCATAAAAAAACAAAACAATGAACAAAAAAATGCTAAAACGCTCCATAGAGTCAGATTATGAGTCTTTGTGGGTTCATCATTTAATTTGTTGTTAATTTAAATATACTGATAAATGCAGCTTTAAAAGTACTGACACATCGGCCTCAGTATTCATACTGTACTGATGGAGCTTTTTGAGGCACTGAAATATCAGCCAAAATTACATCCAATAGATTTAATACTTGATGTCATATGACACAGTGTTCACTAGTGACATCTCCTGGTAGATATGATTTTGAGTAGCCTTCTTGGAAAATATGATTATATGCTGCAGTGTTAATAATAACTGCTATAAAACAGCTATAAAAAAAGGACTGTCGTGTCAATTTAAAATGTATTACAAACTCTTGCCATTATTCCTAAGGTTTGCAATCACCGCATAAAAATATACCAATACTGATCATTTCATCCACTCTTAGCAAGCCTTTGTTTGCCATCGATTAAGGGATTATTAGAAAATAATACAATCCTCGATACAGAGCTTGGGGAAAAATTTCCAGATGTAGTTTTCAGATGCTTTGTTATCAAAAGTAACATCAACACTAGCATCAACAGTGGGGTTTGGAGGCAGTGGGAGCCAAATTAACATTTTCAAAAACCGCAAATTGGCATCTTGTTCACATTTTCCTTTGAGTTTTGCAAAAGCGATTCATACCACATTCATGCATAGTTTGACACAAAAAATGTATTTCGTTGCAGTCTGAGTGCAGTCAGAACTCGACCGCAAACCTGTGGTTTCACTTTAACAGCAACATATTTCTGCTGTAATCATTTTTTGCAATTTTTATTATTAGCCTGAGGAATCATGACCCTCAACTGTTTTTGGTTCTTCAGCACAGACACAAAATCTCTGGACCTGTTTTTAATAAAGAAAATGACCTCCAGTCCTGCATTGCAACCCAACCACCTCCCACTGTCTGGTGTTTATCTCAGTGTTATTCAGCAGCACATTCAGACATCACCTCACAGTTTGTACTGTAGACGGTGAAACCCCTCCATTTTCTTCCTTGCTCTCGGTTCCTATCCATACTGTTCTGTATTCTGTCAGTATGTTTGCTCCCAGTGGCCCAGTTTTGTTTCGGTGTGGTTTTCAGTCAAGCGAAGCATAGAACAGTTTGTCTATCTGATAGCAAGAATAAATTGACAACATTCCTCTGCTGCTCCTAGCGGTAATGCTGCTGCCAGACCAGAACTTTGATTTCAGAGCCAATACCAGCCGACACGATACCACAGGGGTCTGACAAACGATTGGTTCTGCAAGAAACAGAAAGTCCTGCCAGGGAAACAACAAAACCACAACAGGTGTTCGACATTAGCTGCAACTTTGAGGGTTTGAGGCACTGCATTGGTCATATGTCTAGATTACGTAAATTAGCGGCACAAAATGTTGAGTCTGGGTCGAGTCTCAAGTCCCCAGTGAATCCATGTGAACTGTCTCAGTAACCGGAGTCATGCACAAGTCACTAATTTGATGTTCAGGTCATCGAAGTCATGTCAGGATCAGCAAAGTCCAAGAAACCAATGCCATTTCCAAGTCACCAAAGTCATGTTCAAGAAACTTATCTAACATTTAGTCATTAAATGAATGCCTGAGTCATCAGAGCCTTTTCCAAGTCTCCGAGGTCACGTGGAGACACAAAAATCATGAAAAAATCATCACTAAGCTTATGTCTAAGTCAGAAAAGTCTCAAATAAATCCAAGGAAACTGCCGTAGTTACCAAAGTCATGACACTAATCTAATGTCCAAGTCATCAAAGTATGGTTGGAGAACTATAAGTCCAAGTCGCCAAAGTCATTTCTGAGTGCCCAAGTAATGCAAGTCTTTAATGTAACTTTCTAGTCAGCTAAGTAATGTCCAACTTGCCAAAGTTAAATCAGGGTTGCTAGACTCTACTTATACTGTGTGAGTTCACAAAGCCATGTTTAAGTCCCCTACCTAATGCGTTTGTCATCAAAGTCATGTCTACATTAACAAAACTGTCCCCAAGTCACCAAAGCCATGTGCAAATCGCAAAAGGTACGAACAAATCACTAAGCTTATGTCTGAATCAGCAAAATCCCCAATGAATCCAACTGAGCTGCTTTTACCAAAATCATGTACAAGTCACTAATCTTATGTGCGGGTCATCAAAAATATGTTAGTGCAAGACAGTTTGCTCCATCATGCCCTCCCACTGACATTTACAAGTAGTAGTATTGTTTCACAGAATACACTATTATTATACCATATTGTATCTATTCATTCCATTTGTCTTCCTGAAAAATGCAGCTAACAAAGATCAGCAGACAAATATTTTGATACAAGTAAATCAAGCCATTTGAAATTGAAAGCTCATGCTGCTCATATTGTTAAGTCACACAAACGGCGTCTCTCAGAAACAGAAGGAAGAGCAGAAATGGAGAGAAAATACTGAAAAACAAAGAGGGTGAGCCAAGAGACAAACATGAGTGATAGCAGCTTGGCCTGCAGTTTGCTGAGTTAAGCACTCTGCCTTATTGAGGTGTGTGCGTGAGTGTATGTGTGTGTGTGTTTCAGAGGAGGGAGGGTGGCAGCTTATGTGAGACCACAGGGGCATTGTGGGTAGTTTCCTCACAGGTTTTCTTCCTCTGCCTAGATACAAGCAGTGCATCACTTCCGTGCGTCTTTTTTCTGTCTGCATTCGTCTCTCTCCATGTATTTACGTCCAGCTGTGCAAACTGCAAATTAAGTTCACTATTTATTGAGCTGTTGATGTTCTTCAGTGTCAGCCATTTTGGCTGTGTTTGATAGTATGGTTTGAAAATAAAAATGCACTTTTGCAACAGTCTAATGCACGACTTGGAGACATTCAGTATACCTTCAGGAGCAAGTGAAACATCAAAGTGCTAACCTTGTATCAGTGTATAAGATATAACCATGACTAGTTTGAAATCTGCAAAACGGACCTAAAAATGCAGAAAATCTGAAACGATTGCATGAGTCTATAGAGCGTAGTCATGTAGTTGTCAGACACCATGTTGGGGCTGGCCAGTGCGCTGCGTTTGAGGGAGGTTGTGACCAAACCAGAGCTTTCAGAGCATACTGGGCTTATATTCATCCAGTAACCAGAAACACAACTCCAAAAAAAAGCTGATGTTGCTCTGTGTCTACTGAATACGTCAAATAAACAACGGATACATTTATTAAGTGATGATATGTTAGTATTTTGTGTACTGTTTCTTTTTGCTGCCCCCCAGTGGCTAAAAAATGACAGATCTGATAACTAATATAGAGATATTGTATTCAGCTGTATGTAGTGTGTGTTGAAAAATGACGCTCTTGATTCTCTGCTTGAGAAATGTTAGTTGGGCTTGTCTTGCCCAGATAGTACTGTTTGTAAATCAAGCTGGCTATTTGGTGGTAGGTTTACTTTTTCCAGCCCGGCCCACAGAGGATGCAGTTTGGCTAAATACAGGATACAAGCTGCATACAGAACTGTAATCTAATAATGGCTGATGTAATGCAGCTGACAGGGTTGCAGTGTGGACCGTGATAATGTGATGGCCCTCCGGTCTGAAGGCTGAAACCACATGTCAGCTTTTATAAACACCAGTTAAAGATGTCAGTGCACCAAACCGAAGCTTGTATCTGGTCACCGGTTCAGAAATTGTTTGCTGATATTAATTCTTTACATTACTATTCATCTGACAAGCCTACTTGTCATGATTTATTCCATGTTATCTTCAACCATAAAAAATATTTTGTGCTTCAAGCAAGCATGGGCATGTTTTTGCAAAAAATGTATTGATTTCCATTTAGTTTGTCTGCTACAGCAGTTCAGTTAATGTGCAGTACACATTCAACTACTAAAAGATAACAGCTGGGTGGAAATCCTGTTCATGTTTCCTCTTCCTGTGTACTGTACAGAGGAGCGATGTCTCCCGCCTGCAGCTCCTCACAGTCGGCAGCCTTCTCTCTCCGGCTGTTTGCTTCCAATAAATCAGCCCCTGACGCTTGCTGCCTCGCAGCTATTTGAGCATGATAGTGGCCCAATGTACACAGCTTTGTTCCAGAGGTCCTGTCCAAGCCAGAGGAGAAAGATCTACAACTCCCTGTGCACACAGCATTCTCTCTTATCCCCTTGCCTTTAATATTTTATTTAGTATTAATATTTTATGTTTCAATTGAGTTGCCTTTTGTGAGGACAAAAGAATGACAGTTTTGTATTATTTGGGGGAAAATGTGAAAGGGACAGATAATATTCTGCCACTGTATTTCTTTCATCCTTCCCCCTTTCATGCTTCACACATCCTTCTCAGACCATCTGGGTGCCGGCGGGGTACAGCTAACCCTGCTGCCTCGCTCCCCTTATGGCTGACAACATTACACAGCTAAAAAACACTTTGCTTTGTGCTAACAGCACAGACAAATACTATATGGCAGATGAAAGGTTTTAAGCTAAGCTAACTAACTTCTACAGTTACTTTACAGGAGCTCAGATACTTTTTATTGGGGCTGGTCTTCATGTTGGTTTGGATGTCAGTGGAAATTGACCAATTTTGTTGTTAAGGTATGAGAGAGTGTTGGTATATAAACACAATTTCTACAAGACAGAGGCTATTCATGAATTATGTTGTCTGGATATTAAACCCAAAAGATGAAAAAGGAAGCAAATAATGGCACTGTAAAGAATAATGTGTAAGAAGAGTAATGTAAATCTGGTATTTCTCTAACATTAAAAAAGACGCCAGTGCTGCTGACAAAAACTAATTTTCTGCCATGAAAGCTAACCTTCAAGTTGGTGTTCATACTGTTTGCGTGTTAGGTTAAAACATAGCTTGCCTGGAAATCAATCAAACAGTAAGGTCTGTTCCAGGATTAGTCAGCACTCGTGTTTATGTGATTTGCACATAACTGGCTACAACGTGCAAAATCTTACATGGATTGTATCCCCATAATTTATAAGAGAGGAAGTCATTTTTCATGAATCAAGTCTGAGAAGTTCTGTTATTGTGAAATCTAAATGACAAATAATGAACTACAAATCTTCACGTCATAGTTGTGAACTCCCACTCTGTGTCCACATTCATCTTCTTCTGTATTCAGAGTGAACAAAAAGTCACAGCTCAGAATCTGCTTTTTTAGTCCTGCACTGTTTCTGGTCAGCATGTCCCTCAGCTGTCAGAGTGTCACTTCCTCCACTGCTGCAGTGATGACGAGCGGCGCCTGCGCCAAATGTCCAAGGTTTCACGGTTTAAAACAGGCGGATGTGTTACTGAGAGCTTTGAATCAGTCTTTCAACCTGTTTAGAAGATATTTCACTGCTCGCCTTTAGCGGAGTGGAGGAGCTAAATCATTTACTTAATCAATGATATCTTGGTGCCATCCTCTGATTCTCCTCACTTTCAAATTCCTCCTGCCTTGAAACTCAAATTACTGTTATGGAACTTCATGCATATCAGAAATGATCAGACGTTATTGCACTTTACTGTTTGAGTGTTTCTCTGGACTGAATAGGACCAGACTGAGCCAAACGATGGCTAAAGGACAGACCAGAGAGGGATAACACCAGAGTTGGCAGAGAGAGAGAGACGACAACAGTGGTGACATTTTAAAACCCCTATCAATCAGTCTGAAGGCTTAGGCCTGATTTAACCTTTCACGAAAACACTAGTTCGGCATTTTTCCTACCGATAGTGGAATGGTAAGATTGATACCACTCGTATGTCAGGTAATAAACATCTTAGATAATTAATAGTACAAGTAACATCACAATAATGAAATGCTGAGCAGAGTACAAATTAAATAACAGAATATTAGAAGTAAGCACATAAATAAAAGGCTGTTTCAGTTTCAAAGCCATCAGAAGACTCGTCCCTGTTCATTTTTAATAGTTTTTAAATCCTGTAATAAAGTGTGTTTTGTTGCTCTTCCTCTCTCCCTCTCTGTCATTTAAGGTGGTTTCATCTCCTCTGCTTGTTGGCACACAAACTCCCACTCCACCGAGAGGGATTATGTTTTTTTCTTTTTTTTTTTTGGCAAAGCATGGAGCTGGAACGCAACGCAGGAAAATGCTATTATGTAAAATACGAAGCTTACTCTGCACTCTGGGACAGTTTGTGCCTCATTTCCAGCATCCACACACACACACACACTGCATGAAAGGATATCTGCAGTGTTTTAAAGGTCATTCCAAACATTTTGTCTCTCTCTGCTGGAGTGAAACGTTATCTGATAGACCCACACCCTCATTACGACTTTCGGGATGTCGATACTCTCAAACCAGAAGCTTTCAGATACAAGATGAGTTAGATATCATCAATGTCATGAGTTTTACTTCATTGTCAAGAGTTGTTTTGTCAAACTAAGGGCATCATTTATTTAAAGTACATGAACTGCCATTTCACAATGAAACATTAAATTGGTTTCCATTTAATTTTAGATGAAGGAAGAGTCTGTGACATGCCAAATCACTGCAAAACAAGGACATCCTTGATGGTTTTTGGGAAGTAGCAAATTCTGGTGTTGGATATCAGAGAGAGGAGACTAAAATAGGCTGCAAGTATTGACGCTAAAATCTGATACCAAGTCTTGCTGAGCAAGTTATTTTTTTTCAGACTTTGTCAAACAGCCAGAGATGGCAGATACCTTTGAGATGATAGAAACATGTTTCTGCTGGTCAGTCACAGGAATATTTGTACCCTTTATAGAGTAAACACTTGTGTTAACCATTTTTGCGCAGAGATCCTGCAGTGGGGCCACAACAAAGATCCTTCATTACACTTGGGTCGTTGTTGTTGTTTGTTTTTAAAATACAGAACCAAACAATGCGATTTTAGACAGCCAGTTTTCCAAAAGTAAAAGCGTTGTAACGTAGAACACAACATCTGCCTCTTGTGTGATATATAACATACATGTCAGGATTCCTTTCTTAACAAAAACGATGGCATTAACATGGCAATAACAAATATTTATTAGCCCTGTTATATTACGATTGATCTCGTCTTCTGCTCTGAGGGCAGGAAGCTCCTGCATCTCATTGTCTGACATGGCTGCTTTTTCTTTGAGTGAGCTGCCAACTGCTGCTACCTGCTTTTAATATCTCCCAGTGGTGAGGCGAAATAACACTGTAACATTCCTGCCTTTAACAGGTGGACTATAATGGGCTAAAAAATCTCTCTTGTACAGACAATAAAATACTGAAAAAAAGACAAAGTTGTAGAAAATAGAAAGTTAAAGATGTGTACAGATTGTGATGATAACAACCTCAGTCATAACTGTGAGTAACATCCAATCAAAGAGCTTCAGACTCTGTTGCCATGCGGCTAATTGTGAAATTAACTATTTGTTAATTCAGATATATTGATAAATTCACTTTCAGATCTTGAATTAGTACTGGATCAGTCAGATAGCTGTGGTGCAGTGTTTTGTTGCTGATGCAGCGATGATGCTTTCTAATCCAACTCTCTGCACATGTTGTCTTCTGGCTGGTATTATATATTTGTTCAGTTACTCCTGTAGTTGAAAGTCAACTTTTAAGCACAAATTTACAGCGAGAGAGGCACTTTTAGCAGCTTTAACTCCACTTGTGCCTTTTTGTGCTCTGTGGCGAAAAACTCCTCAAACTAAAGCATCACAATCTATTTAGTCCTCATAAATCTACCCTTGTGTGCTCTTAAATCCAGATTTAAAGATTGACTTTCGTCAGATTTGTGTAGTGCTCACTCTGTTAATAAAACTGGAAAGATTTTTGAATGCTGTTGCAAAATATCACCTCTGGAAGACAGTCACTCTTTATAATATTTAAACTGCTGGCCAACTTCTGACATGGTTTACCTCACTGAAACATTTTCAGCTCGCCACAAGATTTTGGAACCTGGCTGCAGGGATTTGCTCCCATTCAGCCACAAGAGCAACAGGTAGATTTAAAACTAATGATAGTTTAACTATTTGTTGTCAAAGAAGAATACCACCAGTTATTTTAGGTGTTTTGGGTAGAATTTGTTTTTCATATTTTTATGTTTTTGTTTGCCCCATAGTTTTCTGAGCCTCACATAACACCTTCCTGAACTCATCTTTTCACAAATCTCATGTTCTCCCCTCTGAATCCCACCTGTTACGCTCACTGATTTACTTGCTGTAATAGCCTCCTATCTCGCTGTAAAAAACCTCCTGCCTGAGCTCTAATTCCTCTTATTTCTCTTTTTTTCTGAACGACACCTCTTCACTCCCACATAACCACTCAGATATTACAGGAATAGAGCCGGTTTCCTGCCGCTCTGCCCCTGCTCAAACCATTTGCTCTTCATCTACAATAAAAACTGAATCTTATTTTGCATTTTCAGGAGTAAAGTACTCTAGATCTGGCCATCAGTGAAGTAGCTTACATTTAAATGTGGATGTAAATAATAGAAAAGGTGAAGCAGCAGCAGCAGCATCTGTGACAGAGGCTTCAGAGAGGAGGCTATAGATATCCAGTGCATGCTAAAAATAACCCCACAGGATTGTACCTGTAATTGAAAATGGATGTGGTGAAACAGAAAAGAACAGGGAGTTCTTTTTGTGTCTGTCTTGTCTTCTGTTTCAGATTTCCAGCTCCTAACAGAGAGTCAGAGGTCCATAGGGACAAAGACTGAAAGGAGAGAGTTATAGAGAAAGGCAGGATGTGATTATACATAATGCTCTTTATTTCTAATATTGAGTCGGTTTGCATAAAGATGGAACAACCTCTGCTGACGGTTGAAGGCAATAATGCCTTGAAGTGTGATGGTTTAGATTTGAAGCTGGGTTGTTTAAGGGACTAATCAATTTAATCTCGCTGAACATTGGAGCTGCCTCGATCAGTTAGTTTATGTAATTGTGTGACTTCTGCATTTAAAGGGTTAGTTGTAGTTCTGAAGTAGAGGTGGACCAGCAGCTCCGATGTTGAGCCAAAATGACTGTTTTTGTAAATGGAGTCCGGTGGCTTTCACAGGAGCATAGATAGGGAACTGAAGGTATTAATGGCTCCCCTGACAAAACGGACTGTCTGAGGGTAAGGTGGTGAAAATACTCTCAAACGAAATGTATTTTTTAGGTGTCTTTGTTTGTTTGTTTGTTTGTTTGTTTGTTTTTTGGAGGCTAAAATGTATTTTGTTGCTGACCCTGTCACGAGCAGCACATTGCTTGATTCCTCGTCGGACACCACCCTAATTCCCCAAATTGGGGGCATGTCAACCACCATCTACTGTAGGTAAAACACTGACTATGGATTAGTACCCCATACAACACCATTTCAAAAACCAAAACAACCCCTTAAGATTTTCTTCATTGAGTTCCTCCATTGGCCACTAGATGGAGACTCCAAGGAAATTGCATTAAGCTAATTTTAAACACCTTCTCTCTGGATATACAAAAATAATCTGAGTCGTCATCTGTCACTCACTACCCATAAACCATTGATTTCTGAAATCATGTCCTGCATTTAGTAGTTTATATTCTCACTCCCATCTCAGAACCAATTGGCTATCACCTGATGATGAAATAGCCTCTGGAGGCGAGGGCCAATATTTGTTCGCAGTTCAAATGTGATTTGTCAATAGTATTTGGACTACAAACAAGGGGTCAACTGATATTAGTTATTCAGGGCTAATATCAATACCGATTATTAGTAGTTAATTAGACTGCTAACCGATATTTGGAAACAATTTGCATTTACAATCAAAATTAAAAAACTTCTGTCAAAATTTAGAATTTGGAATATAATTAACTTCAACAAAAAATGTGTTTAAATGCCTTTCAGCAAATGTTTAAGACTAGAGGGAGATATACAGCTGCAGCAGAGCCAAGTAGTGCACTTTTAAATCAATTAATTTTAATGGCAATCATTAAAATATAGTGCCAATTCAGATAATCTGCACAAAGTCCAAATATCAGCCCTGATAATCGTCCAGCCTGATAATCTTTCAACCCCTACTACAATTGGACTACATATGGAAACCAGAACACTTCTGATACCAAAATCTTGTCCCATTGCCTAGAGAGTCTGGATACATATTCCTCAAAAGCAACGGATGCAATCTGCCATAAACAGGAAGGAAGAAAAGCAATCTTCAGGCTTTGCTTCAACGTATGGAGCGATGGCTGCTCCTTTAAACACGTTAATTGCTGTTCTAATACAGCTGCAAATTGGTGAGAGAAAAACATAAACCGAAAGGCGTGTTTCTAGTCTGACAACACAGACTATGGAGCCTCGCAGTTCCTCTTACTGCAGCAGCCTCCATGTGAAAGGAATGAATAGATTTCATTGATAGAAGAGAGGGGAGGCACCAAGCCAGAATACAGGAAATGAAGTGCTTGATGCTCAGTTTCCTGGGGGAGGACCCCCAGATCCTCATTCAGTATGTTTCTCCCCTAAATGTTGAAACAAAACCTATGCCCTTCCATGCACCTCAGCATCTTAATTTGGTGCCATACAAGTTGGATTGACGTTGTTCTCAGCGGGACATAAGATGCCACTGAAGCAGTCAACAGTGCTGATAAATCCCCCCGAACAGGTCCGGTGTGACAGGCAGTCAGACAGACAGGTAAACAAAGAATCAGCCTGCGGGAGGCTGCCACACTTTACTCTATTTCTGTCTGACTCCTACTGAGAGCCAAAGGTGCTAAGCCAGGTTATAACAGTCTGTGTTTGTGAGACAGAGGGTGTGAGGAACAGGATGAAAATATATTCTGTTGGAAACTAAACTTAAATTTCTGTTGTCTGTGGTGACAAAGCCTTCATAACATAGTTAATATATTAAAAACATTAAAGAAATATATTTAAGATCATAAAACCCGTTGAAGATGTATCTTGGAGAAGCAAGAAGAATAGATGAAAGAAGTTAGTTGCCTGTGTGATGTGCAAAGCCACAAAGCAACATTTAATATGTACGTTTGGAAAGTGTAAGGCTGACTGTGCTGGCAATAATAGCAGAAATGATTCTTTGCCTTGTCAGTGGGTGTTCACACTCAAAATAGCACTGTGTTATAAACACTGGGCTGTGTTGATGTGGATTGGTGGCTAAAGGTACAGGTGAGAAGATAAAGTACAATCCAAACTCTGCTCATTGCTAATCTGCCAGAAATGTTAGTTACATGTGTGTGACTGGCTAATGTAATGTATTGCCAGATTGTGTTGCATTGTGTTAAATGTTGCCACTTCCTGCCATTTTGTTATCCACAGTTCTGAGCTTCAGCACCCCTGTGGTGCAAATGCAGATCTGTTATGTTTAGATGGAAAATGTGTGAAATCAGTAGTGACGGAGAAATATTGAGTGGTTTGCATTACTGCAGTGTAAAAATAATCCACTGCAAGTAAAAGTCCTGTGTTTAGTAAGACAAAGTACAGAGTTTTTACAGAAGCACAGGGCTGTGTGTCATGGCTACCTTGCTGAACTGCTGCAGCTTGCACCCGTGCATTTTCATACCGACAGTGTTTTTGCTGCAGCGCTGCTGCTGAGCTGCCTGCTGCTATAACTACGGTATGTCCAAAATTTAAAGCACACCCTCCACTAATTGGTCCATCCATGGTTAATCCATGGTACCTTGCAAGCCACTGCATTGTCAAAAGTAATGCAAATATTATTTAAAAGCCTTGTGATAACAAATGAAGGGATTCTGTTAGGGCTGCACCTTGAAAGTCGGAAATTCGAATAATCAGTCAGAGACCCTCTATCGACTGAGATTCCTTCACTCTTTTTTTTTTCTGTGCAGTGAACCTCTGGGAACGTTTTGATCCCCGGATTTTGCTGCGGAGAGAGTGCTCACGATACTCTTTGTAGCTGCGGACATGCAGGCAGCGACACAAAGGCAGACAGAGTCCGCACCATAAGGTGAAGAAGTGAGAAGTTTACAGCTTACAGCAAGTTAATAGGATGCAGTCTCTGGCTTTTGTTGATATATAGTGTTGGCAAAAAATGTTGTTGGGTGTTTGAACTCCATCTTTAGCACCTTGTTTACTATAGTACCACTACACACTGAACGTCCCGTTGAGCACATTCATCCATCTGTAAAACTTTGTATGGAAAACAAAACAAATCATTTAATATTTGATTAGACTTGCATAATTCTGAGTCTGGTACAGCCGTAGATTCTCCCAACAAAAACACTTCGAAACAGAAATAGAAAGTGTTGAAATAAACATAAATATAGGATTTCATGTCTGTGACAGATCTAGACATTGAAACTGTAGTGAAAGATGGTATCATGACGATAATCAACAGATGATTTTCACTGGCTGTTTTTACTCAGACCTGTGCATGTCACATGAAAAAAAAGTAGGTGTGACTCCTATTCTTGAGATGTTCCACAGCTGAGCAGCAAAAATGCCTGTTAACACTGGTGCCGAAAAAATAGAAGTTACGTGACATACCATGCTGCTCATGCAGGCAGTGTGTGTGGTGTTAGGATGTACTGCAAAATGGCACCACTCAGAGTGTAATATTTGTCATGCGTATACTTGAATATTAAACTGCTGCCCACATGTTAATGCATCCATAATACCAATCCAAAGTGGGGATAAATTTAAACAATTTTCATCATGTTTTAAAAGATTATGTGTTTTTTATGTAAATCTGTAAAATTGTAAGGTGGTGGAGTAGAAGTATAAAGTATTGTAAAATGGAAATATTCAAAAATACACGCGTAAAGGACCTGAAAGGTGTGTGTGAGTGCAGTACTTACTGTAAGTAACTGTACTGTAGTTACATTCCTCCAGTCGCGGTAGTTGTGTTTCTCTGTCAGTGGTTTTGTTGCGAGCAGCCTGAAGGCGCACAGCGTCGCTCCATTAATCTAATTATCAGAGTGGAATCACAGATTGGAGGGATTAGCAGACAGGAGCTCTCTGCTAAAGCAGCTGATTTGAAGATGTCTGTTAATCTCACTCGTCTGGCGGCTCATTACTTTTATAAATTGACATTTTGCTTCCAGTCAGCAAAAGTAATCCCCATGTTTTATGCGTGAGATAACGTCAGCAGTATTGATGCTGCAGAAACGCTCTCGCACAGCAGGGGAAAAGGCAGCCGCGAACAGTCGGTCGCGTCGCTCAGGGGCACTTCAGCTGATTCTGTTTCAAGGACAAACACTCTGACACCCTGCTGCCCTTTAATGTAGTTTCATCTCCATCCTTTTATGTGATTCTGTAATGGCTCCATTTTCTCCCTCAGGCATTAATAACATTTCAGACTATTCAGTGAAAGTTATCGATTGGATCTGTAGAGGCCTGGAGGTAGAGAGAGGTATAGAAGAGAAAGAGAAAGGGATTGAAGAGGTTAAGTTTACCACTTTACTCTTGAACAGAAGCTTTTCTGTTGACGTAACAGACTTTCCTTTGTTCCTACACTGTAAAATCTGACAAGTTGATTTACTTAAAACTAATATAGGACATTTATTGCCTTAAAAATTCTTGGTAAATCTTACTTTATATCTAATTGTTAAGTTTATTTAAAATGTAGTTATATGTACTTAATTTTGTCAAAATGTTGGAACTTAAAAATGACAATTAAATCAATCTTTCTATGATTTAGCAGTTTGAGTTAACCAAGTTTACTGTTCTTTATATCTGTATTCTGTATGTTGCAAACTAGCCAGACATATTAGGATTTTCTTAAACATGTTAAACGTGACTCACAGAACTCCTAACTTCATCATTGGCAAAATCCTCTTTATCATGATCAAGTTCAATCACATTAACTTGGTTTACTGAAGTTACAAACACTCAGAATGAACAAGGTAATTTCACTTGTCATTTTTAAGTTGCAACAACCTCACAAAATTAAGTAAATATAGCTAGATTTTAAGTTACTTAACATTATAAAGTAAACATAAATTAAGACTGATAGTTTACTTTTACATTTACTCTCCTTTTTTTCAAGGCAATTACTTTCCGAGATTATTTTAAGTAAGATCAGTTTTTCAGATTTTACAGTGTACTGGTCAGTTTTAGCAGCAGTGAACATGTACGACTGGAGTTTTTAAACGGGCCATTTTTAAGGCTGTTATTTACCTACCCTTCAATCAAGTTCTTTTTTTTCCTGATTTAAATCACAGTTTTGAGAGTACAACTCTGTCTTTTGTTTAGACAGTTATTGTACAGCTGCTTTGTGTTGATATGGACTTAAACACAGATGCATTTGAGAACATTTTTTTGTTGAAGGAATACAACCAGCTTTAAATCAAAACAACAAGGGTAGTTTGTGTAAATGAACTATGGTAAACTTCCTCTCCATCTTACCAGTGTGCAGATCTCTGTGCTTCCATATTTTCATTTTTGACTTAGAATTAATGAATTCAGCCACTAAAAAATGAGACTTTAGATGATGTCAGCTCACATCTGGTTTACTTTAGTACAATATTTGTTGACAAGAAGAAAGAAAGAATATCAAAAGACTTATCCTTCATGAATCTGAATCCATCAGATTTACTTCATCTGATTGGTGAAAAATTAATGGGATCTGTAAGCTGTAATGTGTTTGAAAGCTTCCCTCTCAGGCTGCGGGGTTTCTCCTGGCCTACTTCTCTGTGCTCTGACCCTTGCTGTAGCACCACAGCCACACTGAGAAGATGATGAGCACATGTTGGTAGTTTATGCAGCAGTGAGCATCAAAGACTGCCTTCAGATCAGGGAGATCTCTAAGGTCTGGAGCAGAGAGATAAGGCAGCAGGAGAGCTCGGTGTTGTCATGCTCCGCTTGATTTCTTTTGTTTGTCTTTTCTCATGTTGTCTTTTCCTCTCCTGTGTCTGTGTAGCCAAAGAGTCGGCCTGCTCCGCTACATAAAAAAACAACATAGTCTAACCACTGTCCATTTTGGTTTTGTATAAAACATGACGGTGACTTGCATTAGAGTTGACAGTGTAATGGGTTTATCCCTCAGCAGAGGGAGGAGGAGATGAAGGATAGATTTTCCCATCTCCTGCTCAACTCAGTCACTCCAATTTCCAGGCTTTTATTCATAAATGTGTCATGCTGACTCAATAGAAAAGCTTCTCAAGCGTGACGTGCAACACACATAGTACACACACACACACACACACACATACACTAGCAAATCAACCCCACCCCCCTAATGAACACACTGCACGTTGGCCTGTATGTTTGAAAAGGGGACCTTCCAAGCAACTCTGATCTCACAGTGCTGATTACAGCTCTGTTGATACCACTGTCATTTTACATATTTACATTGGCAAAATTAAAATTATAATTAATTAGACTTATGCAACCCAAAATTTGGGAGTAATTATAAATTAAACCATAACTTTAACAACCAAGTACAAGCAGTTATGCTGTGTTATTTTAATCAAGATTATTTTTTAAAAATAATTTCTGTCTATCGCTGACATGGAGTTATTCATGTATTCATTTCATCCCATCTTGGTTATTTTAACCCTCTGTATTTAGCACACAGAAAAAAAGTACAAATCAACTTCAGTTGCTCCAAAAATAAAGCTGCAGTGCTTTTAACTTAAGCTACAAGAAGAGAACACATTACGCCAATTTAAGTATCCCTCCATTGGCTTCCCATTGCTGCCAGAATAGATTTAATGTATTGGCTTTGAGGTATATTTCTTACCTACTAAGTCCATATGGACAAGAAAGCACAATAAGGTTGACAGAGAGTCACAGAAAGTTTAGAATTTCAACTAAATGCGACTGCATACGAGCTCTTATGGCACCTAAACTGTAGACTCAACTCTGTGACATCACTTCTGTGTTTTCTTAAGATGTCAATAAACCTTTTTAAACTGAATTAGCTAGTGATATATCTTGCCAAGAAAAAACATGCTGATGGAAAGAGGTAGTCAATAAAGTGTAATTAAGTTAATAACGCTTACTGTAATGTAGTAGGTTAGTGTTATCGCATCTGTACAGCTGGAAACACATCTATGAAATTCAAGATATCCTAAGAACTGTACAGAAGAAAAGGCAGAAAATAGTGTGAGAGAGAAGAGAAACTATTTTCAGCCTCCAGACAGACCTACAAACACAAGAAATATGCAGGGTTTTTTTAATCTCCCTTACAAATCACTTAAGTTTTTTATAGAGCTGAAATGCCAGCTATGTTCACAGACAGCTATTAATAGCGCCAGTAAAATAGAGTGCAAGTTTGTCTTTAAGACAAAATCCTCCCAGAAATTACTGGCTGTGATGTGCATTAATTTCTGTGCTGTTTTATTGTTTATCAGTCCATCTTTTTTGTGTAAGTTGATACCTGTACAAAGGTAGATATTGTGACACCAGATATTTCAAGACATCTTTAAAAAAGAGATTTTTTCTAGAACTGACACTTTGCACCAACATTTAATAATCTTACAACTAAATCATTCACTATAGAAGAGCTTTTGACTTCCAAACAATTGAGGATGTGCATGTAGCCGGGGGGCAGAAAGAAATATTGATTTATTGTCATGTCAGATTATAAATTGTTACGTTCAGCGCTTAGAAATAATGCAAGTTGTCAGAAAAACAAGAGTTAAAAAAAATTAAAACTCATCTTTGCATTTCAGCAACTGTCCAAATTAGCATCAGTGTTTTGTCAGCCTACAAATAATATCTATTTTCTGACTGAACTTTTTATTTATTTTCATGTTGACAATACCATCTCACATGCCACTGGCTCTACCACAAACCAGGCTGACTGGATTACAGTTTGCTTTTAATGACCTTATGACCTCTGGTATTATTTTAAAGCTTGCTCTGAGCTCCAAAAAGTAAAAATGTTTGCATTTCACACGAGAACAGAGCTTGGATTTTTCTTAGTCAGTATTTAAATACTGTTAAATATTAGATTTTTCTACAAAACACATTAAACACCTTGTTCAAAAATTAAAACTTCAAGTTTGATAAACGTGTCCCACAAGGATCAATATTAGGTCCCCTGCTATTTCCCTTATGCATAAATAACAATTATTTTCCAACTGAACATTTAAGTGTCCATTTTTTTGCTGATGATACCTTCTTATATACCTACAACTGCTTCTGATTAACCAAAGACCTCTTTTATTAATTTAAAGGTTGTTAAAATATTGCTGACACATGATGCAGTCCAGATGTCAAAAAAGATTAGATGCCTATGTTTTATTCATTTGTTACTGTTAAGAGAGGATATACTAAGAATGCATACTGGCTCAATTCATATCTTAACATCTGTTTGTAATTTAAATCTTTTTTTTCCTCTGACAAATCACAACAAAGTAACATTTTTTTCCATCCAAAGTCACCAGTCTCTATCCATAATTAAACCTGAACAACAACTGTATTGTAAACCTCACCTACACCCACCTCACTGTCATGTCCTGATTTCTGCAGAGTTGCATCAGATACTGGGTGCAAGTAATAGAAAACAGCTGTAAGTGTAATGCGGTCGGAAAGGTTGGTTAATCCTCTCAGAGGGAAGCAAGATCTTCGAGACAACTTTACTTCTATTCTTGAATTACTGCAGCTTTAGGAGCTTGTTTTATAAACATGTTATTCTCTATCTTAATGCCAGACTTTTGTCTTTAAACTGTCACAAAATGCTTATTTAAATGGCTCCAATACTGTGAATCCCAGAGAAAAATGTAATTACATGTCCACTTAAGCCAAACAGTATTTTAAATGTGCCTCACACCATGTGACCTCAGTCTAGTCTACTTTTAACACTGCAGCTCTGGTTGCACTTTATTTTATTAAGTGATGCTTTTATGTGACGTAAATGTGACTCAATGATTGCAGTTAGATTGGTTTTCCGTTATTTTTTTTCGTCAGTGTTTTTTATAGTGTCCTAGCAAACTATGGTGATTACAGAAAGTGATTAGTCGCATGCACAAGGACTCATTTTATTACATCATGGCGACACAGTTGTTTAACAGACACAGGCTCTTATTTTACTGCAACACCTCTGCTATTACAGTACAACTACTACTGCTGCCACCACGTCTTTTACTTTTACTTCTCCATTATTACTCCTGGTACTTCTTCTAGTACTACTACAGCACAGCGACCTGCATTCTTATGACTCTACAACAGCTGCTAACCATGATTCTACTACTAATACCTATCCTGCTATTTCCATACTGCTACTGCAACAGTAGTACCTCTGCTACTACTGCTACTGCAACCATACTACTACTACTACTATTATTACCCAGTTCCATCTGCTGCAGTTATCAGCACTGAAACATGCAAATAATTTAGACAAAAGTTAAAAAAATGACAATTAAGACATACTTCTTCAGATTGAATCCGTGCTGGAAACATGAGGGTCTGCACTGATGGAGGCATGCAGCTTCAGGTACAGGTGTGATAATGAAATTAATAAACTAGGAATCTCTGTTAACTGTTAATTGGTTGGGCAGTGGGCCTGTTTTCACGTGTTAACTCAGTTGGCTGGCTGTCAGAAAAAGAGCCATCAGAAAATAAAATGAAAGGCAAGACATTTTAAAAATGTCACCACCCCTAAATGGATAATGCTTTGAAATGCAGCACTAAAGCACACTGAAGCACTGTCATTCTGGGCTAAAAGGGGCGGCCTTTTGTGTTTCACATCTTTTTTTTCTTAAATAGGTTTTGGGCTACGGATGGCCAAAATTGACCAAAAATGACATCTCTAAAATGACACAGACAAAGAAGTTTGAGTAATAGATCTATGGATTTATTTGCTTGTTAGACACCAAAACACTGCACAGAGGTTTTAAATACTGTAGTTCAGGATCACTGTAACTTTTTTTTATTCTTTTTATGTTCGTAAGGTGAACAGTAGAATTAAGCTATGGTGTAATGACAATAATAATAATAATATTATGACAATAAATAATGACAACACAGTGTGTCTCATATTCCACCACTGCTTCCACTCCTCTGTTGTATTTCTAAAATAAGCTAGAAGCGAGGCTGGCAGAATTGGAGGGTGTACTTACTGCAGGTTCTGACCTGCTAGAATAAAAAATAGATAAGCTTGCGACAGGCAGCCCATGTAGAGCCACAAATCTTGAATATTTAATTATTAGGCCTCTGCATTGACTGACTTGGCCTCAGTTATGTAAAAACTTACTTAACAGCTTTGAAAGGAAAATCTTGTGCAAATTTAATGATCAGCAGTCAACTGATTGACTTGCAAAGCTAATGGAAGCTTGTAACTTGACATAGCCCAAAGGAAAACTCTTCCTGTCTCTGTTACTACAACTACTTATACTGCTGCCATGGTTAGTGTTACTTCTGCTCACAAGAATAAGTAGGACAGAAGAAGGCATGTTAACATGGGGGACTTCTCGATGCTCTGAAACAGCAGCATGTCTCGATCTTAGCAGTACTGTAGTGAAAGATGCAGGATCCTTCATGTTGGACTCCGACCAGGAGCTGCTCTTCCTCTTCTTCACTGTCAACAATTACAGACGTAAAAAACAGAAAACAAACAGGATCTGGCCCTCTGTCCACTGTACGGAACAGAGAGCGGCCATCTGTCTGCAGGGAAAACAGCATGTTGGGACCCCATGTGGCATCCTGGCATGGAGCACCGCCACACTGTCTGATGACAGCCTCTAATCTACAATAAGACAAAAAAGTACTTATTTTTCCATTAGATGGTAATACTGTGGGCCGTAATAAAAGAGTTTGATTGCTTTTGTTGAGGTTTCCAGTGAGAGGAAACACTTAAGTCCAAGCTGCAAGAACGCGTTCTCTGAAAGATGAAACTGTCCCTCCTCCAGCCCCTCCTTCCATTCCTCTATCCTTGTGTCTGTGTCTGCAGACGTGATATCCCAGCAGACCGAGCTTTGTCTGACTCACTTTTTGTGTTCCGGCTAAAAACATCTCGACACACATTCTCCTTTTCTGGTCACCGGCTCTCTTTGCTCTAATCTACTATACTCTGCCCCGCAGAGGGAATAACCAGGGTTTTCCTCCCTCAGCAGAGATGAATTATTTCTGTTAACAGCTCAACTGAGAGCTAAAGCACAGAATGCCTCATTGTAAAAGATGCTAATGGCTGATTTGATCAGTCATAAAGTCGGAGCACTGCTTTCTTTCTTTGTCTTTCCTTGTCGTGATTTTTTTTTCTGAATCTGACATGATGCAGTGAAATATCTTGAAGCAGTGATCTGACTGGTAGAATGAAGGCAGACGGCCATGATTCTGTCTGTATTGGCTCACTCTGTCTACATATGGCAGCTCAGAGGTGTGAATGGATGTGGCTGTGAATGTGGAGTGGCATGTTAATGAAATCGAGCATGTTGATTCTGGATAAAGTGATGTCGAAAATGCTGCCAACGACACAAACACATTCTAGCTGAAAGATTTGTAGCTGCAGGTTACAGCTGGAGGTTTAGGTCTAGTATGTCCAGAACTGTATAAACTAACAAGTCCTCCAAACCATACGACCACATAAGTTGTATGTCCAAACCTCTGAATATGACCCTCAGGACTGTTTTATTATGACACAACACACAGTTATAAGGCTTCCATGGGTATATTTTAGTTTTGATTTATTTTTATGGTTTATTTTGTTTGATCCTTAGTCCAAAACCCAAAGAAATTAAATTTACATTGATGTGAAATTGAGAAAAGTATTTGAGAAGCTAGAACGAGGGAATGCCTGACTTTTTTTTTTTAACCATGCTAGCGGCCCTAATGAGGTCAGGATCCAGACTGAAAAATTTCAAGTTATTGGATGGATTATCAGGAAATTTGATTTGGACATTAACCTTTCTAGCTCCATCCTCAGGTTAAACTTAACTTGTTTTACTTTGGTTTATGATAAAATACCCTTAAAACTGTTGACATTCCCATCAGCTTCAGCTGCACTTGGCTGTAGTGATAATTATCATTTACCATGTTCTGGGAAAAAAATTGTATATCTGGTTAAATACTGTTAGTGATGCTACTGGATCCTATAGATATCCACTGAATGAGCTAAGCTAAAAAAAAAAAAACACAAAACACAAAGAGTAACTGCTCAGCATACCTTCAAATTGCATGCAGACACAAAAACGCCCTTAATGAGTTCATCTTGATACATAGAAAAAAACTTTAATTTCCACAAAACAATTCATTTATCCATGATATTGGTGGTATTTTGCATGACATTATAATGCTGTTTAAATTCCTTTTTGTTTCCACAAAAAAACAAGTTAGTTAAGGGTAATACAGGCTTCCACTCAGTGTCTTATTGTGGATGTATAAGCAGAATAGGCTGATTTATGACAGATATTGTAATCTTTGAGCAGTTCCTCCCACTCAGCGGTCCTCTCTGTTGCTAAACGATCCACCCACATTTACTCTGCAGCTTATTTCCAGATTTCCTTTAGGGCCGTGCCAGTGCCGTTGCTTTTCTGAAGTGCACAATGATACTTCTTGGCTGCTTGACAAAGGAAAGTCAGAATAAAATGAGAGTCACTGTGATGATGACTGTGTTCTTTTCAGCAGAGCAGAGTCATCCTCTCTCTTTTTTGTAGCTGCAGTTTATGCAGGACGCTACCTGTTTGTTCAGTCTGCGCACCCCCTCAAGCATTAGCATCAGCTCTGGCTGGTATAGGGCGTCATGCAATCACAAATAAAAACATGCCAGCCGTGATGCAATCCAATAACTTCTCATTCATCAACCAGCTCTCACTTCTGCCTCCTGTAATGTGATTGGTCAGTTTGTTAAAAATGACACTGCCAGGCCTCTCTGAATGATTATTATTTACCTGAGTAGCTCTGAGGCAGCCACTCTGGCAAGAGCAAAGACTGCAGCATCTTCCAGGCCTCTGCAGACCTCAACGTCTCTCAATTAATTCTTAAGAGTTTCTTTAAAAAATGCTGGTTCTTTGTAAAAAAAAAAAAAAGAACACACTAAAAGCTGACTCTGCCATTTTGAGTCTCTGTTAATGAGAGAAAGAACCGACCGTTGCTGCTTCATCAGATACTCAGTTTCAAATCTCTGTCGTGGGCTTTAATGATTTCGATGGTTTGCACAGGAGATCTCTGTCCATCCCACTTTTGTTTACTTAAATGCTTCCTTTTTTGAATGGGATTTGGCTGAATGGAAGCACATTACTTGCATTACATAAAGTGATTTTGTAATAAGCAAGGGTGGTGAAAAAAAATGTTACAGCATGATATTTTGATATTTTGGCGTGTCAATACTGTATTTCCACATGGTGATATAAAAATTTTCATTACATAAATTATTAATGCTACAAATACAAATTCATCTTTTGGTAGCCCACTAGAATTACATCAATAGCTCTTTCAGTCCATTAGATACAAATCGCCCCAATAAAAATGATTGAAGTGAGATGAACGGATTGAAAACTTTATTAATTAAAAAACAGAAGTTGACAAAGTTAGTTTGTATAGATTTGTCATTATGACTTAGCGTGTTATTTTTAGAAACTCTGAATTTCTGAACCACACCCCATCCACTTCAGATATAAATTTCGCCCATTGCGAGCAAAGATATGGATGCAGATAATTTAGTCGGTTCAACAGATAGAGATAGAGATAACGATGTACTCGTTCATTATTATAAGGAAGACTGGTTTGTGAAAGATGCTTTAGCTATTTCTCTATTTTTGATCTTTTTTGTTGTTTAGAAATGTATATGCTGCACTTCTGGTTCTGACTTGAATGAATTTATGGCATCTTGTAAGCTGATGCAAGCTTGGTGTAGTTACACGCATGACACAATAATAAAAATGTCATTAATTTACAATAAAACCGACTGCTGTAATGACCTGAATGTACCTGTAATGATTATGAGATATGGAAGTCATAGTTACAGCAATAATTTAAATATTTTCTATGGTTTCATCTTTTTGTCTTGTTTTGCTTATTTAAGAACAAATATCTCAGAGAAGTTTGGGTACCGGCTTACTTAAATTCAGCTGTGTAAAAAACACTTGCAAAGTTTGGTACAAGTACAATGTGATGTCAAAAATAATGTTTTGCTTTTATTAAACTAACAAGTCCTCTCTCTCTTCTCTTCCATGTTTGCTCTCTTCCTGTGACGCTGTGTGATCCCATCAGGTAAGACATTTTTATTCATTTGCACAGAAACATCCACAGTAAGTGCAGATGTTAGAGGTTGACCTTCCTGTGTGTGTTTGGGTGGAGCTGAGCTAAAGATTACATCTGAGGGGCTTTTGAAGTTCGCTGAATTCCAGTGAAAGCTGAGGGTGTGGAGTTGTTTGGAAATGTTTGGACAGGCTGATATGAGTGGGTCTTGATCAGATTTTGCTTGAGCTGCTGCTATGTGATCGAAAATTACTTTGTAAACAAAATATTTTGACGCAAACACACAATAAGTGATAAGAAGAAAGCGTGTGGTACATTCATATTTGAAGCTGATAAAACTGTTAGAGGCCTGGGACTGCAGCTAAGCTTCATTTTCTTTGGCCGCTCAGATCTTATTTTTCAGTTTTAAATTGCAACTTTTGTTTCTTTAAAAATTACGGAGCTGACTTTGGTGTTGTGGCGGCCACAGGTGTGTGAATGACATTGATGACTGTGATAGGTCAGTTTTGGCTGCTTGTGTTTGCTTCTGCAAGTTTCTGATGCTGGTAGAGATTGTTCAGACTGAAGACGAGATGAAGCTGAAAGAAAGCTGTTAACTTCTCCTTTTCACTAACACATCATAGCAGCCATTTACACCCAAAACCTCCTGTTCACGGTGACCCTCACTCTTTATCACACTAAATGAAGCAAAGTAAAACCATAGTCTACTGGTGTCCTATAAAACAATAAATGAATATTAGAATGTACACCATTTGTATAATGTTATACTAAACAGTGTTTCTGTTATTTTTTCCTTCCTGTTTACATCAATGGGGGTAGCTACAGTTTTAATACAAACTGAGCATTATATTCTTCACATAGGGAGGAGTTATTGGTATGTTTAATGTAGTTTTAGGCGTACCTTATAATTTGAACACTGACAGGTGAATGTAAGGAAAGGATTGTGAGGCTTAAGCAGCCGCTAAATCTGCACAAATAAAACAACAAGAAACCATGTAATTTGCAAAGTAACAGTGGCAAAGCGTTAAATGCACATCTACTGTAACTTTAAAGCAAATAGTGTCTTGGTGCTTCTGTGTTATTTTTCATGTATTTTAATGAGGTAATGTGCATGCATTTTTTTTTTTGCAAAATTGGCCACTTTCTGTGCAAATGAGCTTAATAGCAAAAACTGGCCAATTCACAAAGATCAGCACTAATAACAGCATGCACTAACAGTAAATTTATTAACTTCCTAAGAGAGGTAGTGGTAACTGAACGGCATTTATAAGGGATGTCATGCCCAGAATTTCCACACTGCCTGCAGTTTGTATCTTGTCAGTCAGGACCTTCACCTTTCAGTTTTCTTTTGTTCTCTGCCATTATTCTGCTTGCTGTGTTCTTGGCACGAAGGCAACATTTACTCTTTGCCACATGGATAATTGCAATCAGATGCAAAAAAAGGTAAATTGCACTCATCTGCAAAATGTTTGCTCTGTAGTATTATTAGGCTATAACTTTTGTTAACTGGATCTTGAGGCAGAGCAGATAGCAATGATGCGCAGTTCATGCTGCTATCAGTAGCTGGAATCCATTCTTTTTGAATTTGTCCCAGATTGTATAATCACAGCATGATGCGGCCTGATCATGTATGATCTGTCAAGTGTTGCTGATAGCGTTATGAACCTCCACTGGAGGTATCTACAGCAGAAAGCCCTCGAGTGGAATGATCATGCAGTTTAACTGCACTGGTTACATGATTTTCTATCTGCCCCCAACAATCAAATTAGATCAGCTCATCTCTGAATGTGTGGGTGAAATGTTTGGATATGAATGTGGTTTTACACCGCATGCATGTTCACTGTGTAATATCTGATGGAGACAGACTGTTTGCATAGTTGGTTACTTAAACAACAGCACTGGTTCATGCTGGGATTTTTGCAAGCCTCATATGAATGCTGGTTGAGCCTTTGACCTTTTAATTTACAGTTTCCTTCTCCCCCATTTCCCATTAGACCATTTCTTTCACGCCTCAGCTTCAGCTCGCCACAGAGGCTGTAGACATTTTTTTAGAAATCTCTCTGCTGCCTTTCTCTCTGCAGTCTTCATGCTGATTCCTGCTCTGTTATATTTACACACTCAGTGTCCGTCCTGCAGTATTTTTAAGGGTCCGTCTCTCCTGCCGTGCTGGTTATTAAACTGCGGCTCTGTTCACTGGTATCGACCAGACGACACACCTCCAGTCGTTCTCAGATTCTGTGGCTTTAGAAGCAGCAGGAGTGTCTATTATCTCTGTGAGGAGCCAGTACTCAAGGGTCCAGTCTGCAAGCCCTGCTGGGAACACTGGTAGACACATTTTTAACATGGTTCAGATGGAGACATTGAAAGGCTGAATGTCACAGCAAAGTACAGCTGCAGGCGTCTGACTGATGTGGAGGAGGACCTGAACAAAAACCCGACATGTAGTTCATGAAGGGTGGCACACAGGAGGCAACAAAACTCTGTGTCCAAGCAAACACATTTCTAACTAAGCTGCAACAAATTATTTTTACCATCAGTTAATCTGGCAGTCCCTTTTTTGTTGACTGATTAATAGTTTTATTTGTGTAGTCTTTTAAATGTCCATCACAATTTTTCACGGCTCAGAACGATGCCTTTAAATGTCTTATTTTGTCTTAAATCCAAATATATTCTGTTTACAATGACAAAGAAAAGCAGCAAATTCTCACATTTGATAAACTCGAATAATTGAATTTTTGTTTTTTTACATGATAATTGATTGAAAATTGTGCATTAATCCTTTTTTTTTTTTTTGCATTTGTAGCTGATACACATATGCCATGATTGGTTATCTTTTATCAGTTAATCAAGCATATTTAAATAATCTTTTATACAGTTTATCACACCTGAAAATGCTTGAGAAGTAGATAAAACAGTAACAACAATAAAGAAGGGAATAAAGAATAAGAGCAGTGAAACAATGCGGTCCAAAAAAATAAAGGCAAGTGTATCTGTAACACCTTCCAACAAAAGGGAATTCCGATCATGTTACTTTACACATCAAAAGTAATTAAGACAAAATAAGGAGGGGAACGGGTAATATTAAAAGTCAAATAAACTGGCTTTAAGAACAGATAGAGAAAAGACTAAAATCCAACCTAAGGAGGATAATAAAAAAACTAATCAATAGAAGTTAACAGAAAAGCACGATTTATGTTTTCCAAGATTCCATATTTTGGTTAGTGATTTATATAAAGCTCATAAGAATTTAAATGTATTTTAAACTTAACGTCTTCGTCTTTGAAATCAAATGATGGCCTCATATTCACAGAAAGGAGGGGACGCAGATGTCCTTTGTTGTTTTTCTCCTCCTCCTCCCATCATCATTAGCAGCAGTACCAGGCATTTAAGTCGAGCCATAAACAAAGTTAACTGAGTTAAAGGGCAGGCCTGGATTGACAGAGCCAATCAATAACCTCCACTCAGCCATAGAGGGGAGGGAGGGACTGAAGCTAACACAGACATGAGGAGAGAAATGTTACTGCTGCTTTCATACATGTGGATTTCAGCTGTTGAAAGATGAAAACGTAGGACTGGATAGGCTATAAAAAAAATCATCTGAAAGCACATCAAACAATCTAAAACACCATAAATGTCATCCAGTTTACTTAAAGCCAAACTCAAGGACACATTAAATTTTAACCCTTTGCATGGAGCTGTTTGAATGTAGCCTACAAAGAAAAAGGTTTGTGTAAGTCTGATATATCCTATTCTTACGCTGTAGTGTTGTTACTATACTGGAGTTCATAGCATCAAGACAATACCTTGAAAAATATTGATATCCAAAACTATTCGATACTGCAAAGAAAAATTTACATAACATTGTATAAGATAAAGTTAACAAGGCTATAACATGACAACGGCAACTTTTCTTACCACAGTTAGTAGCAGAGAACAGCAGAATGACTGTCGATATCAATTATAGTAAGAAAGCAAGACAGCACAGCTGGTACCAGTGTATCAATACTACAGAAAAAGAGTATTAAAGCCACTTAAAATATTGTGTGGAGTTATAGATTGATATTTTTTTTACAAGTCCACAGGATAAAAAGAAACAAAAATCAATAAGCCACACTGTTGCACACAATATGTTCCTACATAAATACTTTTTTGAGCACCAAATGATTAATCCACTGCTGAAAATAGTCCCTAACAAATGCACATTTCTTTCTTTTTGTGAAACCTCTGATAAGACTTAAGTGAAACTATGTATTTGTGAGCAGTTTTAAAGGATTTAAATCTTCAGTAGGAACCAAAGAGTTTGGGGCTGTATTGAAAGTATTGAGAGGCGGACTAACACAGTGTGCAACAAGAGCACAAAACTCACCAGTGTTTTAGTGAATCATGGAAGATAAAGCTCATAGGGAAACTGATCAATCATAAGGAATAGAAATGAGAAGGTTTACAACATGTAGACGGCAGCAGATTTGTTTGATGTGAATGCATGTGGATTTCACCTTCTCTCTTGGTTCTAAGTTTCCATTATATGCTTCTGCTGAAATAATGTGAAATTAGTGATTGGAGTTAGAGAGGAAGAGGTTTTAACATGTAGAGGAAGATGGCAGAAGGGAACAGGAAGTGAATAGAGTGGGGAGAAGGAGAAAAAAGATGGAAAAAAAAGGATAAAGACAGGTGCAATGATGAAAGAGGGAGTGAGAATAACAGTGGTGATGGAGGAGGAGTGCAGCGTGTGGCTGTAAAAGCTCTCCACCTGTACAAAAGCTTTTAAATCTTAACTTCGACCGCAGGGGTCCGCCTGTCTCTGCGTCTGCTCCAGTCTGCTGCTCAGCAGAGGAAATGGACTCCAACACCAGCGGCAGGTTTAAGCATAACATAACTTTATAAAAAAAACACCAGCAGCCTTTCCATTCATCTCTCAACCTGTGTCATAGAAACCGGACTGCAGCTGAGTCTGACAGAGAGAGAGAAAAAAGGTCCACATGGAGCCACAAAGTTAAGGCCGAAGGTTTTTATCTAGTTTTATCTAGTTTTTAATCTAGTTTACAAAAATAAGCAGCTATTCAGGTGAAGTTTACTTACAGTGATATACAGTATGTAGGTGGGAGAAGAGGGACTGCACAGTATAGCGAACACACCAGCCACTTAAATGTTGAATTAGTAAATGGATGAATAGATAAATTAAAAATGGATGAGCAGAAGAAGGATGCAAATGTGTGTCAGCAAGTTGTTCCAGTAAATATTCTCATGCAGAAAAAGATACTACCATGTTTTACAGAAACAAGCAGCTGGTCCAGTATCTGCTTGCAAACCTTCTCCCTGACTATTTACACCGGAGGCTTGTCACTTTTACTCCTTTCTCCTCTCTGTATGTCCGTCTCATTGCTCATGTGTAAGTTTACTATCAGCAATAGGTTTGTAAACCTCTGTCTGTGACTTTCTGTATCTGTCACTATTTTAAAAAGAGAAACATGATGCAGCAGGAAACCTTCAGTGAATTATTCTGACGCTTACATAACACAGAATGTCTTTTTGAGAAACACCATATTTAGCTCCCGCTGACTGCCTCCCTGTGTCCCTTTCTTCCTCTCTTCCCTTCTCGTGAGCGATGACTTTCATGTCAGGCTAAATATTGAAACAGGCTCTCCATCCCCCGTCATCGTTACCAGGCTGCCAGGACCGTGTCAGCAGCAGAATGATGCATCTATTTCAAGCTTGGATCATCCTGAATGAGAGGATGATCCGGCTCTGTCAGTTCTTTTTTGAGTGATTACAGTTTTTTGGCCATGGTGGCTTCTTTTTCGGCAGCACTCAGCTTTACACTCGGTATACACCAAAGCGCAACTGGCAAGGCAAAGCGTCCATGGCATTCTCAATATGTATTGTTCCGGTTACATGGTACAGTAACCCCTGAATAGAAATCTTATTGCGTAATATTTTTTTATCTGCTGGCACCGATTTGTTACATTTCTATTTGATATTTTACGAAATTAAATACCCTGTATCACAGCTCTCCTCTGATGGTTCTTTATAGTTTCCTATGCTTTTCTGTTCACATGACTTCCTCACATGTTATACAGCCTACCTTAACCTCCAGAAGGAGATTTTTAGGTTAACAGTAGCACTAGGGTGTGGTCATTAGAAATAAATATTGTATTTTTCACTCCACTACAATTATTTGGTGACCTTTGTCACTAGTTACTTTATGAATTCATATTTTTGCTGGCTTATTATTTTGAGAAAATTCAGAATTTACAAGATTAAACTCTTAAATTTACAAGAAAAAAACGTATATATTTTTCTCACAATGGCTCTAATTTGCTGTCGCACACCTGTAGCCCATACAAAATCCATTCGAATATGCTTGGATCAGCCCTAATCCCAATCCTGATTTAAAATATTGGCTCCAGATATCCCCAGCTAAAATTAAATTACAGTAAAATTCCTTTTTGCTCTCATTTCGACATAAGTATTTACATGAATAAGAACAAACAGATATAATATGGTGTCCTGTTAAAGTTCTCTCTTAAAAAAAGGCTAATGACATCTGTAGCATACTGAAACTCATGTTACACCAATGGCACCACTTTTGGGTTACTGTTAGCTGTCGACCAAAACTGCAGATTAATCAGTATATGATACTTATGGTGTTAGTAGATGCTGGGTCATTCACAACACCCGTTGTGGTTCAGAATTTCCGGGAAACCAATTAAAATCACTTAAGCACAGATGGTCCCTCTGAAAATCAAGTCTGACACTTTTTAAAGCATTTTTTAAAATCTGTCAAACATTAACTCTAATATTGTTTTGCATCTCAACTGACCTTAAATACAAAATGTGCTTTACGTAAAATATTAATAAGACGAGCATATGCAGACTGACACCTTGAGGTGGTGTGAGTTCAGTAATTGGAGAGTGGGTGAAGCAGGTGGCACTGCCAGTCTCTTGGACTGTGTGTGTGTGTGTCTGTGTGTGTGTGTGTGTGTGTGTGTGTGTGTGTGTGTCTGTGTGTGTGTGTGTGTGTGTGTGTGTGTGTGTGTGTGTGTATGTCAGCCTCTCTGGTGGGCAGACTGTCAGAGTGCCTCCGTTCTCTGGCCGTTAATTACAGCTCTTCACCGTCTGCGTCACTTTGGGACAACAACCCAGCGAGGTGTCTTTCCTGCTGTCTGACCAAGAAGAGAAAGAGACGGAGAAAGAGATTTATTTCTTTTTTGATAGCCATCACTGTCTCGTTGTAATCTTACATGGCTCAGCAGCAGACCTGCTGATATATCCACGAGAAATGGTACACTGAGGTAAAACATGTTTTGAAGCAAGGATTTTGGGTTTATCACTTGCAGCTATTTTATTTGAAAAACAGGAATAAGATGGGATGAGCTTGTATTGATCCCCGGAGGGAAAATTTGGTTGTTGGAGAAGCACAAGGACAGAAAATGGGGGAGATTTTTTTTTGTTTTGTTTTATACACGAAATCATATGAAATATAAAGTGAAATATACCAAGCTGTTCTCATGCACTGTTTGTACATAAACTTACAAAAAGTCATGTACCAAAACCATGTAAGACCAAATGAACACTGAGTCTTTTTTAAAGTATGTTGTTGCCACATTTTCTTTCCTAAACCTAGCCTACATTGCTTTACATACCTAAATCTAAAGATGCCCAATAGTGTTGCATAGGTCAGGTTTTTTTTTTTCTTTAAACCCAACCCAACCCAGCCTGCTATGAGAGACAACCGGCCTGACCCGTACACCTATGCATTAATTAATGGTGCGAACCACAAATCTCACATTTTATGACCAGCTCTGCCAGTAACCCGGCACATTTTCTTACAAGCTCACCCGAACCGCCCAAACTGCAGTTTGCCAACTTTATTTGCTTAAACCTAACCTGCCTTACTTTACGTTAAGTACATTTATGGGGCGCAAATTTGTTTGATACTATACAGATTGTTGTGTGTGCATTATCATAAGATATCATACAAACCATTTTAAGAGAATACATTGAATGCACTCCAGGTAGCCAATAGCTGCATGTTTATTATTTGTTGCTTAGCAATAATAGCTCAGCTAGTTTTACTCACCACAATTTATTTTGACTCAATTCCACATACACTGTCCTTCTGTCCCAAATACTCAGCATCAAATCTATACCTGAAAATAGTCCCAAAACATATGCATTATTTCTTTCTGTTGGTTTCTTGACCACCTGTTTTAGGGAATTACAGAACTTTTCCCTTGGTTTACTTAACCTCCTATCCAGTTGGGCCACAAGTCCTTAAATTTCCTCCAAACTCCATGTTGATGTTGGAAACTGTATTGAGTTTCAAAACAATGAACTGTGAGGAAATCTTGGGGGGAACTGTTAGACCCTGTAACAAAGTCATAGTGTTTGTCTTAATGTTGGAGAGGGATGACGAGAGATTCAGGGCAAACATTTAAAGGCAATCGCCAAACTGACCCACACTAACACCAGCACATTTGTTGAGATAGATCCAAATATGCTAATACATTTATTGATAATCATGACAATAATGAGAACAAAAAAAGCTCACACAGGCAGAATGAGAGAATCAAGAATGAAAGAAAAAGGTGTTAAAACACAAAAACCTCCCTCACTCATTCCACCTCTTCTTTTTCCATATGTAGCTGCCTCCCACACACACACTCACACACATTTGTCATCCATGCAGAGCAGCTGTATTAGCCCTGCAGGCACACATGTATAGGTTCACTTTGGACAGATGCTGCTACTCTCTGAGCCATTTGCACAATAACAACACTGTTTTATTGAAGTCCAGCTATGAGAGGTTTATATTTAGAACAACTCTGATTTATCTGCAGCACTTCAGGCTCTGAACTGATTATATCAGTAACATGTTAGTGTGCCAGCTCATTAGGGTCTCTGTTGACTTATTGGAAATGGGACGAGTTGATCATGGCTGTAAAATGATGCTCACTTCTCACATCACAGTAATATTCACAAGTATGGTTTCCTTTTAAGTTAATACGAAATCTTAAGAGGCATTTACCTGTGGATAAACTGTCATGCTTGACACTATTATACAGATTTATTAGTGATGATCAAAATTAATGATTTGACCTTGAGTCAGTGCCACGTGTCTGTAGTGAAGGGTATAAAACTGACTTGTTCTTATGAGCATAGTTTTATGCCCAAACTTTTTTTTTTCATTTAAAGGTGCAGTCAGAGATTCTAATCCAATATGCTTTTTGTCAAATTAGGCAAATATCTCCTCCAACATGATCTCATCCCTCGTCGTCATAGTTGGCTGCTTGGGCAGAAGCCTCAGGCGATACTAAATTGACACCAGGGGCAGCATTTTGCTTTGTATCTTGATGCAGAGGGGGTCGGCAGTTAGGTTTAGGCAACAGTACTACTTGGTTATGGTTTGGAAAATATTGCAAATGTTGCTAACACCACAACTGCAGCAACCACTGTTATCGTTTGTTGCCTCGAACACAGGCCTCCTTGTTCAAAGTCCGGTGTTTTTTGGACCACCCAAGTGGTGTATTTTGACACCCTGGGGATGAAACTGAGCTGCCTCCACAGTTTCTGTTAGCTGTCCATTCAGTTTTTAAAGAGTTCAGAGTAAATATCTGGTGTTGATACACAGCTCTGGCTCTGTAAATGGGAAACAAACAAAGTGGCTTAGACCTTGGTACACAACACTTTTCCCGCCAATTAGCAACAGGGGGCATTCGTGCTCATGCACAGGACCGGGGAAAGGTCATGGATGTATAAAAGATAAAGACAGTGAAAGCGAGAGGGAATAAATCTGGCACATGCTAACGTGCTGAACTTGCAGCACATGGTCAACAATTTTTCCTCAGAATCAGGGACACTGCCTTTATTAAAAGGCGCCAAATGAGAACTGAAAACTTTAAAGTTGAATTTCGATTTAAAACTATAATCAGAATATAAGTAACGCAGACTACAAATCTGACAAGCATTGGATGCCAGCTTCCCGTGTTTGATGGACACGTTTCGATTGGAGATATTTTATACTGAGTAATAACCCTTCAGAAGCTGTCAAGAGATTCAATTTTTAGAAAAGTAATTCCCACACATCCAGTGAGTGTATTTGGATTTTTGGTGGATGTCAGTCTTTTGTGTTTGGGGATGAGATCATTCCCATGCTAGATGGTGATAATATATGCGAGTGTGTTTGTGTGTGTGTGTGTGTGTGTGTGTGTGTGTGTGTGTGTGTGTGTGTGTGTGTGTGTGTGTGTGCGTGCGTGTGTTGCAATTGCTCCCTGGAGCATGACATCATTTCACTGGGTGGTTTTACAGCAGGAGGGAGGAGACAGGATGTCAAACCCTCATTACTGCAGAAAGATCATGTCAGTTTTGTCACAGATCTAACAGCCACAGCTGGATCCATCATGTTGGACCTATCTATGCTAATAATGTCAAAATACCTTAAAAACCACACAGAAGAGACAGACCTGATTGAACTTATGTCAGTAGATCCACCCAGTACAGGCTGTTTCCATTTACTGTTTGGAAGTATTGCATAGAAAGTAACAGACCAGAATTTGTATGTGTAACCCACTTAATCAGGAAGGCTGCAATCATGTGACCATTGCACTGACTGGAGTAAAGAAGGAATAGTATATAAACCAAAAGGCCACATAAGGGGTGGAGTGGTGGATGGGTCAAACAAACATAGGACTTTCCCGGGGAGATCATGGTGTTTATGTGCCATGTGAACGTGAACATTGTGTCTAGGCTTGGGTGGTATATAATATTTTATACCTTCATACCCTCCTTAAAGTTACCCGGGCTATATGGTATATTATGGTGTGATGTGAAATGTGTGGCACTGACTAATACATACACATTAGAAACCTATAAAATGTTTAGAAAAGTAATATTCTCACACCCATATTCCTTGTTAAACAGAGAAATACAGCTGATATCATACGAAACACTATATTATAATCATAGTAAATTTAATTCATAAAGCACTTTTCAAAATAAAGTTACAAAGTGCTTTTTAACCATGCAGAATTTAGGCAATAAAATATGGCAAATATAAGAAATTCAAAGAAAAAATGTATGAGGAAAAGCCATTTTTAAGAAATATTCTAAAGGATACATTACCCAGTAACATTTTTATAATCAAAGGAAAAATATCTGTTTTCCAAATTGAAGTTGCTGTGACAAAGTAAACTGGCTTGTCTCTATTCCAAAACAGTTGCAAGGTATAGACTCATCTGAGCAAACCTTTAGCTAATCTGCTCAGTAGCTAATAGATAAAAAAATCAGGGGATCACTTAAGTCTGTAGGATTCATCCTCTGGGCGCCATGAATGCCTGCATAAAATTTAATGATAATCCAGATGATAGCTGTTGAGATATGTCAGTGAGGACCAAGGTGGTGAATTGACCAGTGTACTGACATTGCTATCCCAAGAGCTATGTAGCTAGTGTGCCTAAAAATAAAGAAAAGGAAGGAAAACAAAAGAAAATCAGCCCTTCGAATGCTAATTTCCTGTGTGAAATAATGCTTCTGGTTCTGCTTTTCTATAAATAATATTGTCCTCAGTAGAACATTCGTGTCACATGACATAATCGCATTTTTCAGCAGTTTATCTATTGGAGCAAGAAATCCATTTTATGGGGAAACTCTGGGGAATCAGATGTCCTATATGAAGTCTTTCCAGCATCTCGCTCCAGTTAAAGCCGTGTTACATCCACAGTATGTTTAATATGTTTATTCCTGCATAGTGTGTGAATGTATCCAGCCATGTATCATCTGACCTACTTCACATTCAACAACATCAGTGCGTGTGTGGTTATGTTTGTGTGTGTGATATCGTGATGTGTGGGTCACTTTGGCATGTCGCCGTCCGTCCTTGCATTCACACCGGAGATTAGATGAAGGGGAAGAAGAGAGAGAGAATGAGGGGGAGGTGGAGTGAGGTGGAGATGGAGGCAGGAAAATGGAGTGTGTGTTTTAAATAGAGGGAGAATGGAAAAAGAGGCAAAGAGACATAGGGTGTGCTTTCAAGAGAGAGAGGGAGACAGGATGAAAGACTTTGCTGGCGGACAGCCCACACCGACCCGCCACCAGAGACTGTTCGATCACAACTCACAAGGGGCCTGTGTGTGTGTCTGTATGTGTGTGTGGAGCCCTTTGAAATGCCCTTGTTTTGTTTTAAGTCCAGCCCCCACTACACAGACGTCTCTGTTTGAGGCAGCTACACGCAGCCAGATGAGCCTGTGGCATCTGAATGAACAGAGACGCAGTTATAACATACAAGATTCAAAATCCTCCAAGTCCAAAAGTATAAAAAAACCAATGGATGTATCTACTAACGAGTATTGTGTCTGTATCAAAGCCTGATATAGCTTATTCCTCTGTGCCATAGAACTCTATTGTCCAAAAATTATTAAAAACACATCAAGGAGGCGCAGTGTTGCACTGGGTGACATGTTCCTTCATTACCATGAACACTCACGCTGTAGCAGACAGCCGTGGCCGGAGGCATTATGTTTTCGGGTTGCCTGTGTGTCTCATTCTCATGAACTTCTGGAGGTAATTTCCTCAAATTTGCAACAAACGTCCACCTGGCCTCAAGGATGAACTGATTACATTTTTGTGGTCAAAGATCAAAGTCACTGTGACCTCAAATCTATCCTTTTCTCCTCAAGGTGATATCTCAAGAATGCATTGAAGGAATTTAATCAAATTTAGTACAAGCGTCCACTTGGACTTAAGGATGAACTGTTTGGATTTTGCTGTTCAAAGGTCTAAGGTCAAGGTCACTGTGACCTTGCATCAGTCGCATTCATATGAATGTGATTTCTCAGGAATGCCTTGAAGGAATTTCCTCAAATTTGGCACAAACGTTCACTTAGATTCAAGGATGAATTGATTGGACTTCTGTGATCGGAGTTCAAGGTCACTGTGACCCTGTGTTCATCCCATTCTTGTGAACACCTTATGTCAAGAGTGCCTTGAGGGGCTTTCCTCAAATTTGGCACAAATGTCCAGTTGGACTCAAGGATGAATTAACTAGATTTTGATAGATCAAGATAACTATGACCTAACATCCATCGTATTCTCCTGAACGCAATATCTCAAGAATGCATTAAGGGAATTTAATTAAAACAGGCACATAAGTTCACTTGGATTCAGCAATGACCTTAATAGATTTTGGTGGTCAAAGGTCACCTCACCTCACCTCACCTCACCTCACAAAACACGTTTTTGGCCATAACTCAAGAATCCATACGCTAACTATAACAGAATTTCACAAAAATCAATAATAGGATATAATGATGAAGTGCTTTTATTTCATATTCAAAAGGTCTAAGGTCAACTTCATCAAAACATTATAATGTTTTCTGGCCAATATTAAATGTCGTAACTCAGGAACAGTAGGGAAGACATTTGGTCGGATACTAAATTGATGCCAATAATTTTGTGTGTCCACCTTGAAACTATGTTGATTGTGTAGATCTTTTTAGAATTTGTAGCATCTTTGCAGTAACATCCATATTTGAAGCATTCATGGCTACATGAGTCTGTGCAGACATGAATGCAAGTGAAAATGCAACTAGACTAACTGGACAAGGCAACCAACCATGAGGTGGTATTTCTAGTTTATTTCGACTCAGTCCCACATACGCTGAACTGCTTCCCCAAATACTCACTAGAGCACCAAATGTGGATTAATCCGCCACTAAAAATATTCACCAGCACATGCACTATTTTCTTTTGTTAGTTTAAAACTACAGTGCCCGGCTGTTTCAGGGACTTATTTAACCTTTAGCCTGGTTTAGTTTACCTACTCAAGAGCCTCCTAAATTTTACTCCAAGCTCCTTTTTGATGTTTCCCTCAACTGGGTAGTGTGTTGAGTTTCAAACAAAGTCCATAGTGTTTATCTTTCATGTTGGAAAGGAATGAAGTTCTCCATGTGGGGTCTGGACCCTTACAAGGGGTCACAAGATGATTAACAGAATAGAAGTTCAGAAAAAATCTTTAACTTTTTCATCAAATTATCTTTGATTTGCAGACATTCTTATGTTATTACTGGATAATTTACACTGACAATTAGGTAGGTCTTTACTTCAAACATGGCAAATAAAATAAGAGAAACAACAACAAAAAAGGGCAATAACAACAACATGAGATGCCCAGCGTACATATTCAGTTAACAAACATAAATATGTCATGTCCAATATTGAGTAGTTCAATAAACAAAGAAACTGGTAGACATTTGCAACCAGTGAGGAGACTTTGGGAAATTCCTGACCTCTAAGTTAGAAAATTACCTTGAAAAGAAAAGAAAAGAAAGCATATATTTGTTAGCCATTTATTAAAGATCTACATTTTCAGTAAAGGACCAATGGGCTTGGAGCTGAAAGCAACACCAGTCTTATCCTTCAAGAGATGATCATATGTATAATATATTCAGGCAGACATGCAAACTCACAATAACGTCTGTGTAAATCACATTGAGAAAGAATATGCAGCATTTTCATTCACTCACAGAAAGAAGAAAAAAGAAAAAGTAGAGGGAAGTGTAGAAGCATAAAGAACTTTTGGTCACTGACAGAAATACATCCAGATAATTTAGATGGCAACTCAGTGAAGGGGAAAATAGCAGGGTTTCTCATAATAACAATAATAAGAACAATCGCAGCAACAACAGTACAATAATTACAATAATAATGACGATAATAATATGTTTCTTAATTAGCCTGAAGGGGTACCCTGCTTCAGCTAAAAATGGATCAGTTTGAGGAGCAATCACTTCTACCTCATGACTAAGATAGTTTCAACATATGGGCGGTTTGAATGATACTTCAGTAACGACTTCCCCTATAATTCATTATGTTTACACTCCCACATTCAAAGAAAACATGATACTTATCCCCCAGACAGTCGTCATCACAGAGGTTGGATCTTCTCATTCCTTCTTAACCCTTTATAGCTGAACATGTTGATGGTGTCCGTTTTCTCCATATGGAAACTATTTCCAAGCTTATCTGCGTAAACAGGACAGTTTTGTTAGTGACGGTGATGAGTGATGTCACCGAAACAGAGGGGGGAGGTCTGAAAGACATTTACCGACCAGGAAAACTCAGCAGGAATGTCAGGAATGATATTTGACATTTTGCTGTTGCACTGTGGGTCACGAGCAGTCAGTCTCCTGCCTCAACACAGCAGGGATCCTGTGTCATAGTTGTTGTTTTTTTTTGAGCTGTTAATAAAAGAAGTGAAGGCAGCAGGTAACAGAAGAGGTGTTTGGTGAAGAGGTCATTGGTCAGCCTGTTTAGGGCATAACAGCTAAAGGAAAGAAGGAATGTTATTGCCTCTTCCTTTATGATTTAAAGGAACAGTGTGTAAGATTAAGGGGGATTTAGTGGCATCTAGTAGAGTTTATTACAGATTGCAACCAGTTGAAACTTCTCTTGGTAAATGCTTTCGGTGTTTTCAGTGTGTTTATCAGACGGTTTTTACCAGAGCTAAATTTTCTGCAGTGGTCTCTTCCTCTCCAAAACAAACAAACCAGGTGATGAAAAACTGAATATATATACTATATAAAGCAGTTTCACATTATTAGTCAGTGTTCCTTCAACACAGTCTGGCACTTTGCAGGTAGGCTGCTAGCCTAGCAGCTGCTTAAGTGTGCTCACCTTTTTTCTCAGATAATTTAAGGTATAGAAAATCAGTAGGTTTTTACCAAGAGCTGAATTCTCCACACAGCACCATCCTCTTCCACACAAAGGGGCCAGGTGATTTAAACTGGTAAAAACACTGAATAAAGCATCATCACATTAAAAAATATGTTTTTCCTACTCTCTCATCATGAAGGAGCTTAGCCAGTGTTTCATTTGGCCTTTCTGGGCTCCTGTTGAAACACTGAGGTGGAACATGGTGATCACCTGAGACAAGGACCCGCTCCCTATGTAGATATAAATGGGTCATTCTTGAATAACAAAAACACAATGACTCTACACTGCCAAACACAGGTCTTTTGTATAATATTCCAATTCTGCTAATATACCCCATTATCCTACACACTAGACCTTTAAAAAAGGAAATGCTCAAAAAGTATTTAAGTGGTGGTGGATTCAGAAAAGGAAGAAGTTGGCAAAACAACTTGTTTCAGACTAATCCATCAGTTCAGAGAAAAATGTCTTTGAATAGAAAAAGCTTGCAGGTTTGTTTGAGGCCTGGGCTATCTTTGCAGACCATCAGGTCCGTCCAAACATTCTCTGTTTTCCCTCCTGTTTACACTCGTCCAGTGCTCACATGGCAACGACCCAACATTGTGCTGGACGCTGTGTTGGTCAGTGCTGACATTTGATTGGTGCAGAGGAGACGGCGGCTCCACAGCCTCAGGAAGTCCATTGTAACCCGTCCAGCACACAAAGCAGGGCTGTGAATGCTGCTGTGGCCTCCAAGGAGAGTCCAGGAAGGAATGACCTGCCATGCAGTGCTACGTCTCAGGGATTTATTCACTGGCATAGTAAATGTAGGAAAACAGGTGAAAATATGTCTGCAAGTCTGATTATAAACATACTTTCCAGAGATATATTCAATCCTTTTAAAACTTTGGTTTCTACTGTGAACTTCGCAAGTTCTACATTAAGATCTTAGGGCTTGAACACATTAATTTTAACTCACTAATCACATGTTTTTATCAAAGAAACATGATAGTAGTATGCCAATTGGTGTCTTTAAGGATGGGGGTACTTATTTAAAATCAAAAATGTCTAACAAGACTCGTGGCCATTGTTTTAAAAATAAGTTTTGGATCTTCAGCAGTTATGGTGAAACAATATTTAGTCAGAGGGTGATGACACTATAAAGGTCTTTGGCATCCTTTATCAGAGAGGTCTATCATGTTGTGAGCACCAAAATGTTGACAAATATTTGCGGTAAAATTCATTTGTGTGACGATGCTTGGGCACACAGATCAACATATAAAGTAATTTGTGAGATTTTATAAAAGGACATTTTGCATTTGCTGAGCAACGATTTCAAAAATGTGAAGCAAGTCTTTGTTTTTTCGGAATAGCGTTAAATATCATAGATGTTGTCATCAGTGCAAAGAAGTGCTACAATACCAGTGCACTTTAGGTATGTGGTCATAAAGAGGATAGTGAACAAACTGAAAATGTAACCCTCTGGTGATGCTAGAGGAGAGGTTGGAAGCTTACTATTAAGATAAATCAATCATTGATTCCTGTAGGTACCCAATGTCATGGTAATCCAGTTGGAAGTTATCGAGATATTTCACTAAAAAGCAACCAACAGACAGAAAACACACAGAGGAGTAGAAGGAGCTGTAACAACTTGAATGTAAAACTACTATTTTATTTCTAAGCATGTTTAACACAGTTTAACATGATGTTCAAACTGTGCTCCTTTGTCTGAAGAAGCAGCACTCTACACCTGCAGCTAATCAGCCAATAACCAGTCAGTAGAACTGGTGTTATTGCACACTTACCAAACTTTTGACAAAGATGTGTCGGAAAACTTTTAACTTGATTTCTAGATATCTTCTGCATTTTCTTATTGCACAAACACTGCTAAAGCAAAACTTGAAATACATGAATTTCCATTTATACCCTCAGTTAAAAACTGTGTCCACCAGCATCCTGTCTTAAAATTAAATTAAACTGAAATGAAGCATTATTATATCTTTCTTGTGAGCTCCATCCCTTAAACTGTTTTTCATTAGTCACTCTGCAGCACAGGTTTGCCTTGAGCATCTTCTCAGCGTTGCTACCTGCATCCTAACTGCTGCACTAATTGTGCATATTGAATTACCTTCTATAACAGAAAGTCTTTTACTGCGCAACCTTGAGTTGCATCTTAAACAGAGAAATTGAACTCATCTGTCAGGTTATTTTGACTATTTATGGAATGATAGGCCGATGTCCTCACTTCCCCCTGAGGCACTTTAGCATTTTTTGGGGGTGAGGAGAAAATTAGTAGACTGAGGAAGAATGAACATTGAATACTCAATGAAATCCCTGGAAACAATGCAATGCCTCTGTCACGTAGTCAAAGCAACAGTGAGTTTTGTGTGTGTTTTGTGTGGTTGTGTAAGTCTGTCATTGCTCTCTCTTGCTGAGTAAGTGTTCAACCAGACCTCTGAGTCCTGGGACACACGCACAATCCTAAACCCTCATTCCGGTCCCTGGAGAGCTGATTAGGGGAGTCGAGTGTGCAAGGACCAGGGAAAGGGTGGTGATATGTGTGTATGTGATGTTTCCTAAGGGCCCAGGACGAGAAAAAAATACCACTCTGCTGACTAAGTCACTGTGACAGACTTTGGGCCACAGCTGAGGCTGTAGTGACTGTCCTGTCCTTCTGCAATGCTCTGTCTCACTGCACAAAGGCAGCGTTTGCTGACTTCTAGGACAAACAAAAGGCACTTCTGTCTGGAATTACAGACACATCTGGACAACAAACATTTTAGACCTCTTTTGGTAGATAATCATCATTTGCTTGTTTGACTTTTCTCTGACATTATAGATGTCTTTGGCACAAAAATGTGAGATTTTAGACCTATGTGTTTGCCAGAGATTTCTATAAAGGTCATCTACCAGAGAGGTCTAGAATGTTTCTCTATGAAATCCCAAAACCTTTTTTGAAAATAGAAATTCTTTAGTCTCTGGTAGCTTAATGTATAGATGTCTTTCAAACATTACCTTTGTAGACCTTTTTTGGCAAATATTGACTGCTAGTGCAGATACAACTTCTAGACTTCTGTGGCTGACGAACATCTAAATTTCTCTGGCCAATAAACATTCAACAAACAAACCAGAACATTTTAGACCATTTGGAAAGATTCAAGACCTCCCTGGCAAATGGACAGTAGACATCTTAAATTAACATTGTTGACCTTGATATTTTAGGTATCTTCGAAAGGTAAACATTCTAGACCTCTCTGGCACAACAACATTTTAGAATTGTCTAGAATAAATATTCTAGACCTCTTTGGTAGACAAGACATATCTTGGTCTCTTTGACATATAGTACTTTTACAACTATGATCATCTTAAAGAACTCTGGACAGTTCTAGTATCCGATAAAAATCCTTGAAATGTCAGATCTCAGATAAACAACCCCTCTGTAATCTTCTGCAACTCTGGAGCAAAAAAACACTACTTTGTATTGTGATTGATGGTATTGTGTTTGTCTTCCAGGGTTATCCTTTTTTAGCACTGAATGTGCTATTATATTTTGGAACATTACACTACAAATCTCCAAAGATTCCAGAACATTACAGGAGAGGCTCTAGGACTCTTCAGTGAATACTCAAAACACTGTAGAAACCTTAAATCATTTAGTGTTTATCAGTCTTCAATATCAGTATAGTAAATAAAATGATAAAAACCTATGTACTTTGTTATGAAAGTAGTCCAGAATGTACATAGATGAAGACTATAGAACTTTGTTCATCAGAAGTTCTATAACTCCTGAAAAATGAATGTTCCAGAACATTTAACACACCACAACAGATAAGCACACCATCACTCTGGCAGATGAACATTCTAGAACTCTTTTTAAACATATAATGCAGTGTTTCCTCTACACTCATTTAGGAGTGGCGGCCCGCCACTCCTAAATCCTACCCGCCGCTGCTTCAAATGTCGGGTTTTTTTTTGGTTGTTTTTTTTTTTAAATTGCAAATACACCGCCGCCGCATCACAGCACAGTCCTGCACTGCGTTGGGTGTCGCGAGTGCTGAGGCAGATAACTATCTTGCTCTGTAATCTACTCTTTGGGGTAGATACCACCGCCCCCTCCCACCCCCCAGCAGAACTAATTGGTGCCGACGTTAATTAGCTACTCGCATCCAGGCATCAGGTCGGAGACTCAGAGGAGTGTCGGCTTGAAAATAGCGTGCAACTTACCGGAGAAAAGGTAGACTTATTAGCTTACGAAAACTTATAATAGATTTTATTAGTTAAATAAACATTCGCAAAATATTGATGGCCAGCTAAGGTTACGTAGCTTAAGTTAATTGGGCCCGGTGCCAACTCAACTCAGTGTCGCTAACGTGAGTAAACTAATTGATAGCATTAAGCGATATACACGCCATGATGTATTTTTACATTCAGCCTTTAAAAAGCAATTTTCATGCCAACCATTCAATAAAAAGGGGCATTATGCTGGGCATAAAACTAAAATCTGCAGTCAAGTGTCATTTGTTTACGCTGCCACGGCTCCCCAGAGAGCCTGCCCCCACTGCTGAAAAAAATCCTAGAGGAAACACTGTAATGTTTATTGTATTCACTGTAAATTGTTAATACCAAATGTTGACCTGTCAGAGGTGGGATTGGGGGTTAGATTTTTAAGAATCTGAGTCCTAGGTTGTGGTTCCGGCCTCTCTTCTGATGCAATTATACGTTTTGTTCTACATTCCTCTTCTCACTTATTTCTCTACTTATACTTAAAGTAGGATGGTATTAAGGATACCGAAACCTTTCCGCCTGGGGCCCAAAGAGAAATGAAACCTATTGTCTACCAAAGCTAATTTCCTTTTTTTCCCCCCAGTGTCTCTTTGTTTATTAAAGTTACATCTAACTTCTCTGTTTTATTTGTTCTGGTTTCATTTCATCTTAGAAAGGAGGTCTGTAAACATTTTAACTTAAGGTTTAGTCATGAGAAAAGTATTTCACCACAACTCAGAAACCAAACTGTTTCTTTTCAGTTTCAACTTCCTTTGTGGGAAACTCATTTTCTTTTCTGTTTTTTAAGATGTAGCCATAATCTTTTGTTAGTTCATAACAAGTTTTGTTTTGTATTTCCAGTCTTTAAGTTTTCATCACTGTAACCCAGTGGAGAGTTTGGCAGTGACGATGTGTGACTCATTTTAGTTTCAGATTAGTATTTTCAGAAATCCTAATTCTTGTATTGACAAACCTTTTCATTTATGTGCCATCTCTCAGGGCTGTAGGAAAGTGCTGCTATTGTTCAAGTTCTTTCTGTTTGTTCAAACAACACAAAACAATTGCTGAGTTAGGCAGTATTCATTTTTAAGAATCCAATGCAAGTCAGCCTTTTCCCAATCTCAACACTACAAAGAACCCACTGCCAAACAAGCAGACAGACAGTTAGGCGAGCGGTAAGCCTGATGGTTTGCTCACCAAATTCTTAAGTATTGATGGAAAATGTTCCCTCTGTGATTTTGCTGCATCAGCAGCTACTGGTTTGGCAAGATAATTTTCCATCTGGTGAGCTCATTATTAGCCATGAGCTGATGTAGGATGGTGGCAGGGATGTGCGATGGGAGACATCTGCAGCAGAAATTACTTTTTAGATGTCTGTAAACTGTATAGAGAACATCTGCTCTGTGAGATGCAGATATGAAGTTGCTCTTATTTCATGTGTCTGCTGCACTTTGACTTCAGCACTGAGGGACCTGGTTTTTGAAAAAAAACTTGCTTTGCCCTCTTTCCTGACATTAAACAAGTACAGTTTTAGGCTCAGTCCACAGGCTGCAACACATACACACTACAGTTTTATTTTCAAATGCAAATATATGCTATATGTATTCAAAAGAAGAACTCCTTTCAGTGTAATATAAAATAAAAGTGTTACTTCTGCAGATGATAAAAATTCTCTTGAATTATATACATTATTTTCATTTAGGAAGATTGTTTCAGAATTTAGCCCATGTGTGTTTTCAGACTAGTGTGTAGATTTGTCTAAAGTGCTTTTGAACCACCCCCTGTCTCTCTGCTGCCGGGTAAAAGCCTGTGTGTCAAACTGCTAACGTTGATTCTGTTTGATATGTGACCGCTGCACAACCTCACAGAGAGCAGAAATTAACAGTGTCGTCATGTTTGTGTGCTTATATGCACTAGATAGTTTAAGGGGGGGCGAGGAGGGACACCGTCCCCCTTCTTACCATTATTGTACTTCATGAATGATAAAGTTTCAGAATATATACAGCTACAGAACATCAACCATGACCAAATTTTAAGTGGAACTGCAAAGTCTAGAGTAGTTTGGATTATTTTTTAGATTTTAAATGAAGCTACATGACAAATGTTCTTATCTCATATTATAAATGGCTGTAATATTGTCTTCATTTTCACCCTCCCTTCAACCTCTCCACCTCTCTCTGCACCACACACCAGTGCAACCATGATATACTCAAGGGAAGCCATTACTAGAGCTTTCTTCTTCCCCTCATTATAATTTAATGCGGGCTCAGACAGATACTCATGTTCAAGTCATCCTTTTGTCCTTATTTTCTCCTCTTGACTTGCTGTGAAGAGATACGCCCCTCTCTGTTATTTTTAAATTCTTTCACTTGTTTTCTCCTTTCTCTGTCCTTTCACTGTTTGTAATAATGTTAGCTCATATCTTCTTTTATTCTGGGAATTTTAGGGGAGCACTGTGGCTGTTGTATAGCTGCAGATTAAACATTCAGATATTCATGAGGATGAATTGTAATGACTTTGGTGATTATTTGATCTTTACTAAGTTTCCACTTGTCCAGCCCTTCGGTTAATGATTGAATTCATACTGAAGTTGACTTCTATGGGAAATGTTGTCAATATTGTGATGTTATATATGCATGTTGACAGTCCATGATGCTAAACCTTAAATACTTAATGTTAGCATATCCAGTGTTAGCATTTTATAAATTATTTGCATTTACTGCAGGTTGTAAAACAGTTTCTCATCATAGTTATGTTTAAATATAATTCAGAAAAACAAACTCTCTTTCTCTCAACCTTGGATCCAATTGAACGATACAACTAGGCAGTACTGAACAAATATAAATCCAGATTATGTAAGTGCATTGCTTATTTCTTTCCTAAAATATTTCCAGAAACATATTTAAATGTTATGTCCAGCTGTAATAGTGAGAGTTTTGGAACAGGAAGAGGGTGGCTAGTTCCTGCACAATAAAAACAGAGGCCAAATAAATGGAGATCGAACGGTAAAATTAAACAGTACTGATCAAATAAACCAAGAATCTGTTACTGAGTTGTATATTTCTTGCCTCAGATATTTTCAGAAACATGTTTAAGCTTACCCTTTAACTGTAATATGAAATCGCTGGCTGCCATTGTCCCAGTTTGACCAGTTCACATTACGTCACCCACCAGTGGGAACATAAGGTGTGATGCATTATGGTAGTTGTAGGTTTTCTACCTCTTGAGCAAAGCATCCTTTTTCTTTTTTCTGGTTATGTAGCACCAATTTCCAAAGTTTTTGTATCTTTCTACAGCAAAGACGGCCTAGTTTTATGTAAGGACTCTCTTTATATTGGTAAAATACTTCTTTACTTCAGTTTTTCTCCCTCCAACACTTTTGTTTTCTGTTCTGTAATAAGCATTCTGACCTTGTGGTGGCGCTAGCATGGCCACAGATTACTGGTCTTGTTTTCCCCATCTCTGCCTTCCACACTCGTGTCTTACTCATCAGATCGGCGTGCAGATTTGTGCATTCCCAGACTGACAGGAACAGGAGTCACGGCTGTTCCCTAATGCCCTGTTTCACTCCCCCCTGAAACATTACCCATAATTCTCCGTCCTCATGTCTGTCTGCCTCATTTCTTTCGCATTAAGTCACCATTGTAGGTTTCTCGCTCAATAAATCACGCAACGTTATCCGACCACAGGAATAACAGTCATTGCCAGCATACTTAATCACCCCACCCCCCCCCCACTCCTTCTCCTCATACCTTATCACCCCCCCCCCCCCCCCCAGTTCTCTCTGTCCTGTCCCACAATGCTCTCTGTCTGCGTGCTTTTGTCTTCACAGCTCTTTGTCTGTATTTACAGTCTCTCTGTTCTGCGTATCTCTTCAACTGCACATATTTTTCTTTTCCCTCTGGCTATTAAAAACCCCAAGAGGGATCCATAACTCTCAAAACCAGTGGATAAATATTGGATTTTTTGGGGGGAACAAAGCGGGCTTCACTTTTTAAATTCGACAAATAACAGACAGAAACAATGCTACACTAGTTGTGTCTGTTCTTGAGTCTATTTTCACACTTTGCCCTCATTTATGCTACTTGATGCAGTTTGATGCATTAAATAAATTGAAAACCCTGTCTCTTCTATGCAGAGAACGTTCTGTAATAACACAAAGGGAAACTTAATGCACCATTTTTATTGCATGTGTTTTAATTATTAGAGACATCTCCTGATATGGAAACATTTCAGTTTATTGGTTGGTTGATGAGACGACCAGCAGTAAGCTTTTCCTCTCTTTCATTCACTCTGGTAATGTCTCTCAGTCGCATAGTTAACTGCTGACTCCACTTAATCTGCCTTTTCTTTTTCTAAATGAGCCTCTGCAGTCTGCTTGTCTCTCTTGTGTTTTGTCTTCACTGAGTCAGTAAGAGGGCTGACAGCAGCGGCTCGGAGCAGCTAAGAGCTTTCTGGCAGGATTCATAACATCAGTCGGCTGGTGACGCGTGTCCAAGAGGCCTGAAAGTAGAACGAATAGTGTAGATGCTTTCCATTTCGAACCTTTAGCTCTGGCAGCTTTATTGCCTTGTTCTGTGCTTAGACTGTGGTACTCTCAATGCTACTTATTTTCATCGGGTTGTCATGGCAACTGGTGCGATTCTTACTTGCTTGGAGCTTTAGCCTGTAAAACTGATTTAATAAACATATTACCGAGACTTTCATAGTAGTTTAATGTTATTAAGATGGTTAAATCTACATCCTTAAAATGAGAGCTTTTCAGCTCTCATTTTAAAAACCCTGCAAGTGTTCCTTGAGTCAAAAATAGACTCAGTGCTAGTTATTCATTTTTGTTATTTCATTACACGACCTTATCTTCAAAGCTCCCCCTTTTGCTGATGAAATTAATCGATCAAGGACTCCTCTAAATATCGAAGTATCTTTGGGCAAGATACTGAACCCAATATGGGTTCACTAGCAAAAGTATATTTTGCCAGTCTGATAATACTTGAAAAGACTGGAAGAGCTGCACTTTTAAATTATTTTGTCACTATTTAAGTTAGCTGAACACAGAAGTTTGCTGCTTGGCAATGCTTAGATGTGCTTGATGACAGTAAGTCTTTAGTGCCCTTGTTCAAGGGCCCCATAATGCTGAAGTTCTGGATACCTTCATAACACAAAGATCAAACTTATTGGCCTCATGTGGCACTGAGCAACTTTCATAGGAATGAACCAGGGTTTGCCTCCAGCACTGTATCTAGTTCTCTTTATACATCCATGGTGAAAGTCCATTTACCATCTTCAAAATAAAAACCTCCAAAATCACAGTCTCTATTTAAAAACGAGCTTTGAAGAACTATGTTAGTCCCTTAGCTTATGACAAAAGTTTTATAGGGTCTTGATTTTTTGGCATTGTGCTCCTTTTATTACCCTTTTAGGTCACAAGCAGCATGGCTTTAGTTAAGAAAAGCATGTTTATATTTCAGAAATCAATATACATATAATACTGAAATTGCAATATAGGCACTAATAATGAAACCTGCTCCAAACTAAGTACTCTGTGGATACCACCAGCCAAAAGATATGACCTCCCCAACATCAGCGGCACCATCTGCAGTCTCTATTAGCAACATAGGATCATCAGCTGCCTCAGAAGACAGAAGAAAATTATAGTTTAATTCTATATCTTATATCTGGAGTTATTGCAGCTTAATGGCCCTGGGCTTAACATACTCTGTTTGATGATATTCAGTTATTGCAGCATTTTTTTTATTGCCTGCTCAGTGTCAGGTCTGCATCCTTTTTGAACTTTTTAGGTGAGTTCAGCTGAAGCATCATCCAACAAAGTTACACACACACACACACACACACACACACACACACACAGACACTGCATGCTGTGTGCTCACCTGGTATGTGTGTGTCTGGTTTGCCCTTCAGCTGTCCTACACCCTCCTCTTTCCCACTGTCACTATCTTTACATCGTGGCGCCCCTCAGGTCAAAAACTGCTGTTGCCGAGATAACGATGGGGGGATGCTGCCCGGTTGCCATGGTGACACTCCCCACGGTGTTTGGGGGTGGTTTGTCTTGGCAGCCTCTTTTTTATTTGAAAGCCTGTGCCATGCACCACCATGCTGATCCTTCATACAGGAGGTGGACATAATAACAAACAAATCTGATGCAGCTTTGTTCCTTCAGAACAGCTGAAGGCATCATTGCAACTTTTCATCTAACCATATAGTTTAAGTCTGTCTTTTTTTATGCACATACCTGTTCAAAATCCTCTCATTCATCCAAACTCCTTTCCTTTTACTGCTCAGACCTGGCGGTTTTTGGCTCTTGAATCCATGTTGGGCATATTTGTGTTTCTAAAACAACATGTTTCTGAAGTCAAGTCCTGTTGTTCAAAAAGAACAGATTCGCAAAGTTTACACTGTCCTGTGTTTGTTGAGACTGTGTCACAGTGGTGTTTATTCAGTACCGAGCCATCCTGTTCCTGTAAGTGAGATTCAACGTGTCACCACAGTTCTTCCTCCCTGATTCTGTTTATCCATCTTGTGAAATGTTTTTAAAATTAGCTCTGTTACTGTAGTTGTGTCTTGGTCCCGATTATTTGTGATTTTTAAGTCTGACATAGAGCGGATCAGCTTTCAGCTTAAAATAACTCTGGCTCCGTACTGTAGCTTCTTCCTGTTGAGACTCCTGTTGTTTTAATGGACCGGGAGGGATGAAAAGTCTGCTTCATGTGTTGTGCTGCATTGTGTGCAGTGGTATCAAATATGATTTATGTTTTGTTGTAGACTGTAGCAAAAAGAAAAGGCGGAGGAGGAAGAGACAGAAAGTTTGAAACAATTATTCAAAAAATTAAGGTCCATTTGAAGATACAACACCAGGTTAATTTGTTTATTTCTGCTGAGATGAGTTAAGCCCGACTACTACGATCCTGATTAAATCCAGACAGACAACACATTTAATGACACAAAATTGTCTCTTTATTTCTGAACGTTGCAGCAATTATGTAATTTAAAATTCCCTCCCTGATCTTTTCTTCATCACTCTCAGGCCTGTATGTTAGTGCTGCTGCAATTTAATAATAAATGTTAACATCAGGTAACATCCTTGTAGCACCAGTTAACGACAGCTACCCAGAAAAAGGCAATAAAATCAGTTATAGGAAAGTCACTGTTAGTTCACCTACACACACACACACACACACACACACACACACACACACAGAGAGAGAGAGAGCCTCCTACAGTAAAGAGCAGATTAGAGAGGAAAGCGGTTGTGCCGCCTCCAGTTAAAAGCACTACTGTGATTCTTCTGCACATCAAAGGCAGCGTGGGCACACGCACGCACACACACACACACACACACACACATGTACATTATATATAGGCCACATATAATATTTTCTCATAGATGTTTAGTTGGTTCAACTATGAAGGCCACAGCTTATGACTCACATCATTTTTATACTCATTGAGCTATTCAATGAACCCCTGGGACCTGCATATAGAGATATATGCACTGTGTGTGTGTGTGTGTGTGTTTCAGAACTCCCACTTATAATTTGAAATTTGAGCTTCTGTTTGAACATGAGGAAAAATGCAATAGCTGATCTGTAATGGTCTGTTCAAATTCAAAATTCACACTGTACAAAGTTCCACTCGCTAACGTGAAATAGAGAAAACTAACAAGCTGCACTGAAGAAGCAGTCATGATTGCCACACCATGAGGTTAAGTATTGTGATAAAGCATTTTGAATGTGATGCTGTAGATGTCAAAAAGTGAGATAAGTGTGTGTTGACATAATCTTTCTGTGACTTCCAAAATTGTTACAAATTACTGCTGGAAAATAAATCAGTTTAGGCACAGCAACAACCCTATTTGGTTTAGGGAAAGATCATGTATTTGGGTCAAAAATTACCACTTTGTTAAGGTTGGGGATGTTTGTCATTGTGGAAACAGGAAATGAACCTTTTTTTCGGCCAATCCAATTACCAGCACATCCTTCATACACTTAATTTGATACTCAAAATTAAAGGAATAGTTCACCTGAAAACAACAATTGTATATTGTTCAAGGCTTTTTCTGGTCCCAGAAAAAGGTTTCTATCAAGTGGTATTAAGGAGAATGGAGCACACGAAAAATTGAAGCATATCCGTGCAAACAGTCTTCGACAGAGACCAACTAAATACCACAAAAAAGGTTATAAAATGTCCGACAAGCTTTCTTAAAATGTTAGTGCAGCATTATTCGATTGTCTTGTATCCATTTGTGGGCTCATGGAAATCCAAACAAAACTTTTGGAGGCTCAGCCTGTCGTTCAGTGTGACAGCGGCATTCATGTCGTATAGTAAATAAGCTAACCGCACTAACGACGGATTTGACTTTTTTTGCTGACAGTAGATATCAAACAAAGCCAAAGACTACATCATATTAACTTGCTGTGAGCTGTTAATTCACCACTACTAAGCAGAGGGTCTCTTCGCTCTCCTCCACCGCACCGCTGCCTGCATGTATGCAGCTCCCTGTACCAAACAATAGCATAAAAATCAAGAGTGCTCACAAAACAAAACCCAAAAACAAAAAAAGACTGCTCAACTTGAAACCGTCTCAGTCGACTAAGTGTTCTTCGGCTGATGATATGGTGCGCCCTAGTCTTTATAACATTTTTTGAACAAGAGTCATAATTACAACATCCTAAAGGTGGCTTTGTAACTTAAACATAAATATGATATCATTTTGGTTGCATTTAATGAAACCACTGATTCAGTTTTGGTTTTGTTCTGTAAAATGCTGCTGTCTGGTAGTGTCATTTGGTTGTCACTCAAGTGAGGTGGTTAGTTAATGACTGTATGTGAGTTGTGTTCAAAGTCAAATTAGTTTGAAATGTAGTTTTATGTTGTCTTTTCTCTCACACTAAAACAGTATGTATGCAAATATGTTTTTTTTTTGTATCTAAATAGAAAGATTAGAACTCATTGATTATGACCTCTACCTTGTGATCAGTTGATTAATAGAGTCCTTGTTGATCCCTCATTATTCCTCTAATCTTTTATCCTGCTGTTGGCTGTTTGTTCTTTCTCTCTCTCTCCTCCTCCTCCTCTTCCTCCTACTCATCCTCTCTACTTTTAACCTCCCTGCCTCTTATTTCCTTTTCTCCTTTGCTGTCCTCCCCTTATCTTATTTTCTCTTTTCCTCTCCTTTCCTCTCGCTTTCCTTTTGTGCCTTCCTCACTCCAACATCTCCTTCCCTCCCTTCATCCTCCTTTTCCTCTTCTCATCATCTTATTCTACCCGCCTTCTCTTCCCCCTTCTCCTTTTTGCTTGTATTTTTTCCTCTTTTATTCACCTCTCGTCTTCCTTCCTCTCTTCCTCCTCTTACACCCAGCTGTCCGTGCACACACACACACACACACACACACACACACACACACACACACAGAGCTGTTTCTAGGTCATGAGGGCTTTATATGAATAATAAACAGCTGTCTGCTTTAAAGAGAATTATTTATAGAGCATTGAGTGAGCGAGTGAGATACATGTCTCTCTCTCTCTCTCTCTCTCTCTCTCTCTTTTGCTTTCTCACTGAATCTTAAACGCTTCCTCTCTTTCTTTCGCATCCATCCTTTTTGCACCCTGTTGTCTTTATTATCTCTAATCCTTTTATTTCTTGACTTATGCTCTCTTTGTTTTTCGTCTATAATCCACCCTTCAGCCTTACCCTTCCTGCCCTGCCTCCGGGAATTTGCTTGCCTACTGGTTTGTTGTGATGCTGCTTATTACTACAACTGTCACTACAGTAGTAGTAGTAGTAGTAATAGTAGTCACTGTCATCAGCATAGACCTGAATATTTTTTCAGTGAGTGATACTCAAACCACAGTGTCCTCAGGAGATACATTCATTTTGGATGAACATGATGTGACTGAGTCTGCGTTCTTGTCTGTTCTCATTGACTTTATCAATTGTGGCTCTAGCGCTGCTCCAATTTAAATTCTGCATATAAACAAGTACCATCCAAAATGTCCTTTTGAGCTGACTTTGGGGGTAGTAAGGTATCCCATCATGCATTTTGCATAAATCTGAGTTTATAGCAGACCCCACTGAAACTCACAGTCATAATTTACATGCTGTGAATATGTAGCCAATTTTACTGTGGATTTTGTTTAGATTTACACTTTGAATATGTTGTCGACTTCTCAAAATAACAATTACTTTGGAGATTTTCTGACTTCTTAGGAGATTTCAGAGCTGGCTAGCCGTCCAGTTGATGAGATAACCATGGTTTCAGATAGTAGTTCACAGTTAAGTATAAAGATTAAATGCTGTCAGTTTGGTTTAGCTCCAGGTTAAATTAAACCTTCCTGTGGACTTCCATTGATTTTTTTATGTTTTATTTTTGGCCATTTGGGGGACAAGCTGTGTCATGTTTTAGACAACTGTTTTTACATAGCCAGCAGTTATGGAGCAACATTATCATTCATTTGGAATCCTGTTTTGGGTGAATGTAAGTCCAATATTCACTCTCTTTCAACTCCTGAGAAAAATGTCTGATTCGTAAGCTAGTAAAAGCTCCACTTTGGTGCTGAGCAGATAGTGAACAGCAGGTTTTTACATCATTTTTTGCTAATAACAGCTGCCTGAGGCGAAAATGATCAGACTGACAGTGAAAAAGAGGATGGATAAATGGAGCTGATTGTAGAAGATGAGATTTTGGTGATGAAATACACAGAGCAGAGAGAGAGAAAGAGAGAGTGAAAAAAGATTTTGGATGCAGAGAGTGACTCGGCAGAAACAGACATGATGGAGGGAGGGGAGATGAGGTCAGCAGAAAGTCAGACGTTGGCCAGACTAAAGCTTCAGGCTGAAACAGCATGAGGTCATCTGGACTGAGGCAACTGGTAATACCCGCCACACCACACAGAGACACATGGACATCTACAACTGTGCATGCAGCTGTGGAAAAATCCTCCTTTACAAACTGCCTTTAGAAACAATAAGCCTCGTAATTCTATCATATTAAGCTATTTAAACCCTTTAAGACAAATTAGTGTGGTGTCTTTCAAAAACACAAACAAGGAAATGAGCAATTTAGGAAGAAATTACTCCAGAATTGGTTTAAAAAAATGGAAAAGGTACAAGAAAATTACCTGAAATAAGGAGGGAAAAATAAAAAATAATATAAAATAAAATGACAAGGAAATTACCTGAAAAGAAGTGTTTAAAACAATATAATTCTTTCAAATATTTCAACTGTATAATAATAATAATTAGAAATATAGTTTTGTAAACATTTTCCCAGCTTCTGTAGAAATAATTTTCCAAATCTACTAATTTCTTGCAATTTGTGGAACAGTTCTTGTCAATTTGCCCGTTGCCTCCTTTCCTGTTTTCTCAAATGAAAGCAAACCAAGTTGTTCAAGTTTCAAAGGTTAAAACACTTGGGAAAGTGTCTGAACCCAGCACAAGAAAACTGATGCTGTTGCAGGTATCTGATCATTAACATTAATTGATGTTGCTACAGGTTTTAAATGATTAACATCCCAATATCACTGCAACATATATCTGTTAATTTTCCATATTTTTTTGTTCACATGAAATAGAACAGTAAGATAGATTTCCGGGTTTTGTGTCACTGTAAAGTTCAGTTCAGTTTAGACTAACAGACTAATTCTGTATTTTAATTGTAAACTCTACAGAGTTCCCTGTGTCATTACTGTAACCAAAAAGAGTCAAGAACAGGAACCATTTTATTTGAGGAAATGGCATTTTTGCAGATATACAGCATGGGGAGCTTGTTGAGGCTGACTTGGGAAACATTCATTTCTTGAGCTAAATGAAGTGTGAAGATAGTTAATAAGAATATTATAAATTCCCCTCCTCTTGTTAGATTTTATAGTAGTTTATTTGATGAAGATAGTCTAGTAACAAAACATATAGTGCACTCAAGCAAAAAAACACACAAAAGAAATATAAATGTATGCAATCGGTGGCAGCAGCTCAGAGCTTTTGTGCTGATTGAGAATTTGATGAAGAGTTTTCTATTGCAGTTTTTGAAAAATATAATCTTTAGTAATCTACAGTGCATTGCTCTGCAGTTTATAATCTCCAGTTTAAACCCTGATAGATTAAAGGGTAATTTCTCTAACCTCAATCCCAGCATGCATTTAATATGTAGGAAAATCAATTTTGATCGCCGTCGCTTTCTGTTGGTTTCCATAACTTCTCCTGATTTGATGGAAAGTCAGTCGACATTTAATTAAATAATGCGGGTCCAGTGTGTAATAGCTGGAAGCACCGACATGTTTAAATCCACCTGATCCACCATGACAGTCATCATCATCATTGAAACATATGCTGTGTGTCAAAATATTGTATCAAAGGCATGGAAAGATACCGCCAGATAAATACATTTACTCAAGTTACTTACTTGAATGCAATGTTGCAGCACTTGTACTTTACTTGAGTATCTCCATTTATGCTACTTGTACTCCACTATATTTCATAGGGAAAAACTGCAGTTATTCTCCTCTATGACAGCTTCAGCAACCAGCTTCTTTTCAGATTTTTTGTAAAAAGTCATTCATTGTTATCAGATACACAACCCAAGAGTTGCAGTTGCAATTACAGTAGCTTCACCTTGACCAGCACTTAATTAGGTCAGTCATCAATAATAATAATAATGATCCAGTAAAATATCAAACCTATTACTAACATAATTATGCATGACTTCTTTTAGCTGTGATACTTTCAGTACATTTTGTTGTCGATGTTTCTGTACCTTTATTTGTAATGAAGTGTCTTTATGTTTTGGTAATGTTTGCTTTTTTAAAAAGTAAATAATCTCAATATTTTTTGGATGCAAAATGTGTATAAAATTGTGCAGAACATTTTGGATTATCTTTTTGTTAAGGTCAGGGTTGTTTTTTAAGAGAACTGATGAATAAGATTTAAAAATGAAACAAAATAATCTAAGATAAAGTAAACCTATAGCTACAGCTGCCATGACATAGCTGCGTCCCAGAACCCACACTGTGTACATAGTGCACTACTATGAAATATTCCCCATAGATCTGAAGAGCTCGCACTCAATAGTTCATCTCCTTGGGTCTTCAGTTATACACCCACCAAGTGTGAGGTCAATTGGATGAACGGTCGTTGAGAAAATCCAAGGACAGACAGAAACTCTGTCAATTTTAGTGAAGTCTGACAATGTGGATCTCAGTCTGCTGAGTCTGTGCAGATGATAGATTCTTTAGATGTTGGTAACAACCCTCAGGATACACTTTACATTTTACCTTGCTAGTAGTAAAGATGTAAGAATCATTTATATAGGTGGTTTAGGCAGACTTCTTTTGTTGTCAAGAGTTCATTCTGACCTGCAGGTGAATGGATTTTTCAGCAGAGTTATAACAGGAGGTCAAACTGTTTTAACTGGAGTTGTTGACTAAACTGTGATGTCTGCCACCTTTATTTAACCTCAGCCAAAGAGGTCATAAGTGGGTGTGTGTGTGAATGCATGAGGATGTGCGTGGCATGCATATAAATTATTTTATATAATGCTGTGGATGTAATTGCATCTGTTGTGCCGGAAAAAAGACTTTAGTGGAGAGAGCAACCGAGGTCAAACTGAGAGAGAACAGTTGATACAGTGTGAGAGTTTGGTTTTGTACTTTTATATTTGGACGGACCAAAGTTTTAGACCAGAGGGACATTGTGTCTTGGTTCTAGCATTTGAATTAGTTTTAGATTGAGGCTGAGGGACAACTACGGTTTGTATTATGTCAATGAATGTCCTCAGTGGTACGAAACTGTGTTAGGATGTGTGTGTCTTTTTAATCCAGGCAGAGACCAACAGGAGTTCCCACAGTCATTAATCAAACCAAGTAATCTGCTTTACACACACACACACACACTTGAGCAGATAAAGCAGCTCTATCGGTCATCCTAAAGAGGTTTGTAACACTTGTGTCTGGTGACAAAAGGAGTCACTTGTTCTGTCGACTGCTCACACTTTTCTCAGCCGTCCTGATCAGGAAGCTGCTGGTTTTTATCTGATGTTAATCACTTGGTATGTGATTGCAGCAAAGAGAGTTGCATGGTTGCGTCATGTAGCACTGCAGTGTTAACAGACGACTAACAGAACCAAGATCAGCCTGAAATGCTGCTAACATGAGGAAATTCACCAGAGGAAATGAGAGTGCTGATATATAGAAAATGGGTTTTCAAAATGGGAAAGCACTTCTAAGCTCTTGTTCTGTCGCACTGAGAGGGATGCACTTACAAACTTTGATAACTTCTGCCTCTTGTGCACATAAAGTAGTGCTGAATGCACTCAGTGTAAGTTGCTTTGGGCAAAAGTGTCTTCAAAATAAATGTTATGTGCTTTGAAAACAAAGCTAAGAGTCTACAGTCATGCAAGTGTTTCTGTGAGACTACTCAGGCAGAGCAGTGCCCAAAGCTAAATGCTAATATCGGCATGCTTACATACTCACACTGTCAATGCTAACATGCTGATGTTTAACAGGTGTAATGTTTAACATGATCACCATCTTAGTTTGGCACGTTAGCATGTTGGGATTCTGGCACGGCTTTATGGATGCAATGTCAGTCTGTTGGTCCACACTTTTTGTCCAGACTGGAGTATCTCAGTAGCTATCAGACAGATTGTCATATTATATATGACAATCTATATATTTTGCACAGACGTTTATCGTTCCCTAAAGATGAATTCTACTGACTTTGGTGCACTCACAACTTTTCCTTTGGGGCCACCAGCAGGTCGACCTTTTTAAAACTTAATTATTGTTTGCTTAGTTTTTCACGCAGAATTTAAATCTATATGTGGTGGTAGCTTGTTTGTGTCCCTTTATTTTATTATTCTGTGTCCCCTCTCTGAACGTGGATGTTTTTGGGGTCCATGAACGTGGGTCCTCAGCAGCAGTTTGTGGAGTTGGGTGAGTCAATGGGTGGATGATCTATCGATCCTATGAGAGAGGATCAGATCAGTAGATGAGGCGAGCAGCTGCTGCAGGGGCGAGTAAAAGTTTAGACCTAGCAAAATGAATAGTTAAGTCTCAGCTTCACTGCACCTGGTGCTCTGCTGCTTCATCTGTGCCCAGAGTACGCTCTACACTCAGAAAGTGAGGTGCAAATAATAATATAGATTTTCCAAAAGCACTGCTAATGATGGTCCACCTCCAAAAATATATAATCAATCCATTACAGCAGATATTTCAATCATGTTGGATGTTATGACCCCCCTATTGTTTATTTCTTTATAAACCAAAGTTTTGTCCGAATACAAAAAATTCTGTACAGCATGTATGGTGTTTAAAGGATGAATCCCTCTGACTTTGGTGATTCTCAGACCCACCATCAGGTCAAATTATTAACATGTCAGATAGTTTTGTTAATGATCAGATACCTGCAAAAATAATTACGTTTCGGTCGGCTCCATGTGAACTTTGTATTTTGTACATTTGAACGTCTAACATTGAGCTCCAAGGACTGCTGTGTGTAGATTCAGTCTCATAGACCTGTCTTGTTGTTCGAAAACTCCCTTACATTATGAACTGATTATCAAAATACCTGCAGATTAATTGTTTGGGTGATTGTTTCAGCCTTATTGAAATTTGGAAGACTTAGAAAAAAGAAAAAAATTCTTTACTGTTACATGTACATTGCACAGCATATTGTACATTCAAAAATGAATATCTGAAATACATTAAGTCATCATATTTATGAAAATTTGTTTTTCTTCCTCTCTCTCTGCAGGGCCTTGTACACATATGAGGATGACAGCAATGATCTGACAATGGCATCATCAGGAGGTAAGTTTATGCTTTTTTGTCTATTAGTTCAATCTCTCCCAAATGTGTCACTGTGCTGTTCTCATTCTTTTAATGCCTTACTGAACATGGCTGCCTATAAGCATGTTAACATGTGTGGAGGTGGCTGTAATTTGCTGCTGCAGACCGGCAGTTGTGGCTCTGATGAGCTCTGCAGGTTCTGCTGTTGCTTTAGGGGGAAAATGATCATGTTCTTTGTCTCCTGATTGTTAGTGAGCCATTAGAGAGCTGGATTCATTATTACTACAGTTAATGATGCGCTGCATGATCATTACAGTTTAGTTAGACTCCTTTGTATTTGATGCACTCACATACAGTACATAATGGTCTCTCTCCTTCCTCTTTTAAAGGATATCATTCCATCATTTGTGAATTGACAAATATACATATGGGGATTAAATTATACAGAATATAGAAACCACAACATTTACAGCTGCCATTGTGCCCCCAAAACTATGTATTTTAAGTCAAACAGGATCTATTTTAACCATGATGAAGTGCTTTTTGTGCCTAAACATTACCACAGCATAGCTGAAGTGTTATGTTTCAGTGTATCCGCTACATAATAATGTACAACATTTATTATGATGACTGGGTTGTTGTTGTCATCCAAAACTGGCCCACAATCTGAAAGTGAACTGATTTTAAACTTGAAAATGTTTTAGCAGCTTTTTAAACATTCATGTCAGCTCACTGTTTGTGGAGCACATAACAGAATTTGTAACTCTATGATTGGATGTTTCTGACTGAAAAGCCACATGGGAGCTGTAGTAAACTTTCTCATTCAGTTGTTTATGTGTGCAGGTTTGCATGGTTGACTTTTTATCCAAAAAGCATATATTTTCTAGCCTTATTAAGAGCCACAGACAGGGAAGGGCAGTAAGAAGGCACTGAGACAAAGTAACATAATGTTGATTTTGGTCTTTTCAGTCACCAGTCTCTTTAGGGATGTAGCACATGAAGACCTGGACATGTCTCGTGGTTTTACTTTGATTTACTTTTGATGAAAACCAGAGCTTATTCTGTGAGTCTAATGTAATCATCCACATAGAGGTCCTGAATATAAAGACACGAGAGGAATAAACTGGAGCTAATACAGTGAAGTGTCTGTATCACTAATGCTGGAGAGCTGCATGATGAAGAGCCACTTCTGCCAGCATGGCCTTAGTTTCCTTCATGTCGGCAGCTTTTCCTGAGAGAGACGTGAATATTTCAGCAGCGGCAGAGAGGAAACGCAGTTTGTTCATCTGCACTGTAAACCTCAGAGGAATCTGTCTGCATCCTCAGATCTGAACCAATAGACTGCAGTCATGTTTGTGTGTTTGTATGTGCGGTGTTTACAAATGTGTGCGTAGACATCTCTGACATCTGAAGCTACACTGAGATACAGAAAACAGCATCATAATCTGAAAAAAAACAAGCAGCCTGGAATATGTCGCCGCTGATCTGCTGACATTGCTAAAAGAAGTATTCAGATCTTATACGATAGTAAAAGTAGCGGTATAGTTATGTATAAGTGCTCCATTACAAGTAAAGGCCATACATTCAAAAATACTACTTAAGTAAAAGTTAATAATCAGAAAGTTTTATGGCTGTCACATTAATGTAGTGGTGTAGGAAATTAAAGTAGTCCTCGTATGGAAATAGTGAAGTCGATTTCAAGTACCTACGGTATAAACTGAATAAATGCATGCAATTTGCTTTGAATTCTTGAGTCTGAAAATCAGGATTATCACAACATTTAGTAGATAAACTAAGTTAATTAACATACTATTGGTATTTGACCAATGAATTGTGCTACAATAACAGGATCAGTTTAAATGTTGATAACTCGGAATCCCTTCAAATATTTTTGCTGGTGAGCAAAGTTTCAATGTTCCCAGACCTCATGTAGGCACAGATTGGATCATGCAAGTCATTGACTCACAAGTCCATCCAAGTCTTGCACTCAAGTCTCACGTCTTAAGCTTTTAGTTATCAAGTCCTCAACAAGTCAAAATGCACTCTGCACAAACTGTTATGCCAATTTAACAACAGAGTAATGCTATATTAAGTTAACAAGAACGTTTTTCAAAACGTGCATTTGTTGAAACGAGTGCAACTGTAATCATAAAAAAGTAGTGCACTTTCATCACATATACAAGAGCACTATTAATTATTCACTCTGAACTTTCTTGTTGAATTTACCTCATTTCATATTGGAAAAATGTTCTCCTCCCAAATTTGCATTTACATTTTCTGTTAGACGGTTCTTCCTTTTAATGTGATAAAGTGATGTTGTTGCATGTCTAAATAACAGCAGCATTAATTGGTTAAGAAAAAGGAGGGGAATAAATTGATATGTGGCACACTTTAAAAACATACCTTTTAATTTTGGGGGAAGGTATTTTCAAGTCAAAAGGCTCAAGTTCAACTGAAGTCCGAGTCATTGGTGTTAGAGTCCATGTTGAGTTGCTAGTTACTATGTGTGCAGATCCAGGTGCGGGTTCAAAAACAACAACAACACAATTAATGGATTGTGTATCGTAGCACAATCATGATATATGATCTCTAATTGCATTCCAGTTTATATCATAAGTTGATTAGTTTGTAAACGTGTTTCAAAACCTGAACTTGGCACAGCTTCTGTCTGATAGCGTAGCAGTGTAACAGAAACATTACTGTAAGTCGTGATGCAGCCTCTTGTTCTGTGGTGCAGGAGGCGGTCTGGCAGAGATCACACTGACCTTTGACAGTGCCAGGGTGATGTACGGCTTCTGCAGCCTGAAGGAGCCCAACGCCGCTCTGCCACGATACATCCTCATCAACTGGGTGAGTCGCCGGGTCACAGAGGGGGAGGGGACGGGCAAAGCATGACACTACGCCAAACACTGTGAGCAGCACACACACACACACACACACACACACTGAAATGTCCTCAAAGCCATTAAAGAAGAATATCAGAGCCATTAGGGGTCACAGCACATTTTTAATTTAACCATTTATTTAACAAGGGCACACCATGTCACTTACGTGCAGGACCCGAGACCAGGTTCTGTCACCCAATCACAGAGCTGCAGCCTCAGCAGCTCTGTGATTGGATGGTGTTACTCTTCATGCCTGCAGCAGTTTAGAGCTGCAGATTTACACTCAGTGTCCGCTTAATTGGGTACACCTGTACAGTCTAATGCAATCCTAAAATCGCAGTCAGTTGAAGTCAGTTTTAACAAATCAGATAAATATTTTTATGTCCAAAAAGAGATTAGCACTATCTGACACAAATAAGCAAGATACTCAAGTCAATAATGTTTAATGAGGAGCAACATAAGTTTATATACACTTTTTTTTTCCTTTGCCAATTGAGGGAAACATTATTGCTGTCTAGATTATTTTCACTAGTGATTGTTTTTTCCAAGTAATAGTACTTTTTGTTGCACATGCCAACCCTGTATGCTTTAAGTTACAGTACTACAAATGCACAACAATAAATATTTTATTAAAAATATGAGCGTCTATTTGCTCCAGGGTGACAGTGGTCAACATTTTCAAACATTTATTCTTCTGGTTTGTTTTGGTGTGAGTTCCTGAGAGTTGGATATTTATTCCCTAACCATAACGTAAGTGGTGTGAGTTGCCTAAACATGACCATAAAAATGTAACCATGCCTCTGTTTCTCTGAGTGAATATAGTTGGGAAAACTAAAAAAATGTTCTCACTAAACCTACAGTATTGCAGACACATTTTTTGCCAGATAACTTCATTAAAAATCTTTCATCATTATGATGATAAAAATGTAATTTGGGTGGAATTATGTTTCTCTCCAAATGTGTTTGCTGTTCCATATTATTCAAAAATAAATGGAATTTCCAGGAAACAAAATGATAGAAAGCGATAGAGACATCCGGTAATTGCAGTGAATGGAGACTGAGAGAGAGACATTTGGTGTTTAAATGAGCCATCAACACTTAAAGCAGAGGGAGCACCAGACTTCTGCACACTGGGCCAAACCAGCTTGTAATGATCCAGGAATTCCCACAAAATGTAGAGAAAATGAACAGAAAAACACTAAACAGTGGTGGAAAAATATTCCACAAAGTCTCAAGTATATTGCAAAATACACTCCAGATAACTCTCTTGCTTTCTCTTTTTCAATCAGACACACAGACGGACACAGATGAAGTGGTTTTATTAACAGATGAGATGAGGCCTTGTTTCTTTTCTCTCTGAAATTGCTGCTTACTGCGTTTGCATTGTGTTGGTTTGAATGAGCCGTGATTGCTGAATGACATCCAGCCTGTTATAATACAGACCATTTCAATAAGTGAACATGACCGCGGCTGAGCAAAAGGCCCAATTGAGAGCAGAATGAAGGGGAAACTGTCCCCATGAATCTGATTATTTGGAAGAGAGTAACACTTCACAGCAGATGTTTCTTTGCTGCTGTCTGTTATGTTTCTGTTGCTGTTGAATTTCTTTTTTTTTAAGGTCACCATCTCCCCTATTTCCTCCACTCTCCCCCTTCCTCCATCCTTCTCTTTCTTTTTCTCAGGTCGGGGATGACGTGCCGGATGCCAGGAAGTGTGCCTGTGCCAGCCACGTCGCCACCATCGCAGACTTTTTACAGGTCAGACACACTGTGCTACTTTACTATACTCCTTTATACTTACGACTTTACAAATGATCTTTATGTGTTTAAATTTGAGGACATTTTGGATCATTTTGATGTTTATTTATTTATTTGGAGTCCTAAAAGGGTCACCTGAGCACCATTAGGGGTCGTCGTTTCCGAGGTTTAACTTAAACCTGCAGAAAGCCTGGTTTAACCCTTTGAAACCGAAGCAAACTGATTTGATTTCTTTCAAAAACATTGAAAGAAAGCACTGAGCAACAGAAAAAGAAATCATCCAAATATTGACAAAAAATAAGGAAAAAGTATAAGAAAATCACCTCAAAATTAGTAAACAAAACAAACTAAAAAACATTTAAAAAGGACATGACCTGGGAAAAGTGCTTAAAAAAACTTATAATTCTATTATAATTTTTTAAAAATGAAATAATGAGAATAAATCAACTAATATCTCGCACTTTGTGAAACATTTCTTACCAAGTTGCTTATTTCCTTTTTTTCCTTCTTTTTGAAAAAAATTACACCAATGTTTGAAAGCAGCACAAGAAAAGTGATGTTGCTCCAGGTTTCAGTAAAAGGATATTATTTCTATATCACAAATAATTTTTTGAACTTATCAGTTTAGATCCCTCATTGTGATCTTATGAGGGGAACACAGGTTATTCTTTTTGACTCCAGAAAGAGGGTTACTACGATCTCATGCAGCCGATCTGAAGTGATTGTGTTTGTTTCATAATCTACTTCAGTCTTGTGTCATGTTGGGAATGTGTGTGTGATGTTTTCAATCAACTCTCAACAAGAAGCTACAGAACATTAAACCTGTAGGAGGATCAACTGTGTGTGTGTGTGTGTGTACGTGTGCGTGTGTGTGTGTGTTTTAGGGCATGACTAATACCATCTCTTTTTAAAGTAATCTCTCTGAGCTGAATGACAATCCTCTCACCCACCAAGCATGTGTGTGTGTGTGTGTGTGTGTGTGTGTGTGTGCGCGTGTGTGTGTGTGTGTGTGTGTGTGTGTGTGTGCGTGTGTGTGTATGTGTGTGTGTCCAACACAGCTGTGAATCCACACCTGTACACCTGCCTGAGTGTGTTTTTGGAATTGTAGAGCAGCCAAATTCTCTCTCTCTCTCTCTCTATCTGTGTGTGTGTGTGTCGGTGTAGGGGTGTCTGTGTGTGTGTGTGTGTGTGTGTGTGTGCTGGTGAAGTGTCATTATTTTAAGTGGCACTTCCTCTCCCACATAGCCTCGACTTCATCCCACCACTCCAATGGGCTTTCAGTGACACTCTTTTGGATACCATACATGCGCACACAAACACACACACACACACACACACACACACACACACACACACACACACACACACACACAGACAGACAGACAGACAGACAGACACACATACTCACAGTCCTTACATTATACATTATGTATTTCTATGCAATTACTATTTTGTTGGTATATTACTATGCAAGACATAAGATCAAGACATAAGACATAAGATCATATTAAATCTGTCACAGTTAAAAATTGAATCTTGTATTGAATATAATTGTGACAGTAAAATTTAGTTTATTAATCATATGGCATTTATTGCATGACCATTGACTGACTGACTAATAATAGTTTACATAGAAGAAACATTGTTACGGGACAAGATGAAGGAAAAAAGCAGAGAGGGGTACATGTTTTTAATACAATTTAGTAGAACTTTTAAAACGTTAACATCTTTCCTTGAAAATAATAACAAAAAAACTTGCATTAGAAAGAATAACTGAGTTTGAAAGAAGTTCATTTTGTGTGTATATATTTATCATTTGTCAGTAAACAGTTAAAATAAAGCTGCAACAGTAAAATGCTGTTTGTGTGTTAATGCTTCAGTTATAATATACAAATAATATGATATTAAAACACTCTGAAAGTGACCATTACTTTTATTTGAATATTTTACTTACATGTGCTGGTAATACTTTCACTGAAGTCCAATTCTGTCGACTTTTACTTGTAACTTACAAGTCATATTGCTACTTTTAGCTAAGTAAAATATATGACAGTATCTTTCAACATTGCCAATAATAATATTAATAAAAAGAAGTGGACTGATGTAGATTGCTTTCTCCCTCTTTTTCTCCAGGGCGTGGAGGTCATCGTCAACGCCAGCAGTCTGGATGACATCGAGCCATCAGCCATCGGGCAGCGACTGACCAATGGGACTGTGGCAGTGGCGAGTCCTGTCCTAAGCCGCCTGAGAACCCGAGAGGAAGAACACAAAGACGTGGTACGAAGACAGAGAGGGATGATAGCGCTGTCTCTTACTTCTTCTTTTTCATCTTCTTCATCATGACCGCCTTGTTTTTCTTCTGTAGCACATATATTCATATATTCACCTCTAGTTTATCAGACAGAATAAAAACTCTGACTCTCTCATTTACTTGGATCGCAGACAGCGTATTGACCTTGACCTCTTTTACTCATTATTTCCTCAATTAGGTTCCCATTAGGGCAAATGAATAATCATTTTTATTTCAAAATGGTCATCTGAAAGAGGCAATTTTCAAAAAGTATGCACTGAATTAATTAATAATGACTTAGTAAGCAGTGAAAATCTGTCAATTTTCTGTCAACATTTTGGGCTTTGTCTCCATGTTTTTTGAGGATAAACTCATTATCTACACAAAGGATCAAGGTGTCTGCATAATGCATAATTTTCAGACAGCATTTAAAATTGTCTAGTCCTTTGAATGAGCAACAGTTGGTAAATAATGAACATAATGTAGAAACTTCAAAGCACATAATGTTGTTTATTTTTGAGTTCATCTTGTTGGTCTATGAAGGAAACGTCAGCTCTAGCAGCTGACAAAAAAAAAACAATAACCCACTGATTTTCATGAGATTTTTCTTAATGTAGAAAGAAAGTTTTGCTTGCACCAATGCAGTGCAGGAGTTACATTTACAGAAACAGCAGTTGCGAAATTGTAATTTCATATTGATGTCATATTATTCAACCCTGGTTGTCTGAAGTTCTGTAGGTTTCAAATGTCTCTTTTTTACAAGTAGATTCTGCATGAGCCTTTTTTTCCAGCTTGTAAAATGAACCAGCAACACACTGAAGACTGAGTTTTTATGACTGTTAAATCAAACAGAAATATACATTATTTTTCAGACTTCTTTGCCAAAATTTAACCTGACATATCTAGTGTATTTGTAATAACACTTCTATAAAGGCAGCAATTGGCTCATGTGATCATTAACATTCAGAAACACAATGTTCTCTGGCTATTCTTCTGACTAAAGAAACTCAACCGTTGTCTGTCTCTCTTCCCCCTCTCTCCTCTTAATGCAGGGCACAGTGTACGAGAAGACCAATGCAGAGGTGGAGATGAAGAAAATCAATAGAGAGGAGTTTTGGGAGCAGGCCAAGGTGGGTGTGGAAGAGGAGGGAAAGGTGATGAATGAGTGAGACAAGCAAAGCGATGAGAAACAGTCTAATTTTGCGTCATTAGGAAAGCAGAGTTACTGTTAAGGATCATTCTGATTAATTACAACTTCGTGTTTATTTATCTTCAATTTTTATCAGCTGTGATTGCATTGCACTCACCGCCACTTAATTTGGAGGTCACACTAAAAGTGAGTGTGCTCGAATGTTGCATTGCATAGGAAAACTGTGCAGTGAAGCAAATGCAGTCGGTCAAACGTGAAATTGTGATTCATTTCAGCAAAAGTTAGTGTGCTTTGACACAAAGTAATCTGTCACTAACACATGTAACAAAGCAGTACTTTCATGTATTAAATGAAGGAGATATAATGTGTTAGTAAGTTGTAGAGGTGTTGGTAGGTCTATTTTTTAACTTTGGCTGTAGCTTTATAGTCACCTCACAGACACGAGAGTGGTATCAATTTCTTCATCTGATTATTGAATAAATACAGTTAATGTGAGCTCCAGCTGTGTTTGGAGTGGAGTGGAAGTGAAGTACAAAGTCAAATGATGCAACGTCATCCAGCTACGTTGCCCTCAGCATGTTCAAACAAAATGTAAAATGACAGCGTGTTTCATTGAGCTTCAGGGATGTCACCAGATCTGCCCTTCACTGCTTCAGAAACCGTAGATATCGAGCTAAACAGCAACGTTCAGCATTACTAAATGAATCGATTAGTCGACGGGCAGATAATTAACCCTTTGAAACAGTTTAAACAAACTGAGTTGATTTCTTTCAAAACCATGGGAGGAAGGTATTTAACAAGGGAAGAAAATATGACCCAAAATTTGGCAAAAAATAATAAAAAAGTACAAAAATGAGACAGAACAAAAAGGTTCAAAAGGTCATTTATTCCTGCTGCTAGAAATGACACTCTGTAATTGTAATTTGTGTTTGGTATTTGTTGTTGTATTAATTTGTTTTGTTTTATGTCTTCTTATAACTGCTGACTGTGATTCAAATTTCCCCCCTGGGTATAATAAAGATATTGAACCTTGAACCTTTCTCCCTACTTTATTCTAGGTTTAAAAAAATAATAATTTTCTACATCTACTTTTTACTCTACTTTTTTTATGCAATTTGTAGAACATTTGATACCAAGTTGCTCATTGACTTTTCCCCACATTTTTGAAATAAATCGCACCAATTTGCTCAGTGTTCAAAGGTTTTAATACTTGTTAAAGGCACCTGAAAGCAGCACGAGAAAATTGAAGTCCTCCAAGTTTCAAAGGGTTACTTAGCAATAAAAAGCTTTATACAATAACACCCCCCCCCCCCAACACACACACACAGTCATGTAAATAAAAACACAAAAAAATTGTACTAATTAAAACCGCAACTGAGGAAATGCTTCCATAAGGGAGGAAACACCAAAGGCAGGAAAAAAACAATAGGTAAAAGATGAAAAAGTAAATAAATAAGGAAGTTGATAAAAAGACTGTGAATATTTACACTAATGTCTTGTTTTTTATGTATGTTCTCCAGCGCGAGGAGGAGGTAAGGAAGGAGGAGGAGAAGAAGAAGGCAGCAGAGGAGCGGCAGCGCTTTGAGCAGGAGCGAATGGAGCTGGAGAGGAAAGAGCAGGAGAGCCGAGAGCAGAGGTACCGCGAGAGGGAGAGGCAGATCGAGGAGCACAGGTGAGGAACAGATACACAAACAGTCAACACCATACTTAAACATAATCATAAACATACAGCAGAGCTAAAAGACAAATGATGACAGAGTGACATCCACAATATGTTATCTACATATTCTTCAAAATTTATAGGAGCACTCACTGTTTCAGTTCAGGTTTATATGTGTTTAAGAGTAACATCTGACCTTAAGCAGAAGTTAAAGTAAAGTTTGCTTTCTTCACTTCAACACAAATCATAAACAGACTTTTTACTGAAGTTTTATCTAATCTGTGTGTTTGTGTGTGATAACAGGAAGAAAATGCAGGAAGAGGAAGAGGCCAAAGAAAGGTTGCGGAACCAGACCACCATAGTAAGTTTCTGTTTATAAATCTGCAATCATGACTCTGCTGGTTATTAATTATTCATTGCAGTAGATTATTCAGTACCCCAAACAATTTAAGTTCAGTTGTAGCATCATATGGTGCTCATCCAACAGGTTCAGCTTTTTTAAATTTGATTATTTCCACATGATTTGGTTGTTTCTGTGTCTGCTCCCTCTGCCCATCAAAGCATCGCTTCTTTCCCCAAAGGACGGTTAAGAGGTGGTTTGCACGCCTCTGGTTTTTGTCATGCTGTGACCCAAAAATGAAATCAATTTGTGAGAAAGTGGGGTTTGTCTTTGAAAGGAGTGATTATATGCTTTTTTTGCTTTTTCAAAGAAGAATTTTATGTCTGGCAGTGAGAGTGTTTTCAGTCTATCAGTGTGTGTGGGTGGTTTATTTTTCACATCTTGCAATCAGCTGCCTGCTGCGTCGTAGCACAGCTGTGATATTTCAGCTAATCTTCTCAACATCTTAATCTCTGTCCTCGCGATGAGTTCACAGGCAGCAGTTAGGTTGTCTTGCTCAAGGAACTTTAGGGATCGTTTGTTACTGATGGAAGTGAGGAAAAAACCCAGCAGGATGTCAATGACTGAGCTGCTTCCCCAAATAATCACCCAGAGGAATCATGATCATAATTTCTAGTGTCGCTGCAACAAGAGTGTCTAACTCCATAAGACATGTAAGACATAATACTGCCCTTTTCATTTTGATCGAGCTATTTGTCTAAAGAACAAGATTCATATGCACCTATTTTGCATTAGATAAATGTTTTGGAAAAAACATTTTATCAACCTATTGGCAATAGTTCTTATAAAAAGATCCATTCACAGCTGTTTTGTTGACAGGAAATATGCTAAAGAGCATCGAAATTCCTAAAAGTGTAAGAATTTTTACTAATTAAATTAATATTTTATGCTTCCTTAAACAAGATGTATGCAGGTCTCAAAAGTCTTTAAAAGCACTGAATTTAGTTTCCTATTTTTAAAGTCTAAATTTATTACACAAAAGTTTTTTATACAGCCTGCATATATGTATGATTGTTGTGACTATTATTGTGCTGCAAGAGGCTGCTCACTACCACAGTAGCAATAGGAAGCTACTTCAATGAATTCAATGACAGCTTCACTAGATTTTGTACTCGTTTAATCAAGATTATTTCTTTTTTCTTTAATTTTATTGTCACCACTATTGTTTCTCTGCGGTAGAAAAAAAATCACGGTCTCTATTGCCCCTTGCTGGTGGCATCATGTGATTATTCTGTTCACTATATGAGCTGGATCTGTGTTCAGTCATTAAGGGATTCATCTAAACATTACTGGAAAAACAGAATAATTTGGTTTTTATACTTGAATTACTGTTTGGCAGCAAGTTTTTCTTCTTTTGCATCTTCATTTCTATCCTTCTTCTCTGCAGGCAGCAGAGCCGAGCATCGAGGACCTCAACCTAGACAAGAAGGAGTCTGAGGTGGAGGTGAGTCTGACTGAGCACCTTCACAAAAGTTGAATTGTGTAGTAACTCAACTCGTATAAAGGATAAAAATGCCTTCTGCCATCATCCATTTTGAATGTGTTTCTGTGAAGATGTTAATCTTTCCTGCAGAATTAAGCGTAATAAATCATTTACGAATCTTTGTTGATTAGCTGTTCCTTCTGGTTATTTTCAAGGAACTCAGAACAGTATTGCTTAATCCAGACTGCTGAATAGTGTGTGTGTGTGTTTCCAGGAGGCAAAGGCTATTATCGCTCAGCGGTCAGGAAACCCTCGAGAGTTTTTCAAGCAGAAGGAGAGAGCCATGACCATCTGTGTCGACACCTCGCCCGTCTCCATCCACAGGACCGGTAAACACTTTAAAACTCAACTTACAATCATCTTCTAGGTTCAGTTTATTCTCATGAAATACTGGAAAAACTATGAACAAAAAGAGCAGTAAAAAAACAGCATACAATAAAGTAGAAGACTGAACTTAATGAGGTAGAAACTTACTGTGAACTAACTCTGAAGTTTGACACCATTATCCAGTAGCTTCATACTGGTGTTTTACACAGTCTTGGTAACTTGGAGAAAACAAGGATCATCAAAGAGACAAAAAATTCACTCAAACGAGGGAAAGCTGTTCTCATCCTTCCATCTAACAGCCCTAAAAACTATTTAAAACCAGGACAGAAAATGTTTTTATGCCATAACCACCTCAGCAGTTTTTCTTTGGGGTTTGTTAAAGACAACATTATTGTTTTTCTACTCAGAAATTCATGCAGATGAAGTTTTGACCCAAGCAAGTCTTTGAAAATCAAACATCTGCCTCTAACAGTGGTGGGATAAGTACAATTACTCAAGTACTGTACTAAATTAAAGTACAGGCATGTGAAAGTGTGATGACTTGTAGTTGAGTAATTTTAGACTGTGGTATTTGTTGATCTTTTACTGATCACCTCAAAAGTGATCTTACTTTCCAACATGAGCCACATATACCAGACCAAAAGTGAGGATTTCTTTAGCTGTAATTCCACCAAAGCTGAGAAGTGCAGGCATGAGGAGCATCAGTTTTCTGTCCTGGTTCAGTGTGAAGTCTGTGATGGAGAGATGACGCACCTGAAGGAGACTCCAGGGGTGGAGGAGGGAGGCAGTGGGTGGGTGTGAGGGATCATGACATTTGAATCACTGTTTGTCAAGTTCAATATGTCATTTATCACGTTCGACATCTCCTCAGCTGCTGCTTACTTAGATTAGTCATTTTCAGAGATGCTTTTTTATCGCTGAAGGTTTTGGAAGAAGACATTTATGACACGATTTATGATATCACATCCTAAATCTCAACATAAAGGAGTCAACACTAAAACCACCAGACAATCTCTTTTCTCACTGTTGAATGGCTGCTGTTTGGACTCTTCTTGCTTCTTTATGAGATTTTAATTTTCCTATTTACGTTGTTGTATGTTGTTTGTGTGCAGCGTTTGTCATGACTCTGCTTTAAATAGAGATTGAGGATCTCAGTGGCAAGGGTTTATTTTCACTGGGGTTAGAGTAACTTGCTTTTCTTATATTTTTCATCCTTACCTTTACAGTTTCATGATGATTTTCTTTCTAAAACCTTTCCAATGTGTCGTCTGAGGAGAGAGAAAGTTGCTCAAACTGTTGATACTCATTTATATCACCTTTAATTAATTGTGCACTCAATAATCTAAGAGTAATAATAACATTTTTTAAACACAAGTGTTCCGAGACTTTTGCCCCTCCGTTCAGCTTTGAAGTAAGTGAATTTGTCGCAGAAATCAATCCTTAGCTTTATGTGAAAAAACTTTTGTGGCAATGAAAGTGACATCATCCAGCAAATAGGCTGCATTGGTCAGTCAGATATATGCAAGTATATTCCTGGTAGAGTCTTTTTTTTAAGGTTAACAACAATGAAATGATTGTCGTTATACTGTAATAAGTGTCTCATAGTTTTATTATCTGATATAATTTCGAGTTCTTGGATCATATTTCAACACCTAACCTGTACCTGAACAACAGGCCACCATCAACACAGCCCCTTGCATTTTTGTAATACAGCGTGCCCACTTACTGTCAGACTGGTGGACATTTTGGGGTCTGAGAGGAAGGTCTGCAGAGACTTTTCAGCGCTGAAAGAAAAAATACTTTCATTTTTTTTTCCAGTTTTGGTTGGGTAAAAAGAGATTTGTTTGAAAGACTAGAATCTAAGTTCGATTGACAGTAGAAGCCCAAATATACGTGTATCAGGTCTCAAAATAATTAGGATTTTAGGAAGCGTTGGCGCATTGATCATAGAGCAATTAACATGACAGTTTTTTGTTGGACCTTTTTTTTTTAAAGCACAATAACCAACTTCACCATACTGTGTTATTTTCCAACAAGTGAAGAAGCGGGAGACTAAGTCTTCAGTGACTCAGAATTCTTTTCTGGGATTCATTTTCCAGAATTATTAATTTGATGGTTTCAAAGAAACAGAAACGTATAAAAAGCAACAAACTCCGTCAGCATCTCATTTCTGCCGAACTGCGTGCTGTCTACAGGCAGTTAATGTAAAGCCACACTAACCTCTTTTCTTTCTTTCTCTCTTTCCCTTTTTTCTTTCTTTCTTTTTTGCCTTGCGGGGTTTCTTCTTCCACCTCTGCACTCATTTGACCCCCCATTTGTGTTCACCATCCTCATTCCTCACTTTTTCATATACTTATTCACCCACTCCTCTACTCTTTGACATCTTTGATTTCTCTATTTTGTGGAACAACTTTGTTTTTTTCCTCCTCTGGCAACTCTTCATGTCTTTTTCTTCTTCACGGGTTTTCACTGGACTCTCTGACTTTCCCACAATCCTTTCTGCTTCTTACTTTTTCTTCTGGTGGTTAACTGGTGTCTTCACTCTGCCTCCTACTTTCCTTCCCTCTCTTGCTTTTTGTCTGTCTTGTCTTCCTGTCTCGTCCATCTTCCCCACATCTTTGTCCTGGTGCGTCGCTTCGTGTCCTTGTTACATGTTTGTGTGTTTGAATCTTCGTTTCCGGGTGTGTGTTTGGCTGTATGTCGTCCTGACTGCCAGGCCGTTTGGACAGCCCGTTCTTGAGGCAGCAGCACAGTCCCAGCAGCCCCAGTCCGACACCCCCACTCCGGGGCACGTCGCCCCTTCGCACCCCGCCACATGCACGGACGCAGCCCACCGCTGCAGCCGGTAGGTACAGCACATAACCGGTAAAAAGCAGAAGAAGAAGACAGATGGACACCAGCAGCTTGGTCAAACATCTCTCCCCAGAAATGAATCCCCTCCACAAAATAAAAAGATGAAATGACAATAATGGAAGATGAAACAGTATGTGAACTCAAAATGTGAGCAATGAAGACACTGACTACATTTACTTGCACACTTACAGAATATCCTGATGTTGAGTCTTATTCTGGTTTTGATCACATTGAAATGAGACATACCAATCATCTTATTATTATTATTCTATATGTGATTCTAACATCCTCTTGGTTTCCTTGCATGAGCAAAGAACAGTTATTCTTTGTTGAACAGAAGTGATCAGAAATCTGGATAAGAGGTGTTTTGCTAATGATCGAATCTCATGAACACACGGCATTCGTCTGATTGAAACAATTATTTACAACAAGTGTGTGCAGTTGAGAGTTTAGTGACCCAACTCTTACTTTTCAAACTTCTCTAAAAAGTAAAAATGTTTTAAGATAAGAAAATTAACAATGTTCTTGCATGAGGCTCATGCTCAAAACCAGAATAAGGTCTCATCCAGGTTTACAAAACTAGTTACTCAACTGGGAAACTCCAAACACTTGCTAGTATCTGGATACTGGTGTGCAAGTAAACCTCCAAATACACCACAGAGAGCCTGTGAAATTTCCACTTTGAATATTGGACAAGACTTCTAAAAAGTCATTTGAATTGACAAGTATTTTGAAAAATTAGGAATCAGTGACAGATGCAATGTTTAAGGTTAATTTCTGGCTAGGATCAGAGAAGACTTTATTATTATATATAATACCTAAACATTTAAAGAAATGGCCATGAAGAAAAAAACAACCATTGTAAAGAAAAGACAGCAGGAATTAGATGATGCCTCTCAGATTAACACAGTTTATCACATTTTTAAGTCCACATGCATTTTCATCATTTCATCATTTTCGTATTCCGCTCTACTTAGCGTATACACACTTTCACAACCCACACATCTGCGCACCAACCCTTAAAATCACCCCCATCACCTCCCGGCGAATATACCTCCAAACCCTACCCTCCATGTCCTAACACTTAACGACAACTTTCATCTCCACGTTACAAATTAAAGTAGTCAATTCACTGATGAAATCATTTGTGTTAAAGGGTAAGTTTGGTTAAATTTTGTATTTTTCTTCTCGTCAACAAATACCATAAAAAGTAAAAAGTAAAAAAGCAAAAGTAAATCCACCCTACTAACAAGTATTGTGTGTGTATTAAAACCTGATATATCTTATTATTCTGTGGTAGAGAGCTCCACTGTTGTCCAAAAACTGGTTAAAATATGATAAGGGCTGCACTGTTGCACTGGGTGATGTGTTCCTGCATTAACATGAACATACACACTGTAGTTCATTTTGACTCAAACCCACATACACTCCACTGCTGCCACAAACAATATGTTACCAAATGTAGATTAATTATCCACTGTAAGTAGTCCCTAACAAATGCACTACCTTCAGTGGGAACCAATGGACGTGGAGCTGAGAGTCACAGACATGAAGTCATATCACCAGTATTGTCCTTTAAGCACAGATAAGTCAGCTATCAATTTAAATTTTGTAATTACAGTCACAGCTGTAGCATACAGAGTATCACAGTAGCTTACAAATTTATTTCTGAAAAAGACAAACTTGCGCGATTTTTGGCAAAAAATACCTTTTTAGCATTGGTGCTAGGAGCATCTGTACAACGTCCTACAGTAGACAAAAATATTTTAAACCTTTTCACCATCAAAGCCATCTCATGGCTCACCTACCTTTTTATCTTCCTTGCTAATAAGCAGGCTAACACAAGCTCACAAGCATTTCACGAAATGCTAATAGATAATAAAATGCCCTTTATGGCTGTAAACCATAAAGCTCTTTGTCGGTTTGTGTTATAGATGTCTGTCGTCCCTTCAGTCTTCATCCTTTAGATGTCGTCTAGTCAGCTGCTGGTGTTGAATTATTTTTGTAAATGTTTCTGTTTTTTTCCTGATGTTTTGTTATTTTTAAATTAGCAATAAGGTCGTTTTACTTCTCACAGGGATAAAGAGCTGTTACTACAGAATCTCACTGGTTTTCTATCACCTTCTTTTCTGATCCTCAATCTCATGCCTCTGATCCTGGATCTGCACACACACACACACACTCAAATACACACGGCCGCTTTTAACCGACTGACCATACTGTGAGTGTTTGTGTATGAATGTGTGTATGTGACGTCGTCAAGCCGGCCGTCAGCTTGTTGGCCTTTGACAGAATATGAATCTTTGACCTGAGCTGATCGAGCTGTCATTCTGTTTTGAGACCATAATGGTGACTCTGCATGTTTAGGCCCATTAACTACAAGAATCAATTGGCCTTTTCCTTGGAGAAACCTCTGACATCCAAAACTTGAAGGGAAACCTCACTCACAATATGATCATTTGTATATCATTTACCCACCTTGTGTTACATTAAGTTCAAGAATAAAACTTTGTTTTTGAAAACTAGAGAAAAAAAACAGCAAAACTATATCAAAACATTCATTTACAAACTCTCACAAAACGTGCAGTATAATCCAAGTCTCATTTATCCAGTCGTATGCTCAGCACTTCCCAATCACATGCATTTTTGCTGACTCATTTCTGCATAACCAGTCTCACATATGGACGAGTAGCGCACCTTGGCTAGTGCGTGCATTTGAACTCTGCTCAATGGAATGCACAACCACAGTACTTATGCACACACTTTCCTTATGCAGAAGTATTTTTAAAAAAGTAAAAGTAAATATTATACTTCAAGAGTTCTGTGAGAGTTTATAAACTTAACTTTTAAACTCTTGCTGTTGTTGTAGCAGCTCTCTTTTAATCAGTTCTTCAGGAATTTCCTCTGTTTTTTGGATTCTTTGTTCAGTTTGGAAGAATTTGAGGAAAAAAGTTTTCTACACAAAGTTGATGTGTCAGGGGATGACTAATTAATATACACAGGTTCATTTAGGTGAAAAGTATTCCTTTAACGTAACAAACTATGCCGTTAAAGAATTCAGCAGAAAATTTAAAAAAACAAGTTATAAAGATATTATTTTTAATTTGTTTCTTGCACTTAAATGTCTGCTGATTTGCAGTTAAGTGCCAAATAACAGTAATTATTCTACATTGCCTAAATGCATCAACCAAGATTTTTTCCCAACAGTTATTCCCATTGCTGCAGTAACAAGCAAATGTAAAACATCAAGGAAACTAAATGTAAACTAAACTATTTTTTATTAGTTAATATGTTTCTGCCTCCTCACAAGTAGAATAGAGAGATGTTGCTGCTGCATTTGGAATATATTTGAGATGTCTTAGCACCACAAATAAAAGTCCATTCATCTCAAAACCTGGACAAAAAAACAAACAAACAAACAATCTGAATAACTTACAAATGTTGCATTCACAAGGAATCTGGCAAATGGTAGGCAGACGGACAACACCTTCTTAAAAGCACAGGAAAAACAAATCTGACAAAATGTCAGGACAATTAAATGAAGCATGCATGACAATATGTTGCAATGGTGATGCTGTACTGTTAACAAGTAATGGAATAAAAGTATTTCATGAAATGCTCTACTGTTGACAGTATTCTCTGGCAGCCCACAGCTAATTTTACTAAATTACCATCTGGTCTACTGTCTCTGACTCTATGTGAATGCGGCATTAGGTAAGGCAGAAAATGTGTCAGCATGGATCAAGATAAAAATGCTTTGGAAAGTTAACAGCAATAATGTAGTTAACTGGGGCAAAATCATGCAGACCGCCTTTATGGTCCACAGTGTGTGTTTTTGCATGTCTGTAGGTGCTGTAATGGCACATATTATGCTGGGTGGGCAAAGAACCGGTTCATCACTGACAGTTCTCTTTAAATTCAATCCTTCCTTTATGATAAAAGGGTTTGGACAATTTTCTAAACTGCTTTCCACTTTCAGTAAAAGATCAGTTCTGTTAAACAGTACTTACAGTAATTACCCTGAGAGTTGAATTGGAGAACCCACCAAGCAAGACCTCACTGAGCTGGATGTGCGATTAATCATTTTAACAAGCAAAGTGACGCTGTGGTTGTTCATCCATGGTTTGTTGTGTCCTCTGGGAAATCTTGTTCTGGTTTCTGAACAGGACATCTGACTTCAACAAGCATGAAATCATCGAAACATCTGAGAAAAAGTGACATTTTCATTGTAGAAGTGGTTCTCTTGACTGTGACTGACGCTGTGTTGATGTTTGTCAAACTGACTTGTATTCCTGGATGTGGTGTCAGCGTTGTGACTTGCCCACAATGTGTCCACATGCATTGATGGCATAATCATGAATGTTCAGTTCATATCTAATTTTTGTTTCATGACTTGCTGGATCGTAATGATTGTGTCTTGATTTTGGTGACAACTTGCCTGGAATACGCCACCGTCCTATTCACCAGTATCAGTTTTCGTCAACCTTTCCAGTAACTCGGCCATGACTACTTCCAGTGTGTGCTAGGGGCATCACTTGTCAAGTGTCACATGGCAATTCCCCCTGTGCTGGTTGCATTTAAGTCTTGCACTGCTATTCTGCTTATGACAGGGTAGCCAAGTCTCAAGCATTTGGAACCAGACATTTGCTTCAGGCACAAATAAGACAAATGAGACAATTCAACAAAAAAACTTCTTGATGAACAATGTGAAGAGTTTACATCCATGGATCTGTGAAGCTGGGCTTGAACTGCACTAAATAGAATGTGAAGCTAAGGCTAATGTAAATTTTGTCAGATTTGCAGGTATTTAGTCATAAACAAGTATTGGTAAAATAAAAAATTGAGCTGATGGTAGTACTGAATAAAAAGTCTGAGGATTACCAAAACCATTGAGATTCATCCTGAGGGAACCACAAATGCCTTTACCAAATGTCATGACAATCCATCCACTTTCTCAAGACATTTCACTCAAGACTGTAAATATGAACCTTATGGTGGTGCTACAAAAAAATCTAACTGGTAAATCATAAAATATATATATATGGATACGATATAAGATAATTGACCTGGTAGTGGCACTAGACAAGAAGTCGGGATCAACAGAGTCATTAGGAATGATTTCCTGATATCAAACAGAATTATCAACTTATTACACTCCTTTTGCTGGCTTCAGTCTGACATAACATCCAATTTAACAGATTTCTTTGGCAGAGGGCGATTCAATTTTTAACCAAGAAACCACTGTTTTATTTCACAATGCCAGATGAATGAGTCAGTACCCGCTTGTTGGCATGGATGGATTCAAATGTCTGGTTCCAGGCAATAGGAATCATCCTCTGGACTCCAAAAACATCTGAACCAATTTTCTTAGCAATCCATTTGATGGTTGTGGAGATTTGTCAATCTGGACCAAAGCAGTGAACCAGCCAACTGATCTGCAGACATTATCATCCATAGAGCCAATCTGCCAGCATGGCTAAAATTAAACCTATAAAGTTCAAATAGTTCAGCACAACATCTGAACAACATTAAACTTTCATATTTTGGTCCTCAAACTTTTCAGAGTGCAAAAGGTGATTTGAGAGTTTTGCCTCTTTCACTTTGCGCTGCAAAGTTTCTGTTAAAACTTCCATGCAATTAATGCCTGACCTGTCATGGTAATGTCACCAGCTTGAGTCTCATCCACACAGAGTCTGATTGGATCAGTGACTGTATATGTCCATTCACTGGTGGTGTGATTGCAAAAGTTGCGTGATTTTGTGCAGTTTTCCATGTGTTGAAGTAACACAGAATGTGACCAGAGGTTAGAAAAGCAGTCAGCTTCACAGCATTAAAGCTTCCTGTCAGCATCATGTGATTCAGGATACTTTCAAAGAAGAAAGCCTTTAGCCTAAGTAGATTTCATTCAAAACAGATTGACATCCATTAACCCTAAAATTGTGGGACATTCTGACAAAACAAAACAAGCACAAAAATCACTGCTTGTGACATTTCAGTTAAGCATTCTGTGTCAATCAACACATCTGGTGTTGAATGTGATTATGTTATAGGAGGATTTAGGGGAAGACTTTTTGCTTTGTGCCTTTTCGACGTCTTTTGTGTCATTCTGTCCCTCTAGGGGACAATGACGATGAAGCAAGCACAGAGCGCAACATGGCCGCTGTGTCGCCCATTCCTAAAATAGTCACCACGCCCATCAAAGAGGACTTCTGCAGGGAGGAGGAGGAATGCAGAGACGAGTGGGGTAAGAGTGAAACTCACTTTGAAATGTTATCAATAAGATGCCGATGAAAAAGGTTAGATGTATTCTTCAACCAAATTTAATTACTGTAGATGTTTACACATCATTTGACCTGCAAATCATCGAATCAGCTGTTGAGTTATGATAAAATATTATTGTTATTATGTTTTGTTTTCAGGTTCGGTGCCAAAGACGGAGCAGAAACCGCCAGTCCAGGAGTCAGCACCGGCAAAGCCTGTGCAGAGCGTCGCCCCGCAGGCCCGTGACTCCTCCGGCTTCTCTGTGTGGGACTCTGGGACAGACAGCCTGGTCGACCTGTGGGACAGCAGCTCCGGCCCGGCCCCCAAACCCTCCCAGACCTCCCAGTCCTCCAATCTGGTGGATCTGATGGACGACGCCAATGATCCGCCCAGCACCGCCGCCACCAGTGGAAAGCCTCAGCCCCTCCTCAGCTTCGATGAGATGATGGACGGGACCTTCTGCCCGAGTGCCGATGACGACCCTACCAGTCTGGTGGACGTGACGGGCTCTGACCAGATGACCCTCAGCTACCAGCATGCACTGCAGCATGCATCTGGGGAGATGCAGGAGCTGGATGATGGACAACTGCTGATGACCAACGGGGAGACGCTGCTGAAAGAAGGGACTCAGGTCAGACAGGTTAAAATTGCTCCTGCTGTGCATTAAAAAGACCTTTTCTGTCTTTTCTCTTCGTTAACAGTTTTTGTCTTCATACCTCTGCCTGCCTCTTGGTTCCCATAGGCGAGTGAGGGCTATTTCAGCCAATCACAGGAGGAAGAATTTGGCCAATCAGATGAGTCCTCAGCTAAACCTGCACCGGTCTTTTATAACAAGCCACCAGGTGAGATACGTAACAAAATGACAATATTGATTTTTGAAATTTATTTTTTATTTCAGTGTTTCTCTTCTAACATGCACAAACAAAATCATGTGGAAGAGGAAAAAGAAAAGAGACAAAACAAAAAAAGCACTATTAAATAAAAAGACTGAAACAACATCCCGCCCAAAAAAACACTACACATTAACACACTGTCTCTCTTTTCTCCCAGATAACTGCTCTAATTGATATGTTTCAAATGTGAACAGATACAGTCTTTGTGAATCCTCTACACTCACAAAATCAATATCTGGTTTTATTTGACTGAGCAAAGCATTGTGCAGCTCACAGTAAATAGGGACAGTAGAAAAACAAAATGGAAATCATTTTCTGTATTGCTTAATCACACTGGACAGATCGGCTTTATTTTTATTCTACGTTCAAATACTGTCCAGTTTCAACAGTCAAAAGGAAAAATACCACATCTCAGCTAAGCACATTTTTTAAATTTTTAGGGAAAACACATTTTCTCTAAACAAACCAAAATTGAGGGGCCTTTCCATTATTGCATCCACTCCATTTATTTCTATGATGGTAGGCTAAATATTGGAATCAGCTCTCTGTATAATGTAGCCACTGTAGCAACAATATATACATGAATATAATAATAATAATAATGTCATAGTAATCTTTCATAGAATAAATGAACCCAACAAATCTGTTTGTGTGCTCAGAGATTGACATTACGTGCTGGGACACGGACCCCGTGGTCGAGGATGACGACGACTAACCGGCCAATCATACTCAACCACCGGACCAAGAGGAAGTAGGAAGTGCGCTTCGTGAAGAAACAGATTTTTTTTCTAAAAAACAAAACACAAACAAACAAAAAAAAGTAATAATAATAACAAATCTTGCATCAAAACTACTTCTGTATTATCTTTTAGAGGAAAACAAAACAGTAGCCACCGAAAAAAAAGGAGATGGGGTTTGAGTTCTTGTTAAAGATGGTTTGAAGGCTCAATGGGTTTTTTTTTCTGTGTTTGTTATTTTATTTATTTGTTTTTCCTTCTTTTTTTTCTTTTCTTTTTTGCTATGCAGATGTAATAGGCCGGAGCGAGGGGACTTTTGTTTGTGTAAATGGTTTATTACACATTAACGTAGCGCACTGCTGCATATTAGAGACAATGAAGCCCATTGTGTGGCAGGCAGCCGACACATCTAGTCTGTAGTGCTTTAATAACACCCTATAAAACTAATACAGTGGATCATTACAGCTGCCATGTGTATCTTCACTCTTTCTTTTCTTACCTCTTTTTCACCTCCTTCCTTCCTTCTGCCTTCCTTCCAAAATATCCAAAAGTATTCACCTCTGCAAGTCAGTTAATCTTGTATTTAGCTCTCGCTTTAATAAAAAAAGGTGAAGCATTTATTTATTCTGATGTATCTTTCACTAACAGCTGATGGGATCCCGAGGAAATCTTTTCTGAATTGAGTCAAATTGTGACTCAGTTTTTAAATTTCGCTCCTTTTGTATGATTTGAAGACTGAATTCAAGATTAAATGGCTTGTACATCTGGTTGCTTTTTTCAGTGCACTTTTATTTCTTCTTCTGCCTCCTTGTGGATGAACTGCAGCTTCTCAATCAGCCCTCCCCTCTGGTTCCATAAAAAATCATAATTTTTACCCCACTTATATATTTACACAAGCAAAAAAAAGCATCTAATCTAGATGAATATACTGTAGATATTTTTCCAAGTGTTAACAGTTTTTTAGGAGAGTTTGGCGAATGAACATGAAGCCACTTTTCAGCTTGTGCACAATAGAAAAAAAAAAGAATCCTTTATATGATTCCTTTCTCCAATAAGACTTTTTCACAAGGCCCTTCATTATGTGGCCATTTTTGGACAGCAGTGGGCACAGTTCCTGTTTGGAGTTGGGGAGTTTTGGGAAGCAGGACATCCTGCCTTTTCATACTTCAAAAATATTAATGTTTATTTCTGGCAGTTAGGCCTTACTGTCCCGCTCAGACAGAGTTGGACGACAGAGGGAGGGTGGGATGAAACATCTGGAAGCAAACTTGGGTCACATGATGTTTGCAAATATTTTTTTGACTTTGTTTTAATCTGTATGGAGAACCAGATGTTCATGATTTCTCACTTTAGTACGGTTTTGTTCATGTGAAATAAGCTGTTGAATTAGGTCAATTTTAGATCCCAAAAGTTTGTCTAAAAATGTCCTTACAGCCAGTGTTGACAGGAAGTGTGATTATAGACTGTCGGAATCTGTGTTCACCAGTGCTGGGGAGTAATAGTTAGCATATCTCAGCTGTTTCTGCTTTACCTTTCACATTTTAATGTTGCTCTTGTAATTTCCCCAGTTTTATGGAAGTGCAATAGAGAACCGCCAGAGCAACCATTCAAGGTGTCGGTAAAATTTCAGCCACTGTAGGTGGGAGTGCTGCCATCAGAGGGTGTCATTTTTGTCATCTTTGTCATTTAAATCCCTGTATTTTGTCTTATGAGGTAACCAGTGCTAAACAGGCACTATATTTATATATTTACAAATTTACGGAGTGACAGTTTGATGGAGAGAAATGAAGAGATGCAGAGATCTCTAGTGCAGCGGGGACCGCGCTGATGAGCAGAAACTGAAGTCTAAGTAGTCAATCAATTTGGAAAATTAGGAAGAAGCCTGTAAAAAATGACAACTGGTGCTCAGCCAACATAACGAAGGTTTGTAACCCTAGTTCTGTTAGGACAGACAGAGCCCTCTACTGGACTGTATGGGTAATACTCCTACAAACTCGAGCATGCATTAGCCCACTGAAAATGGCATAAACATAGCCGGCCATTCAGGACATGCTACCTGGATTTGTGCGGAGCCCACCGTGCACTATAACCTCACAAGCTGATCTTACTTTTAGAAATCTAAGAAACTGATTGCCTTGATAAAGTTAACTAAATAAAACTAATAGTTTTATTTATGTATAAAATATATGTAATTGTTAAATTTACTTATATTTTAGTTGTATTTACTTAATGTTTTAAAATTGTTGCAACTTACAAGTGCCAGCTTGTTCTTTGTAAGTTATAACTTAGTTTTTAAGTAAACCATTTAGATGTATTTTTCAAGTTGGCTAAAGTTTGATTGAACATTGATATATTTGTGATAAAATGGCATGACGTGGAGTCCTGTTGAAAGATTTAGACTAAATACTTGCAGTTTTGTTTTTAAATATTTTTTAAGGCTTAAACATGAATTTGTTTTGATTGGTTGATGAGGTTTATTTCCAAAAACACTCTTGAAACGCTCAGAGTGGCATTTTGCTAAGATAAAAATAATTCTGCAATCATTCTTTGTTGTGCTTGCTTTATTTATCAAATGCAATCAATTTCCTAAATACCAAGGAAAAATAACTGTTTAGCTGATTTGACAACATAACATAGTTCCAATATGCTACAATGTGTGACATTTTTTCCATCATGTGCGCTCCTTAAATTTCTCCCTTCATTCTGTATCTCCCTCCATGTATGCCAGCTAGCTGAATTTACCGTTATGGACAAGAAGGGCAGGAAAAATATTATGGGTACTTGATAAGTCACAGAAAAGTTTTGAAATTTTGTCAGTGAAAACGTGTGGGAACCATAAAGAGAAAGGGATGCTCAAACCTTAATTTGGCTACATGTATTCTATATAATCTGAGGCCGCCACAGCCATTTGCTTTGGCACGTCCTGGCTGGCAATTATATTTATATTTTTATTTATTTTTGAGGAGAGTATTACTCATGAGTCCAGTAGAGTTTGGTGCTTGTGTGAGAATGAACTGCATTTAAAAATACTCATATACAACTCTCATTTTAGCCAACGTCTGTGCAGGTGAGTGATTCATCACACGTGATGTGACAACAAATACAACAACACTTCCAGTGTTTGTGTGAAAATATTTGAAAACTTTCTTGACATCTGGTCCTACAAGCAGCTTAAAAAAGCACTAAAAGTGATTCTTAAATCTGACCCATGTCTGCTGCCAGACTGCTTTTGTTCTGTGCCAATGCAAAAAATAATAATTGTTTTTTATTTTTATTGATATGTTTAGTTACCCTGGAAACTGGAGTGAGAAGTGGGGCGGGCCGAGATGGGATGTGTGTGTTTTTAATACCTGTCAAAAAGTGTGCTAGAATTGATTTTCAGGACCTTTTTGAATATTAGCAACAACAGTGTTAGTCTTTTTTTGCTGTAAATTCCTGTAGAAAATAAAAACTCCTAGGCAATAATAACACCTGTGTGTTTGTGTGTAGAGCACTTGGATACTGTGTGTGTTCACTAAACAAGGAGAGTTCAGCTTCACAAGGACTAGTTTGTTCACAGATTAATTTAATTTTGCCATTTTATCCCATCATTCATAAATATGTCGCCAACTAAGCATTTCTTTGGTTAAATTTGGGCTAGGTTTCATTGTTTATTGAGCCTGCAAGTTATTTCTCCAGACACATTGACCCTTTTTTTGCACCATCACTCAGCTGTGGAGGATGAGCTGCTCCAAGAGGGTTTACAGATGGGCCATACTCTCTATTTCTTAATCATTGATTCAACTGGACTCCAGAGAATGCTAAGTGAAATTTTCTTGCATACGTCCCTTTACATGTGCCTTTCAGTCACCTTTTAACTCATCAGAAGTTGGACCTTCCATATGCATTGTGTTTACACTCAACTGAAACTCTCTGATGACACACAGCTGATCTCCATTTAACTAATTATGTGACCTCTGAAACCAACTGACTCCTCCACTGATGATTCAGGTGTGTCCCCATGAAAGTGGTGAATACTTTTCAAAGGCACTGTAAGTATTAACTTTTGAATTAATACTTTTTTAACATATTAAAAAATGTTCAGATGTTATTTGACAGACTTATAGATCTATTTTGACCTGCAGATTACTGGGTGGTAAGGGGAAAGATGTGAGGACATAAACATGTGAGGATTTGCTTTATACAGTGAGAACTGGATTAAAATTGAAGCCACAAACTGATTCAAAATAAATTAAAATACATCTTGAAGCTGCAAAACTCCATGAATGTTGAGAGCCAGAAAGAATTAAATAAAAAAAAAAAAAAAAAGAAAAGTCAGCTTGACAAGGACCCCAAAACATGTCCATGATTAGAAATATTTGTTGTGTCAGAGCTATGTTCAGCCTTTTTCAGGGTCACACAATTTCACTTCCACTGATTGTGGATAAGAAATTGTGGTCTTAAAATGCTCCAGTAGTTTAAAATTAGTAAATAAAATGAGCTGAAAAATAATTTCTAAGTCACGAAAGATAAATGTGCCCTAAAACACAATGGAAAAGACATTTTCAAAATCACCCATGTCACAAACATTAGATGTGGCATTCTGGTAAGTTTTTTTTATTTGTATTTTGAGAAACAGACATTTTTCGACACTGAGACATTCTATTTTTTATTAGTGGCCATTCATGGAGCTTAAATCCCTGGAACCACAACTTCCGAGGCAAAGCAAGGTATGTTTTTTGTTTGTTTGTTGCTGAGATGCTTATATTTAGAGTAAAAATATGTATTTCAGTTATTTAGTTTAGGAATATTTCCACCAATGCAGTCTCGTGGTGGAGGTTAAGAGAGGGATTGCCAAAATGAGAATGGTGGGATGAGGAGCAGGACTGGACACTGTTTGTGATGAAGACTGGAGGTCAGTGGGGAGGAGGAGGGTCGCCTCTGTTTGCCCTGATATGACAACTGACAGCAGCATAGAGGAGAATAGTACTAAATTTCACTGCAACAATATGGTTGGTTTAGGGAGATCTAAGCAAAATCTAGCAGGAACAACTTGGAATGCCTTCTGTGGTGAGCTGATAGACCAGGAGTGAGACTTCTGAATAAAACCAGAGCATAAAGAGAGTCTTCATGATTGAACTTCTGCTAACCATCATTTGACTGCAACATGCAACTCGTGAATTTACTTTTAAATGATTTATCAGATGTTTGAGTCTGTCCTCCCAAATAAAAGGATGTTTTAGCAAATGTCCCAAAACAGTGTACATGTAGAAACTACGACCAGTGCATAAGGTAAAAAGAAGGAAGTCAGGATACGTTAGAAAGCCAAGAAGTGAGGAGGTCAAGGCTGAGAGATCAAACGAGGAAACATCTGTCTTGAGCACAGGAGGCCGCTGTGTGTGTCACGTTTCCAACTAACAATTAATGTTGTCAACGCGGTTGTTAATGTAATCATGAAGAGGAAGTTCCCCTAACCTTATATGAACTACCAGCTTTACTCCCAACCTAACAAAATCTTAACCACAACTGTAATATACTACAAAAACTTTTTTTTGCAGCATCCTGCCAATAAGGGCTTCAGCAAAGAAAATGAAAAAAAAAAATTACTCAAAAAATAGTGGATTCCTTCACAGTCACTGCAACCAGAATAAAGTAGTTTGGGACCAGAGATATAAATCAACCCCAGTGACACACAGAAACACTACTCAACCTTATTTTAGCAAAATAATATCTAAGGTCAATTGTCAAATTGTTTCCTGTAGTTCATATCTCTACCATTAGATGACACCATTGTATTTATTTTCCACTCCTGGACCTCTGCACCATCACTATAGAGGATGTTTGTCTGTTTCCTGTTCTCTTCACTCTGATGTTTCACTCTGGTCTTAATAACAATTTACAGTATATGTCACATATATGACAATCTATTATTCCTGTTGTAATTTTGCAAGACATATCCAATTGTGCAATTCTCCTAAACATGACTTCAGTTTGTCTTTTCTCTGTCTTGACTGTCAGCAAGAGGAGAAAAAAACAGGATGTTTTCATGTAGCTCACAGCCAGTCTTGAAAAACCTCTTTTCAGACTGGACTTCAGTCTAATGCGCCCTCCGTGCATCTGTTTTTCCATCAAGGTGCCATGACAACGACCTTGAGGTCTATGAAAGCTGAATATTCTTTATTTTCCATTCATTATGATGATTGGCAGGTTTAGGAGCAGCCTGATTCAGAGCTGCAGCCTTCAAGTCAGCTTACGGTCCCATATTACTCGGGTTTCATGATTGTGTTTGAAACCAGGAACCAGTTCAGAATGTGTTTCTTAAATTGAATGGTCTTATATGTGATATCTGCTTGTCTTGACCCTTTTTGTATTGAAAGACAGATTTTTTATTATACTGAGCTTTATTATGTATTATTACTGTTTTTGCTGAACAGTTAATACGTCTTTGTGCCTCCGACCATGACTAGATGGGCCATTTTAAAATGTGTTTTTTGATCAGATTTATCCTTTTTTGGTTTTTTGTTTTTTTTGGAGAGAGGGACAGGGTGTTTCCTCTGAGCTGTTTGTTGCAGTGATATGGTGGTTGACAGGGAGTTTAACTGTAATTAGGCTGACAAATACAAATACTCCAAAGGTTGTCCAATCAATTGGTTTGGCCACTTGGTGAGCAGCCTTGTCTAATCAGTGATTAATTGAGGTAAATTAGCTCTCAATACACTTTGTGACAGCGACTAAAGAAGCTGCAGATTTTTTCTCCATCTCTTGGTATGTCTACCGAGAGACAAACTGCTTTGGGGTTTGACGGGAAAAACGAGACTGCAGAAAAAACATTTATCAGACTTGCAGCTCTCTGCATTTGGTTCTACATTGAATTATTCTAGGGAAGATAACATCCAGAAACAAAGAGGAATCCCTAAATGCTTGGATGAAAGATGGTTATGAACCTTCTCAGTTGCTTTTCTGTATCTGATTAGAAAACATCACAGGAGATTGTAATAATCCCATATACCTTTGAAGGCCTTCCGGACTAGACTGATGTTTTCTAACCACCAGCAGATGTTAGGAACACATCCTCAGTTGTGTACCTCAGCATCAGGCATTTCTGCCTTTTAATCATAATACACCCTCTGCTGAGGCAGGCCCTCCACAGGCTGACCAGACCTGGGTGTGTGTCCCTACCTCCTTGGGCCCAGCTGGGGTTTTTCCTCCTCACTCATAGCCACTCGCTGCAGCGTTCTGCAGTCCCTCATCTTTCCCTGACTGTCTGGTGTATGGCTTGACAGACCAAGCTCTCCATCTTTGTTGTTCTGCCCCAGCTGCCATATCAGCGTACCACAGCCTCTTGCTATTATTTGCCTCATGAAGAGCATCCTCCCATGGGATTGTCAGCTCTACAAAGAAGACAGATTGCAGAGTGTTGGACCACAGTACCAGGTCTGGTCTTAGTGTGGTAGTGACTTTTGCTGCTGTCAGGTCTCATCCTCTAGGGTTTTCCTCTACAGCATTTTTCAGCTTACTCCTCTGTTGTACCAGGCCTCTACCCTTGCTGTTCTACCTGTTGTTCGGCTGCATATGCGAACGAAGAGTGAGAGTGTGGCCGTACAAAACCTGTCGCTAGTGAATGATACGCAGTAGGACAGTGTTACACTGAAACACTGCCAGTAATGACGTGATACAAGGGGCATGAAGGTCCCTGTAGGGCAGGAGGGGTGGTGGATGGGTCCAACAAACCCGGGACTTTGATGTAGGAAGCCAGTGTTTGCTGTTGTTAAGAAGTATGAACAAAAACTCAAACACCTTACAAGAGTCAAATTTTTGAGACCCTATCTTCTAATGGAAAAAAACCTTTGAAATGTTGTTCACTGCTGTACTATCAAGAAACGATGATATGGGACTGAGTCAAAATGTACAGGAGTCATGTTTTTATCTATAACCTTTTATTTGCTGTTCTCCAGTGGATTTGCATGTTGGCATCAGTCGTGGCTGTGCAGAGATTTGTGACGCAGCTGGAGCCATGGATGGAGGGCAAGTGGTGGGGGGAGCAGTCAGTGCTCAGCCATTGCTGTCACAATGTGACAGAGAGTAAGAAGGGTGGGCTGATGTTCCCTCTGTACTACATGTAAACATGAGCCGAGCAGGTTGCCAGGCAACACGTACTCTCACAGATGCCATCCCAGGCTCGATATTAGACAGTTGAGTCAGGAGAAAATCTCAGCGGTGTGTCGTTTTTTTTTTTTTTTGTTTGTTTTTTTTCTGGTCGGTGTTTGGGTGGAAAAATGTCATCCAGTGCCAGTGGACGGAGTCGTGCTGGGCGTCAAACTCTCCAATTGTTGCTAAGGAAACTTGATTTTTTGTCATCAATGTCGTGACCTTTTTTTGAATAAATAAATGGCCACCTGTCAGCTATGAGGACTTCACGCCTCAGACTTTAATAATAGTCTTTTATTCCCACAGACATGAGTAGAAATATTTAAAGAAAGAATAACTCATATATGTAAGTCTGTCACGTATACTCTGAGACCGCTGCTCAGTTGAAAAGGTATCAAGCAATATATGAGTATTTGATGCACTCTCCTGTCAGAACTGTCAGAACAAACTTCTCTGACTAAAAAAGTATGATGTATACTTTGTTATTTTCTTGATTACAGAAAAATACTTGTGCAGTAAATATTGTTGTTGAAAGACCTTTTTTACTCTGCTCACAAACCAGTTTACCTTTAGTTGGAGAAGTAAAATTTAAACTTTGACTTGTTAGTATAAGCAGTCATATCCCGCAGAGAGATTAACAACCTCTTTAAAAATATTACTTGAGTTAAAGATGATGTGACAAGTCATTTGGTTCCAGTAACATTTTTTGTAATTTTCGATATTGCATTGCAGTTGTTTGGCCTAAGCTAGCTATTTGTCTTGAGTTTGCTAGCCAATTGCTAGAATTTTGTTTTGCATTGTATGTCTCTGGAAACTGCAGATATATTACGTTTGTATGTAGCCAGTCTGTTCTCATTCCAAACTTGTCAAATAGTGCCACTCTGTCAGTGCTTTTGGCGTACCAAACCTAACTAAAGTGAAACAGAAACCTATAGGACACTGAACGGGCTAAAAGCGGACTTCTGAACCTATGGATAGTAACAGCAGGCACCTAATTAAGGCCATTGAACGGGCTGATGATATTTGAAAAGGGTTTCAAAGAATATAATCATGCTATAAATAAGCCTGTTTTATATACTTTTTCAAGAATTACAAAATACATAGAATATATAACGACAATAACAACATGCTTGATGAATGGAGAGATTATTGAACCATGGTTTTGTAGTCAGTCTTCTGTACAAACACATCTCAAAATGTAAAATCTATAGTGAAGGAACAAAGTAAACAAGGAGGACATCACTCTGTGTTGCTGAAAAGCATGGAGGAGTTTGTCTTGTTATCTTTCCATGGATCTTTTATTGGAGAGCACATCTGCAGTAGTGGAAACAGTATTGAATGGCCTTTCTCGCTTTGTCTCTTTATATAACCTCGCAGGCTGAATCATCATCATCAAGGTGTTTGTTTCTATGGTGAAATGCATGTCTCAAAACTGAGATGCTCATCTTCAGTTGCGCATTCAATTTCTCAGTTTTCTCCAAGGCCAAGATTTATTTATCTCAAGGTGGCAATATGTGATATTTGATCATCTGTGAATCATCAGGCGCTGGTGTAATGATCAAGATGATTGACAGCTTCTTGCAGTGTCTGTGATGTATTTTATATATCAGGCAAATCTGTTCCTCCCTTTAAAGTCTGAGAACATAACTCAGTCTAAGTTGGGCCTCTGGTCTCTGTAAATCCAAATGAAAGTGTAATTGAACTCAACAGGATACAATAACTGTCTGATATGTGTTTTGTGAGCAGCTACCGTATGTTGGTGAGTTTTCAGCTTAGACCTCAAGGATTTATATTCATATTGGACACCTAATGCCAACATCCAGTGCATGTGCAAGAAGTAGTGTGGTGGCTTTGCAACAAAGCAAAAGGTGATGGTGAGGAGGACAGGCAAATGGACCAACACGTTCTCACTCCTAAATCATCACATGGTGCTGCTCTGTCAGGACCTTCTGCATCAACCTGTGACATTTTAGGAAGCCTTGTGTGTCAGCTATTTACACTTCAGTATGCCATTATGTTGATATCAATACATGCATGTGGTGGGATGATGTCATGGTGGGATAACGCAGCCCGTTACCGCAATATCAATGAATGCACATGTGGCGAGATGAAGTGGCACGGTCCCTATGTTTACAAAACAGCGTGGACTGTCACAATGGTTGGGATTAGTCACGGATGGTTAGGTTAAGGTGAAAGAGGCACACGTTAAGGTGTAGGAAAAAAAACACACAAACACACTCGGGACACAAGCTCCGAACTCCCGCACAAAAGTCAATTGTTTTTTTTGTTTGTTTGTTTTATCAAAGATAACTGTGCAAGATTTTTCAGTAAAAAATGTATAGACTCACACAGAAGTATTTCCTCTCAGTCATCATTTGTTTGTGGCTGTGTATTTTTCTTCAGAGGCTGTTCTCTGAGTGTATTTTCTTATTTTCTTCTAATTTTCTGTGTTTGAGACATTTATGGACATGTACCCTCACAGCCATGTGGTGCCAGACTGTAAGCAGCAGGCATCTGAGAAACACAGTGCCGAAAAAAATTAAATTCATATATTAATAGGAAGGCGAAACACCAAAACATGGTAAATCTGGGGTTGGCTTTTGCTGTCAAGTGTATTTACTAACAGTAATCGACTATCCTGCATAGTATACACCCCGAGCCTTTATAAAGAATGTTGCTAAATGTGATCTAATTTTGCAGTATCATCCAATACCAATGTTTTTGTCTGGCAGCAGGGTTGAAGTTTATTTTTGGTTTTCACCACCAAAATTCCTTTCTCAGCTATGTATGTTTCCATAATTAAGCAGCTCCAAGAATTTTTTTAAATACTTTTTTTATTAAACACATTATACATGGAGGGCCTGTGTCATGTGACGTGTCAACGTCAATTAAATGTTTTTGCTGCAGTGATTAACACAGACTGAACCAGACATTGAGGAATTCTAGGTGGCAAAAATAAGCTTTCATTAAGCTTTCATGCACAAAGTCCTCTTTTCCTTTGGGAGTGTCACAGTCCTGACTGTGATTCTCCCTAATTTCTTAAATTTTGCAGTTTCCCCTTTCATTTGTTTCTTTTCGTCTCTCTCTCTCTCTCTGTGTGTGTGTGTGTGTGTGTGTGTGTGTGTGTGTGTGTGTGTGTGTGTGTGTGCGTGACCTCAAAAGTACATTTTCAATTCTAGTTTTGTATTTTTAAAATGACTGCTAATAAAGGTTCCCTCTTGGATAGTAAAGAAATATAGTCCCCTATTATTCATGTTCGCATGTATGTGTGTGTGTGTGTGTGTGTGTGTGTGTGTGTGACTCTCCACTCCTGCTACCAATTTACTGCACACCTGCAACCCATCCACTAATCAAGTTCCTTCAGTATATATACCCTGGCTTTTAGATGCTTCAGTTTGCACATTGCCTTGCTAGCCTCCCCCAGCCAACAGCTCTATCCTCACTGCCTGCCCTGCTCTAATTCAACTGCTATCCAAATTAACGCAACTCTAACAGGGAGATACTCTCAGTTCCACCCAGCCGTTATCTTTACAAAATGAATTCACAGTTTAAGGGGCACCAGGGATCAAACCCAAATGGCCTTTTAAAATAAAAGCTGAAACCAGCAAAGTCTATGTCCTTGCCACAGTGGTCGTAGTTCCAACCTCAGCCCTTTCCTGCATGCCATCCCCTCACTCCCCACCCTTTCACACTACAACTGTCCTGTCAAAAAAAGGCAAAAAGGCCCAAAAAAACCAAAAACTTAAAAAAAATCCTTTTGCTTCTTTCATATTTTTATTGGGTGTGCAAATGCATAGAGTGTAGATGTTAAGAAGTGATATGCCTCCCGCGTACCCCCCAAAATTTACATCTATGCCTCTGAGTGGGGCTGTAGCTTACCCAGAATTATGAGAATTGAATGTTTTCCTGTGTCTGACTTTGTTAGCTCAGGGCTTGAATCCAAATACACACAAGGATGGCTGTAAATTAAATCAATTTCAATCAATCAATTTCCATATTTTGGAAAAAATGCTTTTTTCTCGTTCTTGCTTACGGCTGTATGAGAAGACAGATACTTCTCTCATGTCTGTAGGGTGAATTTTACACTACATTAAGCAGCTGGTCAGCTTAGATACTCAGATATTTCATAGATACAATAATAATTTGTAAATGCATATGTTAATTCGGGGCACATAAACACACAATATAGACAATAAAAGGAAATCCATATATGCAAAAAAAAAAACCTATGCTAGAGAAAATGTGTCATTCTTTACAAAAATGCATATTATACTTTTAACCAATTGCCAAACTCAACCCTTTCTCCTTTTCATTTTATGGAGAGAATGGGCTGTGGCATTATTATTGAGGCTCTTGGTTTGATAGAAGCAAGAGCTGGGACTGATTATGATCATTTAAAACCATTATTACCATTACTCTTGTGGCAGTAGGGGAAGAAGAAAGGCTGTGACATTTAAACAAATTGCTGCAGTTGTCACTCTATTGCTGAAACTGAGGGATCAAACATGGCTGTTGGAGTGTAATGATTGACGATATGCTTAAAAAGGTGAATCAACACTGATTCATTTACTGTAGGGGAAAAAAACTGCTGCTGCACCACTCTTTTCTTTATCTGTAGAAAAGTTTCACCTCGGGCCACATAATTAATGATGTGGAGCAGGTGCTTGACTCTTCACAGCTGATGCAACATCACTGATTAAAGGGCTCTCTGAAATGCATGTGGGGAAGTTTCAAACAACTTTACTCTTTAAAAAATGTCAAAGCAATAAGTCAGAGCAACATGAAAGACTTTTAAGATGAAAATGTCTGCATTGTGTTCGTGGGCCAGAAGGAAACATTGTCAGGTTTCATACTTTGACAAATTAGAACTCAATAATGTTAGATGCAAAACTTGATGTTATTGCTTGGTAGAAATACAAAAAAAATAAATGTCTAATTATCAGTACACCTACAAACAGCAGAGAGAGGTCCAGCCTTTTAATTGGGCAATTAATTTTTCCAAGAAACATTAACTGTATGGTACCTTTTTGTAAAATACTGTTGCAAGACTCCCCTTCTGTGAATCACTCATGAAGTTTAATAAAATACCAGATGGAATAAAAGGATTTCAACATTTTCTTTTGCTATGTAGCAGTTTGTTTTGGTGCCTGACATAAATGTTAAACTCTTGTAGAATTTCTAGGCTTAAAAACATCAGAGCTCAATTCCTCTTCTGGAAAATCTGTCTCCTCTGCTACAAAATGACAGGAGAAGATGAAGGGAAATAAGTGACTCATTTTAAGCACAGAAAGGTTCAGAGAAACGATTTGAAAACATTAAAACCTTTGCCGGTGATGGCGGCTTTGCCAAAGTGGCAGATTTCATTTCCTCATCACTCAGTGCTGCGCAACACATCAATGAAGCAGCAGAATTAGAACAAATTTAAGTGATAAGGGGAAATACCATAAAGAACAGTTATGGAATAGATGGTGAAGAGGGTATTTAAAAGTAGTCAAAAGACAGTGAGAATGCAGAAGAGATTCAAGGGAGAGAGAAATGAAAAGAAGAGTAGAAGGAGGGAAGACTAAGGGAGTCAGAGAGAAACTTAAATTTGCAATTTACATTAAAAGCTTTCCTGATTGGCAGATGCAGACTTTCAGAATCAATTTCAAGAGAAGAACAGAGATAATCTGATGAATAATTTATGTGAAAACTTCAGAGGTCAGGGGAGATGCCTGAAGAACATCTCTTTGTCCTGTCTGAATATAAATAAAATTAGCAGTGCTGTGTCATAGACAATCAAGAAAATAATAAAATAACCAACAAACTCAGAGACAAACAAAGAGTGATAATGTTGAATCTCAGTGACAACTCCATTTTGATCAATTAAAAAACAAAATTCGGACAGGGATTTTTAATTGGTGGTTGGCACCAGCTTCTAAACCCCAAAGAATTTCCATGCCTTTAATTTGTTTGTTTGCATTATTAGGAATAATGTAAAACCACTTTATTGACTATGGGGATCAACTAAGTGTTCTCTAATCCTGTCTTATGTGTAATGGACATGGAAAGAGTTTTGCAAACTGTTCACACTTGTACTCAGCTTTATTGAAACGTTTCTGACCTCAGATATTCATCAGCTGAATTTCATATAGAGTTTGTCTTAGGGCTGTAACTGTTCGTATATGTGCTGAACTGTCAGAGTTCTAGGCTCTCCGGTGCATTTAGAATACACATTATATAGACTGATACATGTTGTGTGGAGCCAAAGTTCATTTGCTCAAGTTCTACCTGGAACTTTTCATCATGCCTTTAGCAACATATGCACAGGTTAGCACAAACTAATTGGCGTGTGAATCAGTCACACTATGGTGAGCAAAAATGAAATAGCGGAGCTGGACGACCTGCCTGCATGTTCCAGGTCAGCTACAGAGCTCTGGTGGGATATACTGTTTGGCATCCAGGGGAGTTAATGTGTGCTTGACAATTTGATAATTCATGTAGATACTTGCACTGCTGTCTCTTTATTCATGGGTCCAAACTTTTTGACCGTATCCGAAACAGACTGGGGTTGGGCCACTGGACAATGTGATCGCTCCACTCCTAATAACAACACCATCATCCATCGTGATGTTTCACCATGGAAACTGTCAAATGCCAATCTCAACCAACCCTAAAACAGACTTGCCAAAAACTTGCCTTTGCATAAAATATATACATTAAACTTTTTTTAAGTAAGATCCATTCCAAAGGTGACCCAAGGACCGGGTGATTACTGCAGATCCAATTTAAAACAAGCAGACCTGAACAGACCCAAGTAGAGAGAGTGTTAACACAAGCAGTTTGTTTTCTTGCTGGAAGTCTCCTTCTCAAATTTCACAGTCAGTAGAAAGATATGAAACCATTACTGGGATTGTTCATCTAGTCATGTGCATCCTTGTGGGCTTGCAGGATATAAAAAAAAATAATTTTAATAATAATTAAAATGGGGACACACTCTACATTTGTACCACTAGTGTTCAAAAACATCACAGGGGTCTCTCAAAATGAGCAGCCACAATCAAAAAGGGAAGCAATACATGTTAGTTTTTCTGCACTTTAGAGTTCACACTCCTGTGTTACATAAACCACAATACAGGCCCAACCTGACTACAAAGTGTAACCAATATCATAAGGTAGACAAAAGGAAACAAACAAGAACTTGACAGGTACTTAGAGTGCACAAATCTGCCAAGACCAACTGCGCTTTCTCTAAATATTAAGTGAAAAATGATTTGTGTATCCACCCAGCGATTCAGATCCACTCAAAGTATAATGGATTCCTCCTTGGCCAATGCTGCACCCTTCAAAATATCATGAAAATCTGGCTGTTAGTTTTTCTGCCATTCTCTTTGTTGGAGGTAATATTAGTAAAAAGCAAAGTAAATATGGAACATCCAATAAAACAATGAAGAAAAAAGGTACATGCCAAAAATTATTTGGCACCATGATAGAGATGTTAATAGTAATTTAATACAGAAGACATGTAGTGAAGTTAATGGCTTTAATTTTGATTTCAAGATACTCCACATGGAGGGATCCAATATTTATTGTTACAGTATACTGCGGTAAGCATAAAAACACAATTAGCTGGTCCCATTTGGCTTTTTAAAGAAAAAAAAACCCTCCATAAATCATTGGAAGAAGCCCTGCCAGGAAAAAAAGCATTCATCACAAAGCATAAAAGAATGAAAAGAAATTTATACATGACATTTTTTTTCTCCACATAAGACGCAACTGAAGCCATCCTTTGACCATGAGAAAGGCTTGTAATCTCCATGCTGAGGTCAAACTACAACAGTTTGTAGTAAAGACATTGACGACAACGAAGCAGCATGTTACACAATGCAATCCAAGTACCCTTGGTTCTCTGGAGAGCTGGTTGTACTCTGCCTTTTTTTGGCTGTCAATGTGAAAACTGGCCCTCAGGCTCTAATGTCACAAACATGGTGGCTGAGTCCCTCCGATGGGTCACCACGTGTTCTTTTGTAAATGTTAATACTCACAGTCCTTGAGACGAGACAAGCTGTGAACAGAGTCGTCAGAAAATCAGAGCAGATAAAAGAGGAGAGGTCGTCGTGGGCAACAGACAGTTCCCGGGAGCCATAGCAACGGCAGACTGGTACAATAGGTTGCTCTGGCAAGGAGAGGGGAGAGGAGGGATGAACAGAACGAGAGGGTGACACGAGATGGGGAGGTGGAGATGAAAATGAAGGGATAAAAGGTGGAAAAATGTCTGTGCTTGTTGTTTGTCCTTTAAACTCGTTACCGATCCTTTTCTCTTCTCTGCTAAAGGAACCATGACGCAATTAGCTCCAATACAACATCAGGATGCTTCTGTAACTCAACAACACTGGTGTGAAACAGTATGTAATTTCCTCCTTAACACAAAGCTGAGAACCACAATCCCAGCAGTGTAAGTGGCACCCTTCGCTCACTGAGCTGCACGGGGGAGTTTAATTCCTGATGCCTTTGCAGCACCTAAACCCTCTTTTAACTCTTGAGGGAATTAAAACTCGACTACTAGTGCTGTAAACACGGAGCAGCAAAGGAGGCATACAGACAGGGAGTCTGTTTTAATAGAGCTCCTGCCTGAAGGCTCTTCAGAGATGGACCAACTTATTGGTTTGGTAGACTCTTCCAGTCAGCATTCATGTCTAGACAGCGGTGCTTCGACCCAGCAGGGGGAAAGCTGTAGGCAGGCCACAGCTGGGCTCCAGTCCCCTCAGTCTATGAACTCCCTGAAGCCCTTGTAATCCTCCTTGAAACCCCCGTATGCCCCCTTGAAGTCCTTGCAATTCTCCTCTAAGTCCTTGTATGCTTCCCTGGAATCCTTGTATGCCTCCTTGGAATCCTTGTATTCCACCTTGGAGCCCAAGTCCATCATGCTGAGTCCTGGGCTCTCGGCGGGGCATGGTAGCCATCGCGGCAGCAGCCTGCATTGAGCGTGGCCCTGGCGGTGTGAGGTTGTTGTGGTTCAGGTCCATGTTGGACAGAAGATGACCCAGGGAGTCCCAGCGCTGTGATGAAGGCAGGCGTATCAGGGAGGAGTAACCGCGGTTGGGGAATACGGCTGCCACGGGAGGTTTGCTGGTCTCAGACGTGAACACTGGAACAGGATCCTGGTGTTCCCTGAGCGGAGGAGGAGGCTGTGGAGGTGGTGCTCCTCGGAGCGTGGCAGGCTTTAGATAGGTGCCCCCTCGTGGGTCAGCCAAGACCTCACTGTAAGGTGGGGGAGGATCCTCCATTAGGACTGCCTCCTCATAACAGGGCGGCTTCCCAAATAAGTCTGTGTCTGAAAAAAAAGAGACTGGGATTAATCAAAACATATGCCAACATTTTGGCAAGTCAGCCTCACTGCCAATTTGTCCCAGAGGCCAACTGCAGTACTGCAACACAGACAACCACTATAAATGTAAAACTGTTCTCAAGAAATATCAAACACATACAAGGTCAATTGTTATCCTTTTTGGCATGATGTCTGTAAACATCATATTAATAATTTTCAAATATATTAAATAATATTTAATAACTGTCAAACTTCCCCAGAGTCTAGAGCTATTTTTAGGTTTGTGGCATCATTTGAATAGCGTCTACTGGACAAGAGATGCTGATGAGTCACCTCGGTCTCACTCTCAACTCGTCAAATACCAGTGCTTTGTCAGCTTACTCAGCATCAGATACCAACTTACTGAGGCACCCTTTGGCAGTGGTCTGCCCAGTGGCAGCATTTTTTTGGACACTCAATCAACTGCTGTAGTATTAAGAGTGAGAAAGTCTGCACTGAGGTAAGAGAGACTTGGGACTTGCACCTGTGAGACCACTGTTTGTGTTCTGTGTGAAACCAAAAGTCAATTGAGTTATTTTGATAACAGTGTGTTAGTATGTGTAGCATACTACGCTGGTGATATATATCACATGATGTTACATTACGTTGGTAACAATCGTACTTGTTTCAAGGCAAACCATGTTAATATTCTAAACCCAACCACAAAGGTCTTTTTTGCCTAAAAAGCTAAAAACAATGAGGAGATTGCAAGCATTTAACAATTGGAAACTGTCCTGTGAAAATGGAAGTTTATTTTGAAAAGACACAATGCATGAAACAAGTGTACTGTATAAGAGGGAAGCAGACCAGGATAAGAGAAGATAATATTGAAAAATGAGCTGGGAACACAACTTTGGAATCCATTTGCGTTTAGATATCGGTTTAATCATATACATATATGATACAGCCTGAAGTGTGTGTGTGTGTGTGTGTGTGTGTGTGTGTGTGGGTGTGTGTGGGTGTGTGTGTGTGAGACACTTCATCTCCAGGTCACAACCCAAAAGATTTTCATAAACAGCATCCTACTGTGATACATGTGACAGTGTGTTCAGCTGTGGGAACAAAATTCATCACAGAACATTTGGTCTGGACTCTCTGTTTCTCTCTCACACACATTTTTATTTGTCTTTATCACTTGCTCTAATTTCAGGCACACTTGTTTTCCATCTTTCTGCCTCTCGCTGAAGACTGAATCCTTTCTAATGCAGAACTTGCACTCCTACACTTTGTACAACAACATAAAAACACATAAAGTACACTTGATTGTAGACTCTTTGTTTATTCGGGTCAGACCTTTAAATGCGAGAGGTGAAAGTTCTGCAATGAAACCCTTGGTGTGAATGCTTTATAGTGTTCCTGTGTGCTGCATCTATCATACAGTGACACTGCTTCAAGTGTCCATTACATATATGTTATATAGTTTTTGCAAACAAATGAGAATCAAATGAATTTAATTGATGTAAAAATTAGTTATCCAACACAATACATATCATTGATGACGTATAACGATGATTCATAAGTGTTGTAATTGCCATTTACTTCTACAGTGAATGAGTTAATGATTTTTAAGAAAGTATGGTGTGTGTGTTTAGGCCTGGTTGGTTGTGGTTTGACATTATCAGGGAAATTACTCACTACTGAGATTCATTTTATTAGACTTTTAGTAGTCAAGTCACGAAAGATATCCCGTGGACACACATTCTAAAAGCGGTGTTTGAAATTGTAGCTCAAAAGAATGACACATCCAAAATCCTGGTGCTTTATCGACCAATTTAAAGACTATCTTTGATTTTTGGCTGCTGGAAGGAATGAATCATGTTTTAACTTTCCATGTGTACAACAATGAACCAAAACACATTGACTGCTGTTTTCAAAACAGGTTTAGATTTTGGCGTGTCACCCACTTGCACCATAGATAAAAAAAATAAAAAAAAAGACAAAGTAAATAAACTTGTCGCCTATATGTCTAACATGTCATTCCACATTGTCAGATATTGCAGCTTTGCAGTGGACTTCAGCCTCCACATATAAGACTGTAGGTATCCTTCTGCATCTGCTGTTGATGTCCCAGCAAAAGCACATGGTGGGATTACGCTGGTTGTGGTTATGTTTAGACAACAAAAGCACATGGCAACCAATGCCAGGACATCAATAAAAGCAAATGCCTGGTGGTTTATCATACAGTCGTCACAGGTGACTTTTGGTGTTGCGATCTCACACCGAAATCACTGCAAATGTGGCAGTATTTGATGACTTCGGAATTAGAGCAGGCTGACATTTCATGGGTGGACAGCATGTTAGTGATACTGAAGAGAGGACCAAAGCAGCATGGACACAAGTATTATTTGCAGGTACATTTTTATGCTGATGAATGTGCTGTAGCTGAGCAGCTAATTATCTAATTAGCTATCCAGCCTGCAAACTGACGTCAGCAGTGAACTCTTCCCCAGTGAAGGTTTGTTTGGTGGCTCATTTACAAGCTAAGATGCAGGACAAGACGTGTGCTCACGTTTTTAAGTTAGATGAGAAGGAGAGTTAGTAGGAATTCGGGTTGTGGTTCAGAGTGTTTCTTGTGTAGTAAACTGCAGTCCTCCGCATGAAACCTAAAATATAAATTTCTTTCTCAAAGGAGAACACAGGAGTACTGATTTACAGAGTAGATGCTGTTAGAGACGGCATTAAGTTTCCTTTAAAGCACATTTTGTGTTGCACATTAATTGCATATAAATGTAATATCGAAGAGACAGTGTTGTTTTCTCCTTTCTATCTGTGAAACACCAATTAGTGAGACTATGAAAAACTCCTGAGGTTCTCTGGAAATGCTTTCATTTTGGTGAAATGGCTTATTTTTGTTTTTTTTTTTCTCCTGTTGATTTCCCTCCTGCACAATATGCTCTCTTTTATATTTCAAAAAGGGAAAGAAACAGATTCATCAGAATGTTTTATCAGATGTTATCTGTGCTGTGCAGTACAATATGAGCACAGCACTGTTAAGGAGATTTTCTGCAGTATTTTGTATATAAGCATTCACAGATTGTTCTCAACTAATTGGATCATTCACACATGTTGCTAATTACACTGAAGCCTGGCCAGCAGTACTCTAGGCAGCAACTCCGTTTGGATTTGCAATTAATTCAAGAACTCAGCAGTGAAACTTTCAGACCTATGCAGAATTTTGGACACAAGTTCAGCGTATTCAACAGAAACACCTGCACAGGTTTTCCAGCTGTCACAGTGCTTTTAGAAAATGCTGTGACATAAATCAAAACAGACTCCCTGTATTCTGCGAGCATTTCAGCTGCTACAGCTGACATAAGTAAATTGATGTTTTATTTTATTCTATCAGATACAATTTCCCACCATGTGGTTGAAGTGACAGAAAACAGCACTAAATTATTAAACTAGATGTAGTTTTGTTGTGGAATTGTGGCATAGCAATGTGTTTGTTACCTGACATAAATTAGTTTGACATTTTCTTCTGGATAAAGAAAAAACAACTGAATGTCATCTCTGCTACTGAGAGATAGAAGCACAAAGCTGAGATTTTTAAGGAAAAAGCATCTACCTTAAAAAACACAAGCTCTCTCCTGCAACATTTCTAAAATACTTCTGACTTGACAGAGAGCCTGTGGGCATATTGTAAGATGGTAGAATTTATATGTCAATGTATTGTTAGTATTAAGGAAAATATTTTGGGACTTTGGGCTACAAACATCACTCTTAAAGGTTTTTGGGTGTTTTTTTTTTTTTTTTTTTGGAACAACTGAAGGCAGTTTTTGTTTCCAGGCTGATGAATCTACCCAGATCCTGATCGATATCTGTTGAAATGTTGCACAAGCTCTCCTCCTGTTTTCACTGGACCTGAAATATTAACAGCAACTCAGTCTTGTCAGTTTCTTGCCAAGGCTCTTTTGGAAAAAGAAAAAGTCTGCATCCTAAAATTCAACATTTTTTAGACAATGCAGGAATTATACACTTAATTTTTTATAACTGACTAAGGCCATGTACACACAGAGACGGAACTGATCTATTTGTTTTTCATTTAAAAAAAGTTTTCCGTAAACATGGAATCGTCTCAAGAAATGTGTGTCCACACAAAACCACTGAAAATGCTGTAGTATATATGCCAGGCCTGTAAGTGGCGCTGTAACGCTGCCACAGAAATACACCAAAAACAGAGAATAAGACATGGAGCATGCGCATAAAACTTGTGCGATGTAAACAAACACACTAAGAAGAAGATGGCGGAGAATACCAATCGAGCTAGAAAGGAGACATTTGTGTGGAGCAGAAGATTTTGCTGTAAAATCCACATCACGCTCAGTAGCTTCTGCAGCACGAATGCAACGCTGTAATCCGCCATTGTTGTTGTTGTTGTTGGCGAGGTTAGCGCATGCGGGTTGAGAGAGTGATGGTTCTAAACATGGAAACGCAAGGGTGGCGTCTTCAGATTTGTTCACTCTGGGACCCAGTTTAAAAAATTTGTGTATTCGGGCACCCAAAATGCCTGTTCCGTGTGGATGAAATGCCCATACGATAAAAAAACTTTTGTGGATACACCTAAACTTGTCTCCATATGGACTTGGCCTAACATCTGTACTCCTGATGTCGTAGTAGAAACAGTTACTAAAGCAATATTTTCCAATTTTGTAAGTGTCCAAGGTCACCTGAATTCTCACTGCCCTGCATTATCATAAAATACTACTGTATGATGAACTGGTCATAGGCCACATGATTTTTTCTCATCGTCTACCTGCAGTTTTGATGTTTGACTTCAGTGTGTGTAGTTACTGTTGCTGCTTTGATATGCTAGTGTTCAAGTTGGCTGTCTCTTGTAGTGAAAAAATATTGTCATCACAGTTTTGTAAATCAACAGCTGTTTGTTGAACTGTTGCCATGGCACTAGATGTATTTATAGATGCAAATATGAGAGTATGTGTGTGTTCTTGTGTATGTGTGAGTACCTGGCACTAAATCCATCACTTCCATCAAGCCTCACAGATACCCATGGGATCAGACTCTCATTGTTTTCTCAGCTCTGTCCTAACTCCCCCGTCCATCGCTCTCTGTTGTGAACAGTATTACCAGCTGCCAGGACAGCTTTAAATAAACAGAAACACACGAGACTGATGTTTCCACCAGAGAGGATCAAAGGGGGTTTCGTTTGAGGCAGCAGCCAGCTCTGTGAAGATGGAGTATATGTGACTGTGTGAAGTGGTATATGGTGATCTGTGACAGCTACTGTATAAATACTACTGTGGTAATCTTATTAGTTGTGGTGAGTTACAGGATTACACAGAAAAATGATTAAAGGGAAACAGTACGTGTTGTTGGATGTCCGCTAGATACAAATATCATTTTCTTCAGGAAACGCAGTCAAGACTTGTGAGAGGAATTTGATCGAGACCTCTGTGGTTCACGAGTATGGTTGCATCCCAAGTCTATTTTCAAAAAATATTCTTGCTCCACCATTGAAACGTAAGTCGCTCTGGTGTACCATTTTAAAGGCTGTCCCAAAGGCAAATCTGTGTTCCCTAGGATAGGAAAGGAATGACCCACCCTATCCTCACTCTGATTTGCCAACACATGCTCATCCCAAATCTTCACATACTGCAGCTTTGTTGAGGACTTCAGCGTCTAAGTATTACATTTTAGGTATCCCTCTCTGTCTGCGCATTATGCTCCGGGATGCCGCTACCATGGTGTCAACAAATGCACATGGTGGAATTATGCTGCACATGGTTATGTTTAGACAACAAAACCACATGGCAACCAACATCCAGACGTCAACAAGCGCACATGCTGGTTAGGTTAACCAACGCTGCTTTGTTTTACCAGTTGATTTCCGTTTTTCTTTGGCCTCAGATGTCATTATGCAGGCAGCAGTGTGACGCCCACTTCCTGTCTACTAACTCTTGACATTAGGCAAAACGGGGCATTTAATGTGTTTCTGAAAACAATGCTGGCAAGAAATAGGTAGTGCAGTGATGTAACCTTGATTTCTATTTGATCAGCACTGCCTAGTTTTACTGTTTGATATGATTTCAGTTCAAGTTTGATTGAGAGAGAGGGGCGGGTGTGTCTCTTGATCAGCTGCATGCTCTTTGAGGTGGGCAATTGTGGGCAATACGAAAATGCAGAAGTACAGTCTGTAGTTCAAGCAAAAGCCCCATGAGCCAACACAACTCCTTAAAATGACACAAATTGCGTGTTAAAAACTGCACACAAAACCATTTTAATACAATGTGTAAAGGGGGTCCTCGATGTACCTTCTCATCTCACAATCTCAGTCCTCTGCTTTCTCACTTCATCACCTCATGTCTTCTGTTTTACATCTCCTCTGAAATATCTTCACGGCATCTTGCCTTTTACATCTTATTTCATGTTTATGTCATTAATTCTCCTTTTATCTCTTCATTTAATCTCATCTCATGCACATCTCAACTTCCCTGTATTCACACCGTGAGCTGCAAGACAGTAAAACACATAAATCATTACATGGATCATTTCCCTTTCAGCAGATCCACCAAGACATCTATGTTTATTAAGTTTAATTTTCTATTAATGACACTGCTGTAGCAATTACCAGATAAACGACCCAATATAACATTTTAATATTCAAAGACAAAAAAAAATAAAGTAGTGCAGGAATGAACATGACTTTCAAGATAGAGACTCTCCTGTACAGTCGGCTGCAGAGGAGGAACCATCACTCAACACTGGTCTGAACTGAGCTGCTCCCAGTGTGAACATCCTGTGTGGGTCAGGATTTCTGTACAAAAGCCTGTCAGAGCAAAACATGCTGGTTGTGTGGGATGACAGCTAAGTGACACATGAAATGATCCCAGTTACTTAACCATTTCTCAGATTAATGAGAACTCTTTCGGTGGTCGAGTCTTTGCCCACCGAGCTCCAGTTTTCTGGAATAATCCCCCACTGCACATCCAGCAGGCGAACTCTGTTCATACTTTCAAAACCCAGGCTAGAAACATATCTTTTCTCTGTTCTCTGTGATCACTACTAATTTTACTGGCTGCAAACCCAAATCACTTACTTCATTGACAAGTAGCCTTGCTACTCCAATACTGTCAAGGTATATAAGGTAACTATATGATCCTTAAAATTTATACCAGGAGAGTCAACCTTCTTTGGCTTAATGTGCCACTGAGCAGCTTTCACGGGAATGAACAGGGCCTCACCTCCAATGCTGTATCCAGTTCTCTTTATAAATCCATGGGTTTGAGTGATCAGATTTCATTCTGTCTCTTACACATCTTTCGCACGTTCATACATGGCTTTTTTGTTACAGCAAAGCTGCATGAGGAAGTGTAAATGGAGTAGATCATACTCTCATGGATGGTGACGGGATTCTGCTTCTCTGCTCCCACCATCTCCACGTCCCTCTCTCCCAGCTTTATATACTACTGGAGTGGCTCCTGGCTTCTCTCTCCGTCCTCTGTTCTGCTCAGCTTGTCAGCACCTGCTTCTCTTTTAGCTCCGCTGCTGCTTGGATACTAAACCTCTTCATCAGTCTGCTTTGTGACTGAGACTCCAGCAAGCCTTTGTTTTTATCCGTTACTGTCTGTCTGTGCTCATTAACCATCTTTGACAGCAGCTAATGCTCTTTTACTGACTCCAGCTTTCCTTCTGCCCTCCAATAATCCCTCTTTCCCTTTCCCTCATCCCTCGTCTTTTAGCACTCTGCAGATTTATAAAGGTTTATGCTGTTCCCTCTCCATCATTGCTTTCAGATTCTTCTCTTTTTGATTTGTTTATCCTCTGTCAATCATTTTAGGATTCATTCTTTCTCTCTTTTTTTAATTTTAGATATATCAGCAAAATTACAATTTCATTTTTTGTAAAGTTGATGAAACACTGTTTCAAAGAGCAGATCCGCAGTACATGTTAATGCTCTAATGTCACTTGGAGCCTGTAGGATTTCCATTGGTTCCTTTACCTCCAAATTTGAAATGCCAGTGCTTTCACTTAATGCTAATGCTGCTCGGTGCTGACAGTCATTTTCACTGCAGTTGCACTTTTTTTCCATTTCAGACGTCTTCACGATTCAAGCGTTTTCTAGCTTTCTAGGTTTAAACTTGAATTCCTGAAAAGGAGAACTGCCTCGTGTTTACGTCTGCCAGGAGGGTGAAGCAGAATGTTCCCAAAGCTCATGAATGAATTTCCATAAAAAATAGCTGAACACACACTCACACGAACTTTGGGCTGAGAAATGATTGGCAAGTTTGGGGTGGCAAAAAGGACAGAAGGCTCAAGGCTGCAAAGTTGTGTAATGGTTGACTGAGAAAAAAAATTCTCTGATTTTGAAGAGTTGAGGTGCCTTTGAGCAAGACACTTAACTGCCAACTGCACAGTGGAGCAGCTCAGCCACCTGCCGTGTCAGTCTATGTTGCAGGTAGCATTTGCCAGCTGTGACTGCTCCAACAAGGAGCGGATTAAAAAGGGCTTCCAGGTTTCAGATGTCTGAATCATTACACATTGTGTTGATTGATTCAGAGTTTTCGTGTTGCTCTTATGAACGGCTGTTTCACCAGCTGGATCAACAACTGAAACCACCAATAACTGCCTTTGCAAATAGCAGTCCAAAGTTAGGAACGTCATCTATCTGTACTGAAGCCAGGATCCTGAGGCTGCTGTAAATTTGACTCAGATCAAAGGAACACTGTGTATGAAAATTATTTCTTTGTAAGAGATCATTTTATGCTCTCCATTGTGAGTTTTTTAGACTGATCTTTAGCCAGGTTAGCAGCCTGCCACCATGACTGGCATTGTTGGTCCAGATTGAAATATGTTGATAAGTACTGGGTAGATTGCCATAACATTTTGAACAGACATTTATGCTCCTGAGACAGGGAATCCTACTGACTGCAATGAAACATGTGACAGATTGCTGAGATGAGTTTTGATGGTGTAGCATTAACATGTCTGCAAATGTGTGTTCAGTTGTAGCAACAGTACTTCAACTAAAAGTTCGACATAAGCTGCAGCCATTTGGTTGTTCTCGAAGATACCTCGATGTCGCTCTTCATCACTAACCTAGTTTTATGTTGTAGTGTTGCCAGTGCAACAGCGCATGAGCCAAAAAGGCACAAAGGATCTGCAAGATTACATACATCGTATCAAACCTGCCCCAAAACAGATAAATGGTTTTGATTAGCCTAACCAGGGTTTGGTCAGGTGGATATCTGTTTAAAAGGGACAAGGACCAGACATATCTGCTTGAGTAAATGAAACATGAGCTTGCCGATTCGTCCGGTTCCTGGGCTATTGGTGGAGCACATAACAGCACTGAAATAGTAAACTAGTTACAGAACATAATGTGTGGCGCAACACAAGGAACAGTAAAATAATTACTTCTAGTCTGGCTAACACTGCTTCTTTGTCCACTGAAAATAACCAGGACAAAGATAACAAATTGATTTTTCTAACTCAGACTGCAAAAGCCTCAATTTAGCTTTGGCTGAACTCTTAAAGACAATTTCACACAGAACAAGGGCTGTAAATTTTGTCACATTTTTTTGTAAAGTAGCTAATTATGTTTGAAAGGGGTTGCTTCACAGAACTATGATAACGATGATTGATAACTTAACTTTATAGGGAGCTGCTATATGGGAAAAAAACCTTCAAGATGGACACCTGTTGAAGGAAAAAGCCTCTCTCTGTCCCTTCTCTCACCCAGCTGTGCTCCTGCTTACTCTACACTTTGTCTCTTTTTTCTCGTCTTTTTGTTTCTTTCTCAGTTTAGCCCGGCCTTTTTGTCGCTCACTCCGTCACCACTCGGCCTCCACAGTCACCACCCACGCCTTAGCGGCAGCTGTCACCATGACGCCCCGCGGGGGAACGTTGCCCGGCAGGCGGGGAGGTGGAAGCTGGGAAGCAGAGTCTAAAAAAAAATCTGACACAGTGAATAATGAAATCCTCCTCCTGTCCTCTGCTTCTCTGTTTGAATTTGAATTGCTGATATGGACATTGCAAATGTATTATTTCTCCGTCTTTGTTGTAGTTTTTGTCCAAAACTTCAGTTCATGAGTCCTTTGAATCGAACACGCATTCAGCTTTTAAATGAAGAAAAAGTAAGATGTGACAGGTTTGAAATTTGTCAGTTATTTTACACTCAGCAGTAGAGAAAAGATTGATGTTCTATTCAAGAAGAGTACTGTTGAGACAAATGGATGCAGTAGTTGATATTTTGACAGCTGGAGTTTAATCACAGCTTCAGAGAGATGAAGGAAATCAAACACTGCTGTGTAGTGAAAACAGATTGTTTTATACACTGTTATCTTGAAATAAATGGCAGCTGGAATAAGTGGTGGGCAGCCATGATCAATTTGACAATTTTGTGTTGGTCACATGTTGAGCTGAGGGTCGTAATGTTAGATTAAATCACAAGTTTGTAGGTCTTGTGCCCCTTGTCGTTTTTTGAATGGTGATAGCTCCATTGAAAAATGAATAAACACAGTGCATAGACACTGACAACAAGTGTTTAACTCTACCTAAACAAAGTAATTTGAATCAGCGGTGAATAAAACCTACAATCGTTAATTTTCACCTGCTCCTGATTAAGTCCCATTTCACTAGTGCTGGCAAAAAATAAATAAATTCTACTGAGACTTTTTCCCAGTTCAGCATGTACTGGGTCTGCACTCGAACAGTATGTACTGCTTTCAGGAAATAGCTGCAGCCTCACACTCTGAGTACAGTCTTGCCTTCTCCCACCTATTCGGCATTTATATGATACCAAATTGCCAGAAATTGAAATAGAAGCATTACAGCCTTATAAAGTGTAATTAACTTGCTGTGTGACGAAGTGTAATTTATTTATAAGCATTGCAGGTGCTCACCATAGATGTATAAAGAGAACTGGATACAGCGTTGGAGGCTGGGCCCTGTTAATTCCTATGATAGTCGCACAGTGTTGTATGAAGCCAAAAAAGATCAGCTGCCACGTGTAAAATTACCCAGATGGGGATAAAAAGATTTTAATTTTGCAGGTCTTCTAGACTCTCCACATATTATTGGAACAAATGGAACGATGATTTCATTAGAATGATTTTATGCCTGTTTTTTTATGACAAGGATTTTTTCAAATTATTATATTGACTTATTATGGTATATATGATTGTTTGTCTTTGTGATCTATGGATGCATTATTTCTTCTTGGGCCACAGGGTATCACATGAAGGTGTAATTCCACTATAAGGCCACTATAAAATTTTGCTTCAAATTCTGGCACACCTCCTGGGGGCCAGGTGTAGACTGATTAACATGCTTGCGTTGTGAAAACTGAAAGGTGCTTAGCAAAAAGATGTGATATAAAGGTCTAGTACAGTATTGAGGTAACAGTCACACTTGAACTTTAAGTCATTATTGTCACTTTTGCACCTCCTCAAGCCATCCAACAAGTTCTCACCCCAAATTGTCACGTTACTGCTTTGCAGTGGACTTCTGCATCTACATATGATGTCTTAAGTCACCTTCTGCATCTGCTCTTCACATTCCGGTATGTCGCCACCATGATGTCAACATGGTGGGATGACACAGCACGTGGGTGTGTTTAGACAATACAAGCGCATGGCAACCAGTGCCGTAAAGTCAACAAATGCACATGCTGGCATGGATGGTTAGGTTTAGGAGAAGGAGGCAACATGGTAAGGCGTGGAAAAAAACCCAACACATTCAGAAAGGAAGTGAACACCAGACTCCCACGTTAAAGTCTGGGGTTTGCTGGACCCATCTACCGCCCTTGCTGCCCGCCCTATAGGTGCCCTCGCACTCCTTTATATTATGTCATTACTGGCAACGTTCATCCTAAAGCCATTCTGTGGAGAATCATGGACAATCGGGCTGACGCGCCAGGTGTTGTCTGGCCATCTGGCGTCATATACTAACAATTCAACCGGTTCTGTCCAGCTGCATTCTCAACTGATGCCATCTAGAGGGATATTATGTGGACACAAAATGTGCCTTTTATCGTCTGGATTGTACGCTGAAAGCACTGTCAAAGCGGCTATATTTGACGAGTTCAGAATAAGAACAGGCTGGTCCCCCAAGTCCCTCTACACATTTACCTGCCCCATCCCTTCATTATAATAAAATAATGATTCAAAACTTTTGAAGGAACCATTCAAGCAACAGCATAACTCACATTAGGATTAAAATTTACATTGAAAATGTATGCATAGAACAAATAATAACAATCTCTTTACGTTACCTGGCATGCTGATCCAGTTTGCTTGTGGCATGGGATGAGGAACCTGCAGAGGAACAGGCGGTGACAGCGTCTGAGCAGGGCAGAACTGCGGTGGCTCTCTGGGCAGCTGTAATGGTGGTGGAGGAGGTAGAGGAGGAGGAGGAGCAGGCGGGTATCCCGCGGGGTGACAGCTGAGTGGCTCCATCTCTACGGTTCGCAGACATTGCTCCCTCAGCCTCTCCTCATTGCGGCGCTTCAGCCTGCGCTGAAGGAAGCTGCAGAAACAGCAGAGCATGACGATAAGGGCCCAGACCAACCAGAAGCCGGCGAAACAGGCCAGGAAGGTATAAGTGCCCTGTGACATCACCATGGCAGTGATGGGACGGGCTTAGAGTTTCCCCCCTGAGGCAGGAACAGGTTATTTCGAAGGATGGGACGTTCACAAGGTCCTGCTGTGAAACTTGGCAAGGTGCGTCCTGACTCTCAAGGGTCAATGAGCCAAAATCTGGCACATTCAGTGATGAAAAATATTGCAGATTAAAATGTTGACATATCCTGTGGGCTGTAATTCAAGGTGGGAACAAAAAAAATAAGAGTAGGTGCTAACAAGGTGAGTCAAAGAGAGCTTGTTTCTCTGGTGATGACTGTTCAGCCACTTGACTTGAATACTAATGCATTAAAGTCAGTTAGCATTATAACATCCCTAATAATCACTAAAGAATCTGATTCCAAAACTCTGATATCTAAAAATTCATACCTGTGCTTGGTGACAGGTTTGTTTCGAGATGGCTCAAAATTTAAACAGACATTAAAATGGCTTCTGATTTCTTGTTGGTATTATCAAGAAAATTATACCCAAGATCCTGCAAATATCCAGAAGAAGTATAAAATGATGATAATTTCAGTTCACATTGGGTAGATAGTTGTTGAGAAAATCCGATGAAATCCATTCTGGAACATGACTGTCACATGTCTGAACATTAAACGCTGGCCAATTACAGTCTTGGTTGTGTTTATGAAAAGCTGGCTGTCAATAAAAAGCAGCATCCTCCATAAAATGTTTAAGACGTCAGCATTCTTAATAACAAATAAAGTGCATGAAAAAACTGAATGCCAAAAGTTAATGATGAGGTCAACTGGCTTGGAAACAGCAGTGTTGGCTTATTAGTCTTGCCACAACTGATTCTGTCCACTTAAAGATATATTAATGTAAATCAAAGGATGTTACACTCTTGACAGTAGGCACTGGGCATAAAAAAATATGATTTCTGTCCACATTATGTGTCAGGAAAAGAAGACTTACTGCACCACCAGACGATTCACTGAAAAAACCCTCTAAGGAAATCTGTGCCTTTTTGAAATATTGAAGGTGCATCCATTTCAACTTTTTAAAAAAACAGTATCTCGTATTTCAAAGTAAAAGAATGTTCCAAAATAGGTAAAGTGGATCAGGAAAGTTGAGTTAATGTGAAGAAAATCTAAAAAAATAACTTTATGTCTGTTTGTAAATCTTCCGTTTCAATCCAGATGTCCTAGAAATCTGCTCTTCTGCAGCACTCCCCATTTACATGGAAATGTATCTGAATCCTGCTGTGATCACACACGTTCACACACTGTCATTATTCCACATTATTCCACAAGATTACAGATGAACTCTGTGCCTTTACAGGTGTTTCAACAGCTGTGAAAATCCATTTTAATTTGCCAAAAGGCTCCACCAGACTTCTTTCAGTAATCCACTCTCTAAGCAGTGGTGGCTGAAAACTTTTCCATCTTCTCTTATGGAAAATAAAGTTGCAACGACATCATCTCCGGATTTTTTATGCATAACATCAAGTCCAAGAGACGAGGGGAAAAAATAAAACATTAGAAGTCGGACATCCAATCAGAAGCACCAAAAACCCTGGGGGTGATGTGCAAATCCTTCTCAGACACGTTTGTCAATGTGAAGCCAAGCTGGTCCCTTCAGGGCTGTGGAGGACCGGAGTCGGGGGTCCGTCTACACTCTGGGATGCCGAATTCTTCCTTCTCAGATCCCAGCAAGACTCCTTGGCCTCATGTTGCTCTACAAAGACAAACAGGGACGAAATGAGACCATCGTCAACGATTATCAGAGGACAAATTCAGACAATATTTTCAACACAGTGAGAACTCAGAGCAGCAAAAACAGGGCAGAGGACTTGTGCTTATGAATCTCAGCTGTTCAGGCAGGATTATGACGCCGACCTCGGGGGGTGAGTATCAGTTTCACACTTCAGAGAGAAGATCACAGAGAAAATATTCACAGTAATGTAGCAAAAGAGACAGAGTTACTGAAACAACTAGATATACCGCCATGTGTTTGTACGCCTCCTTGTATCAGTCAAGTTCCACTTACAGTTTACACGGACACGAACACTTAAACCCCCCCACCCCCCACCCCCAACAGCAGAAAAAAATCTATACAGAGATTCAAGATTGGCACCCAAAATTCTTGAGTTATGGCCAAAAACCTGTTTTGAATTGTGGCCAGTAGCCTATTATGAACAAAAACCTTGACCAATGACCTTGGACCACCAGATTCTTATCATTTCATTCTTGAGTCCTAGTGGACGTTTGTGCCAAATTTGAGGAAATTCTCCCAAGGCCTTCTTAAGATATTGTGTTCACAAGAATGCAACAGATGTGAGGTCAAATTTGAAGACATTCCCAGAGGTGTTCTTGAGATATCAAGTTCAAGAGAAGGTCAAAGAGACCTTTGCCCGCCAAAATTGAAGCAGTTCATCAATAAGTCCAAATGGACGTTTGTGCCAAATTTGAAGAACTTTCCTCGAGGTGCTTTTTCATGTCACATCTGAATTTTTGTGTTTTTAGACATCCTGAGAACACAGTACCTGAGGCCATGACTGTTGCAGGCATGGAGGTATACGAGTATCTTACACCACCATGACCAAAGCTTTGATTAAGGTTTATGCATAAACACGACTTAGTTGTTGTGAGATATATCATAATAATTTAGTTAAAATAACAGTTTGGAAAGGGTTAGGGAAACATCAGCATCATGGTTAATAGAACTCTGACTGTGAGGAAAATATATAAATATAGTCAAAGTTACATTATTGGCCATTTGAAAAAATGGCTGATGCTTTCATATTTCTGAGGTTATCCATATCCACAATTCATGAAAGCCATGTTGGAGATGGACAAAAAAAACAACAAAATACAGATAAATGGGACCACCAATGATATACAAGGACCTACACTTAAGGATTTCATGTGAATAATATGTCTAATATCCACCCCAAGTCTGAAGGGGGGATATTAAATTGGATTCATAAGACAGAGAAAAGAAAATAGTAATAGAGGGAGTAAAAAGAGGAGAAAAGACAGGACTAAAGTTGTCTGCCTGTAGGGCTCAGGGCAAGAAAGTCCACTTAAACTTAAAATAAATGTTCTTTGTATATATATTTTTGCCTTAACAATAGAGTGCAGTTAATAATTTCTCCTGGCACAGACAGAAACTGCTCCTTCCTACTGCCCAAACAAGCCACCATGTTTATGTATTTGATAAACGTGTGTGTTTTTCTAAACAGCATTAACTGGCTAGGAGGACGCAGTTGGTGGCCTCTAAATGGTAGAAAACAGAATAGATGAATAATTTTGGGCAAAACTGCCAGCAGAATTATCACATACACAAACAGCAGCTGCTTCTTGTGCCTTAATTTGCTCCAATCTGAATGGCATTTCTGCAGCATGATTAGCAGCTGATGACTGCAAAAGCATTATCTGGACCAAAACTGTAAACTCTGCAGGATGATTGTGTTTTCTCCCAAATTACAAGTAAACATTTCACTTCCAACACTGGTGTACACACTCCTCTAGAAACCATAGGGCTGTGCTAAGACTGCAGGCAACTCAGATCTATAAGACACATTGTCAGCACTGTTTTGCAAATGATCAGAATGGATTAGTGTGTCTAGACATCACCAAACTATCTGCATGAGCCGGTGTGGTGACCAATATCTACGTAACTATGCTAATGATCTAGCTTTCTATGCTGATGATACTGTCTTTTCTGTGCACCCACTCCTGCTAAGGCTTGTGAGTATCTTCAGTTTGCATTAGTACAAGAACAGATTTGTCATCTGTAACTTATCTGTGATACAGAAAAATCAAAACTCAGGGTTCTCACTGTGTCAAGATCAGGAGATTCAAAACTGTTTCAGAAAATTGTTACTAGAAGTGGTCAACAAATCAAACTGGTATCTACTTTTAAATATCTAGTGGTACACTTTTTATTAGTCATGGTTCTTTCAGTTGTCAGCGACAGCAAAAATGACAAGAGCAGCAATTGTTTTTTTGTTTTTTTTACAAAGCTCTGATGAGATTATGAAGGTAATGTTTCTTCTTTTCCCCTGAGGGACTCACCCTCACCTTGAAATGCTCTTAACAGTCGTGACTCATCCCTTCAGGCTACAACATCTCATGCTGCCACAACTCAAGTTAAACTGAAAACGTGACATTTTCAGCTACTTTGAAACCAGTCTGTTCTCCTGAGTGAAAAGACACCTACGTTTTTACAGAATTGAAACAAACTGTTTTCTGACAAAGCTGATGTATGAAGACTCTTTTTATGGACACAGTTGGACACTTGCTCTCTATTACACTAACATTTACAGCACAAGTGGAGCCACAGCGTTCATGTCCTGTTTCTTTCATCCTCCACCTCCATATCACCTCTGGGAATCACACTCCTGTGTCTGTTGTAATTTAAAATTGTTCAGCAGAGGTGATTCATCAGCACAGGGCTTCCATGAGGTCGCACAGCTGCTGATATTTCCATCTGTGAGCGCTGATATGGAACAGAGCTTTTGTTTACTCCCCACGCTTCCTGCCTGTCCGTTCCAGTCATTGCAGGGGAGCTTTCAGCGATATATACTTACTCAAACCCTCAACGTCATCACCCACTCGTGTACGATTACACATATGTACAGTACATACTTACATTATTTATATCCCTCTTTTGTCTTTCATCTTTCGCTCATACGCAGCACAATATGACATAAAACTGATCTCTCTCTCTGATTTAAAGCAATAATGCAAGCCCCCTGATGCTTTTATTCATACACTGCTTCAACTTGAAAGACAAGCAAGTCTTTGTTCTGAAATGAAAATTTTTAGTTTGTATTTATTTGTAGAGAAAAATTTCAAACAGAAGTGATTTAAGCAGTCCCTGTAGTCACTGTAATCGACCAGGATGCAGCTTCTGAGCGGGAAAATCAAAACTTTCAAGGCATAAAATGTAAAAACCTGAAACAGTTGGTCTAATTTTTGGAACGTAAACACTGTAAAATGTACCGTTTGGAAGATGAGTAATCAAAACAAGAAACTTGAAAAGCTGTATCTTCAAATATACTTTAACAATAAAGGTGTCCTTGTCATACACATGTTGACTTGGATGACAAACCAGTGATTTTGCTGATCTCTTGATCCAGCCGCTGAACATGTAAGCATTCAGTCTTTTACTTCAAGGACATTCTCCAGGCCTCAGCGAGCCACTTCATCTCCTCTGAGCATTCAGAAAGCAAGACTTCTGTCATCACATTTCACTCAGACTAAACCCACATGACCACTGGATTCATGTGGGGTCGATGTCGAATGGAAATCTTAAGATCACAAACCTTTTGTCACGGAAATGAGTTCTCCTACTCGTGGCCTTGCATTCTTTGAAAATTCTTTTCTCACAAAGATCTCCATGCTTTTTCACAATAAAAGAGCACAACTAAAGTAGTGACAGCAAGGTTAAAGGTCTGACTTTTCAGCAACATTCTTTACTACAATGTTGGATTAACAGTGCTTTTATACACCTTCCCCAAATTTGAAAATGATGATTTTTAGCCAGATTTCCTGGACTGTCCATGTTAATCAGATGACAATTCGATTTCCAATTTGTTTCTCTACTGAAGACTAGACTGAAGTTAAAAAAGCACCCCAAACAAGCAGGAGGAGCAGGCTGTAGTATGCAGTCCAGGCCTGGCAGCGTGCCACCTGCTGAGGTCTGAGAGTCCAGCTCTTCAGACAGTAACTGAAAAAAAAGATCTGACTCCAAATGAAATATGAGGACTTTAAGTTAATTTTATCCTGTTACTTGAGTCGCCTAAAATGTTGGTGCTGTTAAGGTGTGTGTTCCCCCTGCTGGTCCTGTGCAGCATTTCTTCTAATCTCATTGTCCTCTCTCCTCAGGTGTTCCTAATCTGGTCCGACTGTGCATGTCTATATAAAGGGGGCATGAGAAAAACAGTCACACGGATTGAGTTAACTCTGTTGCTTCTTTGTGTCCCTAGTTTTGAGAAGATGGGTCATGTTTTGTTTAGTTTGTCCTTGTTTGGTAGTTTTTTGTGAGCATCTCATGGTCCAATGTGTGGCTTGTTGGTGATCCTTTCTTTGACAAACCTGTGTCTCCATGCTTCTCTGTCCTTCTGTTGGTTCTTTCTTTCTTTCTTTTTTTTTCTGCTGTCACATTTACTCTAAAACAAGACTAAGAGTTGAGGATGTGTGAGGCTGCACACAGACACCACCTTGCTTTGATTAAAATTCTAGTTTTGCCTAACAAAGACAATGCTGACATGCAGATGTTTAGCAGGTTTACCATGTTCACCTTAGTCGTGTGTGTTGGCTAACTATCAGTAAACAAGGTAAAGCTGATGCTGGTGCAGCTTCAAGTGGCCATTCAATGAACTGCAGTTTTTGGCAACATCACACTTGCTTCATTTTTCAGCATCTGAGTATGCTGCTTGGTCCAAGCCCATCAAGTTGGCAGGTTTATACTGAATACTCTTTTTTATTTTTTTGTTGATCTACAGTAAAAATTATAGATTTACTTTGTATTTAAAGCGAGTTTTAATTGTGCTTATAAAATAAACAGTATATATGATAAATTTCATTTTAATATTACTACATCTACTTCAGCAGTTAATTATCTACATGGGAACTTCTTTGCTGACGCTTTAGCTTTAGGCGCCCCAGCATGTCCTCTGTATTTGGTGGGTTATCTGAATGTGTTGCTAGAGAGATTTAAACTCCTGGTAGGTGCCAACAAAACCCCCCAAAAAGTCTTAGTTTGATATAGGGTTCGATCACTGTGTTTCAGCAGCTCTATCCTCTGAATTAAACTCAGTCATGTCTGTGTCAAGTCATCCAAAACATACTGATGATTTCTACATTACGCAACAGACGCACTGCTGTTTTCTGTTGTTCTTTTTTGTTTCTTTAATTTTCTCCATGAGAGAAACATCAGAAGGGTCTGTCCTCCTAAGAATAAAGATTCTTACAAAAAAGAGAGGGTGTGAATGTTTTCAGAATGAGACATCCTTTCTACATGGAGATCACGAAGGTGACAGCGCAGGTAATGAGATATCGTAAACAACAATAACGTCGCTGTAAACTCACAGCTTGTTTACACACACACACACACACACATACACACAAACACACACGCACACAAACAAGACAAGTCCCTGTCTGAATTATATTCTGGTGTAAAAACTCACCTCTGATTCTTCTGGCGACGACATGACGAACTCAGATCCGTGCCATTTAAGTTTTGTTTTAAAAATTAAAAATAATAAGAAGAAGAAATATTAAGAAAGCCAAGGATGCTTTAAAAAGAAACACTTTCCTGCGTCCGTTTTGTCGATGTGTGTGTGTGTGTGTGTGTGTGTATGTGTACTGTCCACCGGCTCCGGTCAGATTATCCACTGGTAATGGATGTGGGCTCCTCCGCTCTCTCTCCACTCCCTGCCGGGAGCTACGCGTCGTGTTTTGGACGTCAAGGGAAATAAAAAAGAGGTTTATCGGTTCACCTTGACAGCCTGGCTCCTCCCTCCCTCTCTCTCCTCTCCTTCATTTAGTCCCTCCCTCCCTCTCTCATCGCAACAGAAGGAGCATTTCGTGACACTCCGCCTGTCTGCCTGTCTGGATGATGAGAATACAAATCGACCTGTCGGCAGGGGTTTTCCAGGGACGCACGACTTGACAGAAAAAAGGCAGACGCTGTGTGGAGGATGTAAAGAGGGGCAGTTGTGGGTGTTAAGTAGCACTGTGATTTTTGCATGTGTATGCAAAATATTAAGATCATACACTGTATTGTTATGGCCTCTCCATTCATGTCTGCTGTACCTCCAGTGCTGAATGTGTAGGTTACACAAAAAATACAATCTTCACAAACCAGATTATGGCATTATTCTCATTATTGGGGCTGTTGGGGAAAAAATGTGTTTTTGGTGGTCTCATTGGTCAAGATGGTCAGTCAGGTTTATTTGGGCGGTGGAACACCAGAAACCAACTAACAGTCAGTCAGATGAACAGACATTTGAGAATTCGGGGCAAAACTAGCAGCAGAAAAGTGTGAAATAGCGTTACTGATTGACCTGAGAAATACTATAATTGATGCATGACATAAAACATCCTTGTTTATTGAGGCCAGTGTCTGATAGAACAGTTTTTAAATGGTGTTTTAATTGGCTACAGAGGCTGCTATATGGGGAAAGCCCCACATTCTTCAAGTGCCAAATGGGAAAACAATGATACACATGCCCAAAGTTTTTGGCAATGAAAGCAGATGTACTGTTGTCGTCATCTACTCATAACTGGCAGAAGTTGGTATTTCTGTCAAGGAAGATAGTAATGACTCTCACCATGAACAATGTGGATTATCTCCTCCAGAGCAAAAAAAGTCTGCATTCTGAAGAAAAGTGTGACATTTTGTGCACTACATGCATTGTTTATCCCATACTTGATTTTATTTTTGTAAAAAAAAAAAAAAAGTTATAAGTTTTAATGTTTCCGCGCCGGGGATAGGCAAGGCCGGAGGCATTATGTTTTCAGGCTGTCCATCCATCCTTGCGAACATACATCTGGCACATTGTAATGAACCCGATATCTCAAGCATGCCTCAAGGAAATTTCTTCAAATTTGATACAAACATTCACTTGGACTCAAAGCTGATTATATTATCGTGGTCATAGGTCAAATGTCAAGGTCCCTGTGACCTGTCTCATTCTTGTGAACACAATATCTCAAGAAAACCTATAGGGACTTTTTTGACACAAACATTTAAGTAGACTCATGGGTTAGCTGATTAGATTGTGGTGGTCAAAGGTCAAGGTCACACTAACCTTGCATTCATCCCATTCTTTTGAATACAAAATTAGAAGATGGCCTTTAGGTAGGATCCTCAAATTTGGCAGGCACAAATGTTCACATGGACTCAAGATAAACTGATCAGAATCTGATGGTCAAAAATGAAAGGTTAAGGTCACAGTGACTTCATAAAACATGTTTTGGGCCATAACTCAAGAACCGTGGGTGTCCACCTTCATATTGTGCTGATTGTGTAGATCCCCTGTAATGCCGGGGGAGAAGATGTATTTGAGGCATTCATATTTTCACAGACATGGATGTAAACTGTAAGTGCAACTTGATTGGTGCGTTGAGGCTTACAATCATGTGGCAGTTTATCTAATTGTTGTTGGTTTTTTTTTTACAAAGGAGCTCAGTGAGACACGCTGAAAGAAATTAAAAGCAGCAGGACCCAAGAGCACTTCAGAAAAGTGAATTAATGCCTGAGATTAAAGGAACACTCAGGGTTTTTTGTTTTTAAGGCATCTCACCATCAAGTTTATTTGATGAATAGAAAAGAACAAACCCCCAAATCCTCCATATGTCTCTGAAAGATCAGGGCCTTAATCCTCCAGGGCTCTGAGTAATGCAGCTTTTCTGCTCTTTCACCTGGCTATTATCATAGTTAGCCTCTTATAATTTACCTGGAGTCAGAGGTGTAAAATGATCCCTTAGTAGATGTCGGGAGTGAGAAGCAGCAGGGCTCAGAGTCCTGTAAAGACCAGCAGATAGAAAAACATGGATATGGACTGTGGACCTGAAGAGTTGAACAGGATGTCTGGAGCCTGGATTCTGGGTGTCTGATTATTGTGAGGGAGCTGAGGTGGAACAAGCAGTTGATCTGATACACCAAACATCGACCACTTGATCAGGGTCTATTAATGTGTGAAGCCAAAACAGTACAAACATCTCAAATCTGTATTGATTTGTTGTTAGGCTAAATTACACTCAGTCCACTTCTTTGTGCAGGATGAATGTACTGTCTGTTTTTTTAACATACTTTCATACTAATCCAAAACCATTTCCTGCATTTACAATAAATACATTAAGTGCACATTTTCCAGTATGGATGTAATAGTTGGGATACTGGTCTGTTGTAAATTGTATTTAACCTCAAGGTTCATTCTTGACCTTGGAAACAGTATGTGTGGCAAAGTAATCTCAATGTCAGATGTGTTTAAAATCTGGTGTAAGTATACTGTCAAGTCTGTTGTGGCTCTGGGGGTGCTGAGTATGTGGTTAGATTTAGGTGTAAAACCCACCCAGTTACGGTTAGGAAAAGATCATGTTTTGGCTTAAAATACCCAGTTTTGGCAGCACAATCCCTGCTGGAAAGCAACAATGTCTGGGTAAAAAAAAATATTGCTTTTCATGCCACTATTTTTGCAGAAAACACCACGATGTCTTGGTGAAATGCTTTTCATGAAACTATCCCCACTTGAAAAACAGTGAAAGGGTGCAAAAAAAACACCCATGTTCGGGGACTAAAAAGCTGCTGAAAAAAACAGCCACTGGTTGCTAAATCACAACTATTTTTTTGTTTGTTGGTCTTGAACAGTGGTCTGCAGCTTAGCAGGTGTCTATATAAGAGTAAAAGCAGCTGCAGCTTTGAATCAGTAACATCAAGTTACAAAGTGATGGCTTGATATAAGATGTCCATCAGTTTGCATCATCTGCATTTTTATCCTCGTCACAGTAATGACACCACACACACACACACACACACACACACACACACACGTACACACACACAAACACATGATCAGTAAGGAATACACTGTCTCTACAAGATAAAGGTTGATGTTAAACTCTACCCACATGTCAAGCAGGTGTCCCTCTCTCTAGAGATTGAATTGTAAAATAGCTAATTCCAGGTCAATTTGTGCCATGTGGATTAGAAAAGAAAATGTTCCAGCTGTGATCAAAGGTAATGTGACTCTGCATCACTTGTGTTTGTTACATGACAGAGAGAGTGGACGGTGGTTTCCTTAACAACCTTAAGAGTTCAGGGCCTGAGGTCATTCTATCGGCTGTTGATTTGACTGCCAAACAGCATCTCTTCTTCATCAGGGTAAATTCAAATCATGGTGAGCTGCCAGGTGCTGGAAACATAGTGAAGCTGTATGTCTACAGTCCACAGTTTTGCACTTTACATGTCACGTCTTTTGAGCAAAATGGAAAAAAATTCTAGAAAATATCAGGTTTTACTGTCTCCTCATATTTCTATCAGCTTCAAATAGATACTTCTTAAAAAGTAAACTCAATGAGAAAGTTATTTGTCATATAGGCTTATATAGGTACAAATGCAGTAATACAGAGATATGAGGCAATATTGAAATACAAACATACAGTATATTGTACTTATACCAGTTATTACAACAACCAAAAACTTTATTAATAATATTGCTATATTTATTTTGTACTGTCCTATTTATATACATTTTTCAAAGGATTAGACAAGCATGAGCAGGGAACCATGATGCAAACATGTCAGAGCGCTTGCATGCTTCTGTTGAGTTGTAGATTATTAAATTAAAATGTATCTCAAGCTTGTTGCTATGTCATTTGCATCAGCCACTTTTTCGTTTCATTTGAAAATGGAGCACAAAACAAAAGAAGCTGATTAATGTTCATCTTGAGTCACTGACATCAAAAACACCCCCTTGTGCAGGTTATACAATCAGCCAATCAGCACCAACTTCACTCTCTTCAATCAGAGCCGTAGTCGTGGTGAAACCTGCAGTGATGATGATGACGATGATGATTATGGTGATGATGATGATGATGACGATGATGATGAAACACACACACACACATACACACACACACAGTGTTTGATCAGTGACTTTCATCCAGCCGGTTCCTTCCAAAGTCTGTTCACATGAACACTGAGTCTGTTGTCTTCATTAGTTCCCTCCGTCATAAAGATCAGTCTGTTCCTCACACGCACACACACACACACACACACACACACACACACACACACACACTCACCTCTTGTGCCGTTATTGCCACCAGACTCTTGTGTTACACAGCTGTTTGGTCCCCTGCCTTTTCCTGGACTGGGGGGGATTCCTGACATTTGGTAAAAATCCCCCCACTAAAATAAAGGAATAGTCATTAGAATGTGATACAACTCTTCTGTCTACACATAAGGTACATGCTGGAGCCAGAAGACAATTAACTTAGCTTTGTTAAGCTTTGCATAAAGACTGGAAACGGGGAAATAGTGACCTGTGATTTCCCAAAATGCTGTCATCACACTCGGGCTTTCAGGCATCGATATGCTGCATTGAAGCGCCGGGCGGACAGACTACCCGTTGTTTGCAAAGAAATAGTATCAGTATGTAACTAAAAGGGTTGCAAGTTAATGCTAAGGCTGGTAGCATTTTTTATAGCCCACTAACGCCAAAATTTTGTGACCTCACCACTAATTCCAATATTTTTCTAATCAGAAACAGAATTAGAAAAACAAATAAATCAACATGTTTTCCAAAAAAGTTGTTTTTCAAAGTGTTAAATGTTCAGTGTCTTGATCAAATATAGTCTAAAATTTGATGCCAGCATTATAGTACCCTACAGTTTTTGACAGACAGTGTAATGGACAATTTTGATCACTGCCCAAAAATATAATGAGTTTGGATATCCAGCATCCAGTTTATTGTACAATATATTAGTTTGGGATTTGTGCTGTCTGTTTTCAGAGTTGTAGACAAGAAAGCTCAAAAAGAAAGACAGTTACACAAGGTTACACAAGATGTATTCAGCAACTGTTTATGGTCAAGATGCATAGAATTTAAAAGCGTGCATCAGCAAATTTGAAAACAATAAGTAGCAACAGAGATTTTTTACGTGCATTAAAGTCATGCCACTTTGCATTTCCAAATCATTTTAAGTGTTATTCCCTTAAGCCATGAAGTACCAATGCCCTACACACAAAGCAAATTTTATTTTCTTGTGCATTTTGAATCCACAATGCCTCACCAGTATATATGGGCAGACGCTCAACTTTTGTTAGGATCTTGTAAAATGAGTAGATAGACAAGCTCATAATAACTGCTAGGAATGAACAGAACTGTCATGTGTGATGTTGAAAAGTGGTCCAAAATGTAGAATTTAGAGCTGCACACGAATGAAACTGTTCAACATTTGTCGATGTGTGTGTGCCCAGTGTCTTAAACATTTTCTCATTCTGAAATATAATTTGGCAAAGAGTGGAGATGTTACAGTTTGTTTTGCTTTGTTTTGTTTTGTGGTCTCCAGCTCTGCAGTTCTCAGTCGGAACTCAGAAGTTTGTGACCCAGCAGTGATGAGAAAGAGATGTTGTACGGTTCAAACTGACTCCCCCTGCAACATGACGGCAATAAAACAATACAGCGATGAGCCGGGGACGATCGCATCGCTATGACAACAGCTCTCTGTGGGAGCGAGGGACTAACAAAGGCTACAACATAAAGAGAGACGTGAACTCTATTGTCTTTGTGCAGAGAACAGTTTTATACCTTGAAATTAAAATGCTTTCTACAGCATTATTAAGTTACTGTTGCAGTTTGAGTGTTTCAAATTGCGTAGCTGGGTCATTGCAATAATCTGTGTGTATGTGTGTGTGTTGTGTGGTAATCTGACACTTGAACAGTGGCAGTAATGGTTCATACAGCACAGAACCATTTATTCATCGAATCTATATCCCACTTACTTAATATTTTTAGATCAGAACACTCCTGCAAACCTGCAACCCTGTGTTGTTTTATAGCAAACCATTATGAAGTTGATCTTTTTACCATCAGAGATGCAGGGAGGGCAGGACTAGTTGCTGGGGGACTGGCTGCTGGAGGACTGGTTGCAGAGTCCTCTCACTGGAGAAGAAGCTCTCTGTGAGGCACATCTGTGTTTGCCCTCTCAACATGTGACCCTGCATCCTCATATGGGGACGTTACACTTTCGGTTTGCTGCACCTTATACTTCATCCTGTGTAACCTGTTGTCCTTGTTTGTGGACACTTGTGTGCTTTCTAGCAATAGCAAAAGCACAACACACAAATCCGTGTAAAAAAAGATGGAAGCCATGTCTGCAAAGTCAGTCTACGGCCGATGCCAACACAAAAATGGACAAGGGTCAAATTTTATTCTTGAAACTTGTTATGTATGCTTAATAATGTTGATATGGCATACAAACTTCACCAATATTAGCAAAAGTAACAACCCTAGACACTTTTAATTAAGAAGTACTTGTCTGAGGACATTGAGACTTTATCGCCCCATAAGAGGACTTTGGGACTTTATAATCGTCTAGTGTGAGGACATTGAAACTTCATTTTTGTCTGGTTTAGGATATTGTGACTTAAATATCATCTTGTTTGAAGAAATTGGAACATTTTTACCGTCTCCACTGAGGACAGTGGAACTTTAAGACTCTATTGTTTTAGGACATTGGGACTTTATTATCCTCTCGACTGAGGACATTGGAACTTTATTACTGTCTTGTTTAAGGACACTGTGAAACTTAACCCTCGTGTTGTCCTTGGGGTTAATCTGACCCCAAATGAAATCTTTTACCATCAAAATATGTTCTTTATACTTATGTATAAAGGTCTCTAAACAAAGTCTTTTGGCCCTAAATTCCAAAACGAAGGCAAAAATGTGTGGTAATGGGTTGGACTGAAGTAAGACTAAAGGTGTAACACAGATTTGATGACAGTTTATACAATATGCCTTAAATAACAGTCAAAACAGGGCGGGGTCAGAATGACCCCAGAGGACAACAGGTGTATGGCAATTGAAAGGTCATTACGAGGGTTTTAAGACAATCCAATCTGGTGAGAGAGACTATTCCTATAGACAAAAGGGACATTCATAGTTTGGCATGTGGAGTAAAGAAAATTCATACACACTTACAAAACAAACAGATCACGTGGCTTTTAGATATGTTGCATTATTTACACTTTTGTTTTTGCACAGTAATGTTCAGGCATTAAAATGAACAGTTTTAGATTTCAACAGTGACCCCTAAACTATAAAGTTACAAAACATTGGACAAATGTTGCACTGTTTGTAACTGAAATAAATAGTTTTATGCTTCATTACAATCTTACATTACATTACATTACAATCTAATCATTAAAAATAAACCCAGTGGCAAATGTGTTCTAAGATAATGTTTAGTTTTTTAATACTGATCAGGTCCTACTAATTCTAATTAGATAGGAGAAATTAAAAATGCATACCAAACAAAAGCTTGTATCTCAGGAAGTTAACTGTGGGATTAAATTTCTTATCTATTCTTGTTTCTTGACATTTTAGAGATATGAGAGAGTTATTGGTATGCTGATGAGATGTCGAAGTGCTGATTGCTTGTTTTTTTCATGTCTCTTTCCTGTTTCCTGCCCTCAGCAGGGAAACCCGGCTGCATGGTATTGAGGCATTAAGTGGCTTGCATGCAGTCCGCCTGGAAAAAAAGGAAGCATTTCAGGGTCATGAGTCCCCTTCAAGTTCTTTTCTCAGCTCTCAAACAAAAGCTTGATTCTTCTCTGTCTTCAAAGCTTTCGGTAAAAGAATAAATGGGTCTATCAAAGCATTAAAAAAAGCCTTTTAACCAGTACTGATGTCTTAAAAAGGTTATGCTGTTTTCAGTTTGGAGTAAGACATGTAGGCTACCTCTCAGCATGAAAGATTACCACATTAATTTACACTATGACTTGATAATTATCATCGCAGAAGCCAGAGTTTTGGCATCCAGACAACGCAAATGTTTGGACTTCCAATTTCAACTCCCCAAAAAGCTCAGAGCTGTGGTTTCCCCTCCAACTGAGGTGAGAAACGGTGTAGTAACAGTTCATTTTTAGACTGATGGAGGCTCTAAAAATGGAGCGGTTGCTGAGCTGTTTGTGGTTCCCAGCAGGTGGAGAGTGGAAACTCCTCTGAAAGTGGTTTACAGCTGACGTGGTTTCCACTGTTGGAGTCCACCCACGCTGAGTGTGAGTGTGAGAGAGAGTGAGTAGTGGATTATATGTGACGATATGAGATGGCAGGAATCAAATTACAAACTGCTTGACTCATTCCAGTCATGTACTTCGGCCCACCACTTTGGTCCAGACTGAAATATCTAAACAATGGTTGGATGGAAATTTTATACAGACATTCATATTTTCAAGGATGACTCCAACTTACTAAGGTGATACCCTGGACTGTTTTTCGTGCGCCACAAATCTCTTTAAAGCTCTTGGATGGATTGCAATAAAATTTGGTACAGATATCCAAAGCGCCCAGAGGATAAATCTGCAAATTATATAGTCATGCTGGTGATGATGTGAGGCTTTGCTTATAGTGTCAGGATGCTAACATGCTCACAATGACAATGCTAACCTCCTGGTGCTAAACAAATGCAGTGTTTACCATGTGCACCATAGTTTAACTGAATATTAGTGATGGGACTGTCATTATTTTCAGTGAGACGCAGCCCTTACCTTCTGTAGGTGATGAATAGCTGTCTTCTGGGTTAAACTTGTTGTAACCAACATGAGGTTACAGTCAGGGTTAGGTTTAAGGCAACAACACTACTTGGGTAGGTTTAGGAAAAACATTTTGTTATAATTACGTCATGTGAGGGACATCGGTATGTGACAGGTAGACTCAAGTTATGTAACATAACATTTGAGAAACAATGACTTTTGGTTTTGCATGGGACACAAACAGTGGTGTCCTGGGTGACAGTCTGTGTGTGTTTCACCAGTTCACCACTCCCCTCAACAGCCCTATGCAGTCTCTCTGACTCTTTATACCCAGCCCTTCTCATTCTGAACTCGTAAAATAGTAGTGCTCTGTCAGTGCTTTTGGCGCAAGTGTGCAACACTAACAGCCACCTTTTGTGTGCGCATTGAGCGCCACTGGACAGCATCAGTTTAGAACACATCTGGAGAGAACTGGTCGCAGTACTATTGTACACCTATGGACAGCCGGACAGCACCTACCGTGTCCACTGGATACGTGCACAGGTGCACTTGAGAACACAGCTACTATATACAGAACTTGTTACATGCACGTGAAATGTAGCAGGACTGCGTCAGGTTGAAACATTGCTGGTAATTACATAATTTAACAAGCTTGAGGTCACCTGTGGGGCGAGTGGGAATGGAGATGGATGAGTCAAACAAACCCGGACTTTGATGTCTACACTTAACCATGTTCCCCTAAATCTAACCATCCACGTCTTTGTTGCCTTAAACCTAACCATCCTGTGCCAGCAAAAACATAACCATGTGAAGCAATATTATACTATTTTAATTTGTTGACATCACTGTGGTGGCTTCCCGGAGCGTAAGAGGCAGACACAGAAGGATACCTAAAATGTAATATTTAGATGAGTAAGTCCACTACAAAGCTGCAATATGTGATGACTTGGGATGAGAATATGTTGAAAACTCCTCCTAATTGTGACAGCTATTCCCTTTTCCACAATTTGATGTCAAAAATGACATATTAGGAGTACACAGCTGCAGGCAAACTGAATTATTCATGGTATATTCATTTTCCTAAGCCTTGTAAACAATTTAGTAGGAATGTTGTGGTTTTTGGAGTAAAGGCAAAAAAATGAATATTTTGTGCATCTAAACATAGTCATTGTTTTCCCCTGCCATTCCCCACCTGTCCACCAGATACCCTCAAACTTTCACACCACACATGACCCACACGTTCAACCACTCACCTGTTTCCATGGTCCCCTCATCAGCCCTTCAGTGTATAGGTGGCCCTTTTCTACTCATTCTTTGCCAGAATCTGAATGGTGTTTGTGCCTTTGCTTCACAATCACCAGAACTTTCAGTCTAACCTGTACCTGATCTGTTCTCTGTCACGTGTTCCTGGATTTTGACCTGTTACCTGTTTCTGACTTGCTCACCAGTTCCTTTGCTTTCTTTGATTGTTGACTGATTGTTGACTGGTTGATTGACTTGCACATGTTTGTCAGCATTTGGGTTATATGTCATTACACCATGAGTGTTTGTATAAAATTTCATTGCAGTTAGTTTAGAGGTTATTGAGATAATTCAGTCTGAACCAAAGTGGTTAGCCTACTGACTGACACACCAACCTCAGAGCCATGTTAGATAAAACAAAGAGGGTTATTTATTGAGAAGGAAATGGCTGATTTAAATCAAACAAAGCTAAAATTGACCCCAAAGTGATGAGCCAAAAACAGAACAGTGACGACTCATCCTATCAGACGTGAGTGACTCAGAAAAACATGAATAACTGCACCATCCAACAGTGGTCTGTGAGAGTTGCAGCTGAGCGTAGGATCTGACCCAGAGGAAGAGATGGTGTGACGGATACAGAGAAAACAATGACATGAAAAGAGAGCGCGATGGTCTTAGTGTGTTCAAGCCACAGCTCTCGTCACAGCTTTCAGTTAGCTTCTGTGAGAGTGTGAGTGTTTTTAATTTGACATCAAGTCACACACACAGTGGTGACAAATAAGTGTGGGTGAGCCTGAGTGAGAGAAAGAAAGTGTGACTGCGTGACGTCCGATCCAGAAGTGACACAGCACCACACACGCATACTGTACACACAGTGGAGGTCTTTGTGCTGGGACGTCAGCTCAAAACGGCCTACAGTTTTTTTTTTTTTTTTTTTTTTTACAATTTTGTTTTACTGCCATGTGCACAAGTGTAGAATATTACAAAAGCTGATTGTTAAAGATACATGCTGGTATGATATTTCAGAAAGAAAGAAATAATAGGCGTTGCATGCATACAACTACATTACTGTATTCCACTGTATTTCCCCCCAAAAATGTTGCAAACAAATCAGGCCGATGACGCATTCTGCCTCTCTGACGCATCTTTCAGCCACATTCCCACTTCTCAGGCTTCTTTAAAGCAGCAGGTCATAAATTGTATGTAGTACTGTAGTATTGGCCTCCTGAAGTTTTCTGTTGAATGACATCACTTTGCACTTCACTCATATGGCATCATTACTGCTGATATTGGGACAGCAGTATCATGGAGGTGATCATTTTCATCATTCCAAACATTGGACATTATATAAGTGTCTCCATCCCTGGACTCAAATCTAAACACAATTTTTTTGCCAAAGTATTGTCAAACAAATCACTGGTTGAGCATTGTCACATCTTTTCTCCTGTTATCTTTGCTTTGTCCTACAAGACTATGTTATGCTGCAGTGGAATTTTCTGAAGTTTTTCAAACATTTTATAAGCATTTTTGTTGTCAAGCAGACTTCTACACTGAAGTCTGTTTGCTCTGATATGTTTTCATTTTTCATGTGCTCCTCTCTCCCAAACACCATTTGATAGAAATTTTTCCTGGGACCATAGAAAACCTTAAGACGTGTCTACTATGCAGAATTTCTATTGTTTTAGGGTGAATTCTTCCTTAGATTACCATTTCTCTACCTGACCTCAGTCACCTGACTTCTCACATCCAGACACTCCCTCTGGCCCTGCAGTCTTTCCAGCTCACCTGCTCCTCATTCCCCTAATTAGTTTCACAGTATTTAAACCAGCTGCAGTTTCACCCACATTTTCACAGACTGTCTTGTGTGCACTCAGCTTTTGTTTCTCTGCGCCATTACATGGTTTAAGTTTTGGTTTTGTTCACTTGCACATACACATGTAAAGAAAATACAGACAGAGAAAATTTAAGTGTCAACACTGTGCAGAGGAGGTCAAAAGCCACATTTTTTTCAGGCAGCTTAGGAGCAATGTCTTCTCAGGGAGAAAGCGCTCCCTTTGGTTTGGACTTTGGCCTTCATTACTTAGGAGACCTTTTACAAGCACAGAAATGTTATACAAAGCAAAGAAAAGGGAAAAAACACAAACAAAAATGAATTACAAATTGATCAACAAAGGACTATGAATCTGCAAAAACAAAACAGCACAAAAAAGATGGATGACGTTTTAATTCTTCTGAATGAATTAAGTAAAATATCAGAGGCTCCTCCCTGATAGTTGACATTCAGCACCCTTCACACAGCTCCTGTCCTGATTGCTGAGGGGTCTCTTCAGCCCATCTCCTTCTCTTAATCTGTATTTGTACTTCATGAAAGAGGAGTGTGTAATCATGCAATCAGCAAGCAATCACCTGCATCCTCTTCACCTGTTTGCTCTTGAGGATTTGTCCTCTGAGCACAACAGGACAGCAGGGATTTATCACTTTATAAGGACAAAAGGCACCCAAAACAGGCTGTGAATATGTATTCTTGAGTGCTTCCCATGGGTGTGTGTGCTTTCACAGTATACTCATTTTATTAAAATCCTTACTGACTGAGTTGTCGTGGTAACACAGGCGACGATAGAGGACGGAAGGGGAGATGTTTGCACACATGGGCACTGCTTGTTTGGGACAACAAAGGCTGTGTTTTCTAAATTTTGATAAATTACAAACAGCCTCTTGGTTCTCCCATACAAATTAGCACGTTACTTTCATCATAGAGCCTTTGTTTTATTCTGCATGCAGCACTTTGTCTTCAATACAGTATTTTGATTGTATTGGTTTATTTTTATGCTGCTTTGCTGCAAAAATAATTCCCTCTTTAGGGACAATCTGATCTGTTTTTGCTCTAATTGACATTTTTATTTCATTTTATCAGCCTTTACTGTTTCCTGTGCATTGCATTTTCTCTTGAGATTAGAGTTCAAGTCTAATCAAGGCTCAGCAATGCAACTTGGCCCTAATTAGAGTAATACTAAGTATACAGTATATTTAAGTTTAAATTGACTGTGGTTGTGCTCAAATGTTAGCAGTGTGCATTTTAAATCACTGTTAACATTTGTTTGTTACTATAGAGTGAAATGTTGAAAATTTATGTTTCAACAACACTGTGGTAAATGTATGATTATGTTTAAGCACAAAAACCACTGTCCAACAAACCATGCCCAGTTTTGGTGCCACAATCACGACTGAAAATGCCACAGATGGTTTGCTAAAGAACAGTTTGGGTGGTTGTTGGTCTTTAACAATGGTCTGCAGAACGGTAACCATCTCGCCTGGGTCTCCCACCAGCCACCATGCCCTCCACAAAATTTGCATAGAGCTACATCATTTTAGAAATGTTGATATGATACGAGTGCATCAACCAAATGTAACATATCCATGTTTTGCAGAAGCGTACAATGCCAGAGAAAAATGGTTACTTGTCTGAGCAGTATTAAAAGCCTTTGATAATTTTGGCTCTAAATTAAGACAGTTTTCAGTGTTGACGCAGGCTCTCAAAGTGGCATATTTACTATGACATTTATGTTTATGTTTTTATTATTTTATGTAGTTAAATATTTATGTTAAAAATGGTGAAAAAATCGGCTAATAACAGAAAAGAGAAAAGGAAAAAGAAAGTAGTTAAATACATACAAGAAAGAAGAAAGACTTGTACATGAAACCAACAAAATCTTGGACAAACACAAAAGCACAGATGAGCTCTCACACTGAAATAAAAATGACTCCAGTCCTCCTGTTTTAAAAATTTTAATTCACTTTCACACTTCTACACACAGTCAATGCAGAGGCACACAAAGTCTGTTCTCTATCAACTCAGCTAATCACAGCTAATTTCATTTACCTAGTGTGAGTCTGTCCCTGATTAAATGGTGAATTGAAAGCCAGCAGCGGGACTCCTTGACCCAACTAGAAAGCCACAAATGCAAAAAAAATGATCCACAGTCATTATTTCACAAAGGACAAGATGTTTGTTTTTGAACTAGTTGTGCTTTTTGGCAGAGATCTGTGTTTTGTAATGCGGTATGGACGTCACATGTATGACTCATGAGGTTAGGTGGCGGCTGATTAATGCTGCCTGATTTTTGACACCTGGGCCTGAATTTATCAAATGATTCAGAATAGGAAATCAAACCTAGTTGGCCAGAAATTCTCGGAGTGATGTTTGTATGGTCCCAATTCTAAAAGAAGAATAAGTATTTTATCAACTTTCTTTACTTAGGAAATGACTTTCCCAATAATTCATCTACATTTAACATTAAGAGTTTACAAAAACAATTCACAGTTGTATTTGTTGATGTCAGGACATACTGACAGGACAGCTTTTGTTTGTGCCTCCCAGAACAGTTACAAATCACTGCTTTATTGTTTTTAGGCACAAAAACAACCAAGTTAACAACTGATTTAAGGTTAGAGGAAGATCATGGGTTAAGAAACAGGAAACAAACAGAAGTCCAATGCTTTGTTGATCTGTCCAACCTGAATGTGGGATGAAATTGCTCCATTAACAAGAACACATGCGAAAAATAAAGCTCCTCGCCACTTTTCGTGTTTTGGCAGCAGGGAAGATGTAACTTTGCATCAGTCTGATCTTGGTCTGTCACAATCAGCAGTACTGGCAAACAAAAATCAAATTTTTGTTGCTCTTGCTACACCTCAGACAATGTACAGAGTCATTCATTTTCCCATCACTTGGCACGAGGCCTCCAAGTGTGGATGCCACTCACATGGCGTTGAAAAAGATATCCCAGAAAAAAATCAATCTTTGATGAATTGTTCTCTAAGATGAACTGCTGGTGCTCAACGGCATTACGATGCATAAAAATTAAGTACCTTAATTGCATAAAATTGCTGATGGTGAGTCAGACTGATGACAGTAACACAAACCTATAGGACTGTTACGTTATTCAGGAAACTCCTGTTTCTATGTTGATCATTGTTGAGGATATCATTGAAAGAAATTAGGAAATACTTCTGAATGCTCCCTCTTAGTAACACAAGTAAACATGAATATTTTAATCACACGTTTGGCAATAAAGTGTAAAATTCCAGACCATCCCACAATGTATCTGACCATCCTGAGACGCAAAACAAACAGTTTATATTGGTGTAAACAACAATGTGTTTTGTCAAAGCCTTTTCCAGACTGAGCTATAAAAACATGTGAGACTTTGTTTGTACCACGGAGAACTAAAATTGAAGGCCGTCTGACAGGTTATATCACATCTGATGTAACCATCAATCAAAACTTCAGAGTTTCAGGCTGGCATGTCTTTTAGCTGTCAACTCAAGTACAAGTTAGATTTGATTTTCTGCTTTTCAGCATGACGATCTGCGTGAGGCTTGGATGCATGAATTAAATGAGCATGAATTCTAAATAAATGCTTAACGCTGCACTTATAAACATGTTCATTTTAATGATGGATCAAGTAATGTGAAAGGTGTCGCTCGTAGTGACACACTGGCCAGCTCAATGGAGCATTTTAGCATTTCTTTAGTCAATTATTTGGGCTTATGGCTGACTTTACAAACTGCCATATGACAACAAAGATTACTTTATGTGTCAGCTGAAAGTGTTAATATGCAGGCGTTTTTCCTAACGTGAATAATATCAAGTCTAAACTTTGAACACAATAACAAACAATAATTAATCTCCCATTTTTTAATTGTGTGGCTAATATTTAATATGGGATCGCCATGGAAAATTGTGTAGGCTTCTGACATTCATGCTCCCCTCAGGATAAAATAAAACTCTGGTAATACTTTAACTTTTCATCTAGCACCATCATCAGGTGGAAACAGTTCTGCTTGTGATACTTACTGCACTTAGCTTATCTCAGTTATGTGAATGCATCAAATCAATACAGGGTATCAAGAAGGATGTTTCCTTGAAAAGGGCATTCATAAGCATTTGAGAAAAAGACCTACATCTGTGACAGTCACCAAAGTGCCTGAAATAATTCACACTTTGAATTAGTTTGAAAATTAATGACAGCAGTCTGTTTATTAATAGAGGCTGTTTAAGGCTCTCGGGATTAATGAATGAATGGCCTATTCACAAGAGAGAGTGCAGTTAAACAAACACGGGCACATTCAGAGCTGCGCTCATTGAAGCCTTGAGCCATTTCATTAAGAAATGCAAGCAGAGAAGTAAAAAGGGAAAATAGTTTGCACAAAAGCAAGGTGAGCACATTACAAGTATTTCTACTGGTATTTTCATTCATTTATGTTGATCATTTAAACCTTTCAATTCAGAGTAATTCTGCAACCAACAGATTTGTTTTTGAGGTAAACATGAAGTGTTGTGGGAATGATGCAAACCATCTCATCAGATAGACTTTTTTTCCTAATGAAGTTTTAGGTAATAACTCTCTTTGACAATGTTGTCATATGCTGATACATCTGAAAATTCAGTTTAAGTTTGATCATGTCAGATGTTTGTAGAAGTCAGCCACCAAAAAGCTTCACTGTTGCATTTTAAAATCATGCAAAAAGAAGAAGTTTCACTATAAAACAGCCAAACAAAATATCACAACTCTCGAAATATGTCCTGACTTCTCTGTCTAACAATGACGGTCCACACAAAGATACAAGAACAAATGTCACACACACACACACACACACGCACTATTTTGGTTTATGGTACAAATAGAGACCTCTGGTCTAACAGCATTTACAAGCCTAGCTCAGAAAAAACAACAGAGAATCATGATGCAAACACACACACACACACACCATACACACAGCTCTAAGCTCTCAGCCATTGACATTAATTGTAAATATATTGAATATTATTGCTAAACTACAAAAATAATAATTACATAAAATAAGACGTGTACCCAACAAGATGCACAGACACAGCTTTTTCGACTCCAAAGCTCACCAAATTAATAGCTGAGATCTGGGACCACTGATATATCGATAGAAAGAAGTGCAACAAGTAAAGAAGTGACGCAACCAGACAGACAGGTTGGAAACATTTGGAGCATTTATACAAAAACATTTTAGTCCTATTTGACATTTTTATCACTAACTCCTCGTTTACAGGCAGACACAGACTCCCTCATCTTGATTAAAACTGATGGCATGATAAATATATTATTTATCATAACCCTTAGTATAGCAATTAACTTTGTGAATACAATGTTAATATTACTGAGAAGGATGATGAACATAGCTACAAAAATAAGACCCAAGTTGTTATAAAGTGGAATTATCCTTTAAGGCAGATTACAGTGCATCCTCAACACAAAGGAAACATAACGGACAGAGGTTATCTGACAGCAGAGAGATACAATACAACAGTTGAGTCCTGATTTAAATGTCCATGGAGGATATGTCGGGAGTCAACAGCAGTATGTACTTTAAGGGTAAATATTCATTCAGTCTCATCGTCCTCGTTTTCACAAAGAGACTCCAGAGAGAGGGTTTTGACAACAAGCACACGAGGTACCACAGACAGGAAATAAGCTGAAGCTGACGCAGCAGCAGGCTTTACATTTTACAGACACATACAGCATGTAAAAAAAGAGGTGACTACAGGCTGGAGGAGTACCTTCAAACACCAAAAGGCACCTTGGATGGGAAGGATTTTGTCATCTTTGATCTTCTGTTGATAACTGGTTTAAATTAACTGGTTAAGTGCTTCAATAAAAACTACTCAAGACCTCAGTGGCTAAACAAAAGGCAGACAGAAGGAGGCTGAAAGATTTATATAAAGGATCTTGAACAGTGAATCCATCTCACATGCTCATCAAAAGTCCCATTTATCAGAATTCATAAAAAAAAAAGACAATTGAAAGATTATCTTTTAAAAAAACAAACAAATTTTAAGGTGAATATCTCAGGATGAGGAACAGGATGAGTTCTGTTTTTAAACTGATGGCAAGAGCTGGCAATTTCTAAAAATTAAACAATTAGGAAATGGACTGAAAATTAATTGAGCACTATTATAACAATTGAGTAAGTGTTAACAGTAATTTTAATGCAACAATGCCAAACTTTTGCTGACTTATTCCCCTAAAATGTAAGAATATTAAAACAGGTGTTATGGGTATTAATAATTTAATAGACAAAATAATTGATTATTTAAGAAATTATCAGTAGACGAAAATAATAATAATAAGTTGCAGCCCGAGACTTTATTAAAGGGTAAGTTCACTCAAATTACACCAAAATGTACTTTTCACATCTACTGTTTAGCAGAATTGAGCCATGCGGATTGTTTTGGTTTCATTCGGCAAGTTTTGAAAGTCTTTTGGTCAATAAAAATACATGGACATGTTACTACCCCAAATTCACACATAAGTCAACTCCATCAAAACAACTTACATACTTGTTTATATTTCCATATTTCAAAACCTGAGCAAAAAAAAAAAAAAAACTATCTGCATGGCTTGAACTCCAAAAGACAACTGAGAAAACTTTTTTTTAGTATAGTGGGAGTTGGGTGAACTGACCAATTAAAATGTTATTTACCGTGATTTATGATACATTTAACGACTAACGACTAACGACTAAGCTTAACCTTTTGATAAATGTAGCTGGAATTTCACTATTTGGTATGTTTTGGAGGGAGGAGAGAATTTGGACATTCAAAGCTCAAAGGTGAATTTCACACATTTATAAATTCATATGTGTGTGATTCAATCTCGTAATTAACAAAAGGAAAATCTTGGTGTCCGGTTTCTGTCGTTTAAATATCAGAAATAAAATGACAGCCGTTTGTACATTCAGAGGTATTTTAATAGCTTAAAATCAGAGGCCATATTCTTTGAGGAAGCTGCTGTCTGCAACAGTACCAGCTGAGGCATTTCACTGCAGGGATGCACACACCTGCTTCAGTCTCAGGATTTGACCCAAAAGCTTCAGTTACTCTTGTCTTTGCATCAGTGTGACTTTGATCATGTGATCAGCAGGGGATGCAGCCTGTGACAGATCTGGACGGGCAAAACTTTGGACTTTTTTTCTTGCATTGTTACTGCCACACACATAACGTAGTCTACTGGAAGGGTATATGTAAACCTGCACAAGCTTGAAATCATCTGACCACCATCCATTCATGAAGTTAGGTTTAAAAAAAAGAAAAAAAGAAGACAGCGCAGGGAATGATATCACAAAAATGAATACATTCTAAAGAAACCCTGAGACAAGTGGGAATGGGTTATTCAACTGTAGTTCAATTGCAAACTTTTGCTAATTATGTCAGTAATAGGTAAATTACCTCAAGTTTTCGATGAAAAACTAAAATCAGCTGACCATGCAAAGATGTAAAATTCTACAGACAAGCAAACCATTTAGGAAGACTTAAAATTCAATAAATAAAGAAGCAATGAATGGATGTTTCATGTGTTTAAATGGAGTGGTTCTTTCGATAAAGTTCCTATGAAAATCATCAACTGCAACTAACTATATTCAAGACACCTGTCTTTGTCTCTGTTGTCTCAAAAATTAGAACCAAACTGAACCTGTTTGGCTGAAACACAGTGTAAGAATATGGTAGGAAATTAGGGACCCTATGAAATACCATAATGTTTTTCCAAATGTGTTCAGAGTACTGGCACTTTGTTTTTTTCAGTTCAAGCACTGCAGCGTTAACATAATGTGTGACCTGTTCATTATGGACCAAAAATGGGACAGTTCTTTTATCATGGTGAAGTTGCTGGAGCAAACGAAAAGCCACAAGCATGTTGGTAAAAGCAACTTGTGTAATCACAGCATGAAAGTGACTCATTCAGTCTTTACAGAACAGACAAGAGTAACTGGAGCCACACTGACACAACGAGTCGATTGTCTCAAGAAACTCATTATCGAAAAATAAAAATAAAATCATATTAATAATACTTTTGATATAAAAATATCTGCAGATGTAGAGAACTTCATGGCTCTGGCATCACCATCTCCAAACCATAATGTCCAAACAAACATAAAAATCACACTTTCAAAAGAATTATAAAGAAGAAAAATAGGTTGGTCACAGCAGAGGGTGGAAGAAGAAAAGTGGTCACAGTTCACGAGTCGAAAGTCACTGGTCTGATACCCTGGATCAAGTGGGCAAAAAGTAAAGAGATCGAGGAATGCTCAGTCCTCCCTTAGTAATCACTGTCACAGTGCCCTCCAGCAAGGCACTTTTACAGCAGGCGATTGTTCCAGTGGAGCTGCTCAGCCGTCAGCAGCAGCTCCCACATCAGTTACGTGGACTTGTGTTAAGTGGATGAATGTGAAAGCAAAAACTTCCCTGGACAAAAAAAATTAAAAAATAAACAAAAGCAAAAAAAAAAAAAAAAAAGTTAATCTTCTGTAAGTTCCCATCTCCTCGCTTGGAACGTGTCGACAGACTATATGTCACAACTTTTTTAAATAACATAAAAACAATATGGCTATGTTGAAAATATACATTCTGACATTTAGAGATAGGACTATCTTAAAAATACAAATGTGCAAAAATTGTAAACAAATGAGATTGTGTGGGTGTGTGTGTGTGTGTGTGTGTGTGTGTATCACAGCCTGGTGGGCTCCTCGTCACTGTCACTGCAGTTACCACAGCAGTCCTACAGAGGGAAGGAGAGAGCACAGAGTCACTATGAGATGAGACATATTCGAATTGAACGGCTTCTCACTTTATGTTAAAGATTTTTTTTGTGTAACAATATTGTAATATTGTCTGTTAGATCAGTTGAAAAACCACAAACTTGGCACTGTTGTGTCAAATAAGTTGATGAAGTCAGTTTCTTCTGGTGAAACAATGTTTTTTGACATATAAAAGCATTCTGTGTGGAATAAATAATCATTTGTTTTTCCCCATAATAAAAGTTCAGTTACCTTGTTAAAAAATTCTTAAAAATGTATCTAATCTTTCTGCCTCATTGTAAAACACATATTCTATGAATATATAAATAAAATTCATTTTAAACGTTACATTTTTTTAAAGTTTAATACTGGACACAAAATATCTCAAACTTCACTGAAAAGGGCATTTGTGTGTTTGACTGGGAGTTTTCAAGTTTCTAAACTGCACCCGCATAAGTTGCATAATCGCACTGATTACCTCCCAAATTAATTGTGATGTCACTAAATCCTCCAGGTACGTCCAACTGATAAACTGAGATTTTAGGTGAACATGGAGAGACTTTCCCCATCAGCAGGTGTACATGAAAACAAGCTGCACATACCGCACTCTGCACAGTGAAGCTCAACCACTGAAGTCAATTAACAATGAGCAAAAGATGCTTTAAAGTGAAGGGGAACTTTATGTTGCAATGTTTGCAACATTGCAAGGGAAGCATAAACTGGAGCCAAACTGATCTCTAGCTGGTGTGCACTCGAAGGTAAAAGAATAATGATGTTTGTGAGGTAAGGGAGTTCTATGACCTGTCGGCCAAACAGCCGCTGCAGGAGTCCCTGTTTTGGTGGAGGAGACGGCTGTCCTCTCCAGTCCAGGTCAGGGGGAACTGTCCCGTCCTGGTGAAAAACATTCAGCTCTGCAAAACACTCTGTCTCGATCATCTGCAGGAAAAAAGACCAAAATGTCAATTTACATCTATAATCTTAATAGTGGACTTGTTGAATAATGTGTTTTTCTCTACTGCTTTGTTCTGTTTTTTGGGTGGCATAATTGTTTTAAATTAAATCAAATAAATGATCCACTGCTGAAAAATATAACTCAGGATTACACAGCAGGATTTAGCTGCCAATTAATGTCATGTGGTGTCAAAACAGCACAAGATTTTGAAAGCCGATATTGCAGCAGTGTAAATATACTGTATTACGCAATCATTATTATTCATACAATATGGTTTCATCTGTCTGGTTGCCTGTTATGACTTGTTCATTTTTTTTGTACATTTCTTACATGCTGTGTGCATAGGTGCTGGTCTAAGGCATACATATACGATAAACTGTCACTCTCTACATTTGATTCTATGGATGGAATAATAGATGAGTAGAAGAGGGCAGAGAAAAACCGAAGAATACCGATAATACTGTATATGTAAGTCATATGACATCTAACTTGTGTATATAGTATGTGTTTGTGTGTTTATGAATGCATGTCTCTTGCCTCATTCTGCCAGGGAATGGAGACACTGCCTGTGGACACTTTGCTGTAGAAAGACTCGTCTTTTGGCTCAAGCTCGACTCCTTTCACTGTGGAGAACTGCTCGATGTCCAGCACGTCTTTACAGTAGATGGCCTGCGGCTGCAAATGCACACAAACCACTAACTTGAATGCACTTACATTTCAGCTGCTTAGAGCTAACACTCTAACACCAGGAGTGACAAGAGACAAGAAATGACAACTAAGGAGCTGACGACGTCCTGAAATATTTGTTTAGTCTGGGATTTAAACTCCTTTTGTTCTTTTATAACATTCAACCTGCTGTAAGATAACTGTGCTCGCTGTGGGGAATCCTTCCTGTTACTGAGACTGTGCAGGTTAATTATGCATGCTTCATGTAATGAGCCTCAGTGACATTCTTATTAATCAGATTAATTAATTCCACTTCCTGTGCTGTGGAGAAGATTGAATTTTCCAGCTCTCTATTTAAAGGACATTTTGAGAGATCTTTGCTTTCTCACTGAAAGAGAAATGACAGGATTTGTACATGATATCAATTTTTTTATTGTTACATCTGCATTTTAATTAATGTTATCAGTCACACACGTATTTTCATTGTTGTCATTAGCTATACCTACGCTATCGTTGATATGATTAGTTACACCTGCTGCTGTTACACCTTTGCAGTGATTAATCTTATTAGTTACACCTGTCCACACACTTCCTGGACTTACATCTGCACTGGACACATACAAGAAATAAAACTAATCTCCCTTCAGTCATCAACGATATACAAGTTCTGATCTATCAATGAGTAAGAAGTGCAACTCTCAAAACATAAATGCTTTTAGATTTCAGTTATTGTAGCACAAAGCTTCATGAGGTTCAGAAAAATTGAGATGATAAATTGTGGACTTACATCTGGGATGAAAGGCGCCTGCAGCATGCCGGCCTCGAGGCGTTTGAAGTTGATGGAGCGGAAGATGGGATGGCCTTTAACCTCTGAGGCTCCACCTCCCTGGCAGCCCAGCCTCTCTGCGGGATCTTTGGCCAGAAACTGGAGTATTAAAAACAAACGGTCACAAACAACAGGAAGTGACAGAAAAAGCAGGGAAAACAGTGAGGGTCAGGGGAAAAAGCAGAATGTAAATGGAGCTGCATTTAAAAACACAAGGGGCTGCTTTGGTGGGAAATTCAGGTTTCAGGGATTCAGATGAGACAATGAAATCTAAGAAGTCCAGTTTGAGGAACAAATGTATGAGTTTGAAGGTTTATCAAATGACAAATCACAGTCAGGGGTTTATAACAGTACATTAGACAAGATTTAACATCAATAGAAAGAGTTACCAAAAAGCATCGATCTCTGGGGCTGAAAAATGAGGCCACCGCAAAAGTGCCAACAACTGCAGTTCCTCTAATGGCCCCTTGAGGCTGGCTCCAAAAGTGAGTAAATCCCCATTGACTCCCATATTAAAAAAACTTTACAGCAGAAATAAACATGTTTACACTCTGGTACAGAAACAATTTTGGTCTCTATAGCTCATTTTACCGTTCATGAAAACTCTATGGAGGGTGAATTGCGATATATATACTCACCTGTTTGAATGTTGCTAAGGTTCAAAGTAATGTATAATTAAGGGTGTGACCACTCTGAGTCACAGATGATTGTGACAACTTTGACTGGGTAACATAATCATGGTGTAACCCCAGATTCACCGAGTGTAGGTGTAGCCATAGTTGTAGCTTTAATGTTTTGGTTACCTAAAAAAGTATTTTACAGCATTTGGTTGCACCAAAAGATCCTCTATGGAGTCAGATGTTCAGTTTTTGTGGTTAGTAAAATTTGTTCAGCTGGCGCTTTTTTACTAAAATTAGCATTAGTATTAGCACAAGTGGACTGCTACGCACCGTGCTAACCAAGCTCCACCCTCTTGTTTAAATATGGTCACTTCTGGTCCAAAAATCCAAGATGATGACGGTCAAAATACAAAATACCAGGCTCCAAAACAGGACTCCACAAATCAATCTGTGACATCACGGTGGTTACAACTATTATTTTATGCATACTATGGTTATCATGTCGACTATCTATAATTTTGGCCTAGCTCAAAGCCAAAGTAAAAACAAGTAACATGCCAGTGAGCAAGGAATAAAGTACATACAGTTATGATGTTTTAATTGATTGTGCAGACTGAACCATAACATTGTGATCACACCCTCAGAGGTCAGATTTGTGGTAGGTCAATGGCAGTGGAGTACAAATGTCAAAATTCTCACAAATTTCACTGAAGCATGGAGCTCTGCATGTTTTTATCTCCATGATTTGGCTGAAATCGCTGATTCTTAGGACTCTAAATTAAATTTGGTGTGAAATTTCATGAATGCTAGTGTAACCGAGCCCTTGTAGTGTGATGCGAGGGAAGCGATGCAGCCAAACAGACGGAGACATGGACTAACAAGCACCAAAATGTGTCACATTTCTGTAAACAAGCAATTTATTCTCAGGACGTCTTTTTAAAACAGCGAGGTAAACCATTCGAATTTGGTAAAAAAATGGAGCACGAGCAGATGGGAGCTACAGAACAGAGCAAATGAGAGACAAGCGGATTTGGCCGCTCGAACATCCACCCACCATTTTACAGAGGGACTTGGCGTCCTCCGAGAACTTGCTGGAATATTCCTCCTCCACCTCCCTCACCAGCCGCTCCACTTCCTCCCTCTTGATCTTCTTCTTCCTCTGCTGGAAGGGAGACTGGCCCTCGATCATCTCGTACAGCAGGCAGCCCAGCGCCCACCAGTCGGGACTGAAGGTGTAGCGCTCGTTTTTTACCACCTCCGGAGCTGGAGGAGGAAAGGGAGGCAGAAGAGGGAGCGTTTGTTTGAGCTGAAGATAATTTAAAAAACCACAGGACTTTAAACCTTCACACCACAGTGCTAAAATAAGACAATTTTCCCACTGATCTACATTGACAATGTGGTTTACTCGTGTTTTTTAGTTTCTATTAGTCACCATAAAGGGCTGATAGAGTTCAGAGGTTACTTACCCATATATCCTACCGTTCCAACCCGTCCCTTGATGCTCTGTCCTTCTGGTACATGAACCGCCAAACCCAGGTCTGATATCCTGATGTGGCCTAAAAACACACACAAACACATGCAAAAAATAATATGTACAGTGTATTTTTGCACTAATACTATCATCTTCACTCTCATTATTATTATTTGAACAGCTTATTTTTACATTTATATACTATACTTGTATCATAATGTGGACAGATTTTCCTATATTTTTTTCCTATTGTGTTACCTACTTATAATGCCTCCACAAATTCCCACTGGAAACAAATAAAGTGTTTTGCATTTAATTTAATTGAAACATCTTAAAATACAGTTTTATAAAATATTCGAATGTTTAACTGTCAGTCATTTGTTTTAAATAAGAAGATATTTTCTGATTGTCTTAGGTAAAAAACATAAAAGAAAAAAAATACTATAAATTTTCTGTGAGAGTTCAAATTAAATGTTTAATTTTTAAAATTAAAATGTTGAGAAAGTTCATTTTTTCGGTGCATAGGTGCTTACTGAAACGTCTAGTTTATAGGCAGCATGGTATGTGCAAAATAAACACTGACGTTCATAAACAATATTAAATAATTCAATAACAAACAGCGGTCAGAGTGAAAGAAAACATTTAAATTGTTGAAAAAGGTTTTTGGGGATTCTTCAAAATCCTTTACATGATAAATATTGTGGAAAAACTGTTGACACTGATGCTATGAATTCTTGTACCTGAACAATTTATTGCTGTTACCAAACAGAAATTATTAATAGTCCTCTATTAACTTTTTATTATTTTAGCTGTATTATTTGTCTTGCAAAACATTCACTGGGGTCCCTTACATCTTGCTGAAAGTCATAAAATCTCAATTTAATACAGAAATAAAACAGCTTTTTTCTTGCCAACACTGCTGAGAATTGGTGTTGTATCTTTTATGAAAGTTGTCACTCTGAGAGCATCATGTGATGAGACCACTTCCATCAAAATGATAATGAGCTTTATGTTTGTTTCCCTTGATGCAGATTGCCTTTAAAGGTCGAACACATTATCTGAGCAAATTCTGAATCTTGTTAGTCGCAGTAATTTGTCTCGATGAGCTGAGGCACAACACAGCTTTTTCAGACTTTCTAAATGTTATCTATATACCATGTATCTGTTATTTAAATTTAAAACTAAACACTGGAGTTTTTTTTTGTTTTATTGCAGCTCTGCTTTATAATCCTTAGCATACATAATACAATGTTTTGTAATGTTTAACTCTCGACAAAATGTTGAAATCATCTTTACTCTGTTCCAACCAAACTCAAGTGGCTTCTCTCAGGACCTTATGTTATCACAACAGCTAAAAAACAGTTACAGTATTTTAGCATCTTTCTGGAATTGTAATAATAGTAAGTATACTTTGAATAGTTTGTAATAGTTAAATAGTGACTCTGCAGAGGGGAGTTTTCTCTGAAAGCATTTGGTTTCTGGGTCAGGATTGTACTGCTGGCGTCAGAGTGCCCTCTGGTGCTTCATAGTGGAAAATTATCTCTCAAACTGCTCTCATGCAAACACATGACTCTTTTACAGACACAACAATCTCACAGGTCTGTATTAAACCCCAAAACAGCTTTACAGAATCAATTATACAGTTTGCTATTTGGAATAATAACATATAAAGACAGATTGTTTTTGATTATGATGCTTTTCAAATAGATACTGTATTTGATTTGATTTGATTTAGATTTATTTCTAACAAATAAAAAAGGAAATAGAGAAATTATTCTACAAAAGCAGACAAACAAAAAAGTTAAAATACAGACAATGAAAAAAATAAAGCACAAGAAATGGTCAAACACATGATGACTTGGTTTACATATCTGAAAAGAAGTGAGAAGAAATACAGTGTATGAAATATATCTTTAGAATACATCTACCAAATGTTGTAAAATACAGTGTATGCAGCACGCCACGAAAATAATTATAGACTTTTTCAGTGACTTATTATAATAAATTAATATATCAAGTGTTAAATGTCTGTAAAATAAATCTGTATATCTAAAATGTATAAATAAATCATCTTGTCTTTAAATAGGAATAAATTGGAGTTTTAAAATGTTAATCATGAATCTTTTTTAAATACTTGGAAACAGCAGAACAAAATAATCTCAACTCAGTGTCCACTTTCTCTCTTGTTTCAGAGCTTTTAGTTGTGTCACATGAATCCTAAAAGCCCTAAATTATGGAAAGTGTGAACAACTATATTTCCACTATACTACCACTTCCGACTACTGCGCAAACTTCATCTGCTGACGAAGATCACGTGATACGATAGAAAGCTCTGGAACACTCAAACTCAAACTCTGAGTAGAGATTGTGGTGTAAAAAGACTTTAAAGTATATATTTCTTCTTTCTTCTTCGATACTGAAGAAAACCTAAAAACATAATAATTCTGAGGCAAGTTTTGTTATTAAGAGCATCTTTTTTTCTATGTTTTGAAAACTTATTTTTAATACTTAAATCACAATGGCCATTAAAAATAATGATATGAACTGGAAGCTATGCTGAATCTATAAAATGTGCATCATGTCAGCGTGTTTAGATTTGACTGAGTACTTCTGAGAAGGAGTGCAATTTCTGATGAAAAGTGTGTCACAGCCTCTACTGCTGCTGCTATGTTTATAAGCGAGCCAAACAACAATAACTAATTTCCTGTTGTTCTTGGAAAACCAGCGACCATCTGCTTAAATGAGCCAACAACACACAGAGAGGTAACAGAAAATCTCAATGGTCACCACTGACCTACTGACCTCTGATTTCATGCTATAGAGAAACACTTAAGATTTGAATTTTAGTTTTCACAGGGGCTTTAATGGGAATTTAACGCTGTTACTCACCATGGTCGTCCAGCAGGATGTTCTCTGGTTTTAGGTCTCTGCGTGACAGAGAAAAAGAGGAGAGTAAGAACAAAGAAAAGAGCTGATGAGTAAAGAGGAGAGACGAAAGACGATGAGAAATGTCTGTATGAAGTGTAAAGAAGCTGACCTGTAAACGATGCGTTCTCTGTGCAGGTCCTCCAGCCCGCAGCAGATCTCTGCAGAGTAGAAGATGGCTCTCCTCTCGTCGAAACCTGCCTCGCCCATGTGATAGATGTGGAACTTCAGGTCCCCTCCATTCATGAGGGTCAACACAAGGCACAGAGCGTCCTTCGTCTCGTAGGCGTACGCTAAACTCACCTGGAGAGAGAGGAGTGTCGTGTGTTAATGATACATCACTGAGGAAGCTGCAGAGAAATGTTTAAGTACTTCAGATGTAACTGCTTCACCTCACCTGGTGACATTTTTAAATTACAGCAGTGTATCATATTGAAAGCTTAAATCTTCAAATGCTAAGTTTTTTAATCAATTAGTTGACTGACAGAAATGTAATTATGAGTAATTAATAGTTTGAATAAGTCAAGCAAAACTGTTAAGGATTTTATAGTTCCAGTTTCACAGTAAAGTGAATATTTTTGAGTTTTGGACTGTTAGATGGACAAAATTAGACAATATTTCCATCTAAAATAGATGAATTTAATCTATCCTTTAATGTAAGATATTCATGAAGTTGCGGACACCGTTGACTGCATGTCCCCACAACTAAAAGCACAACCTGCAGCCAAAATTTCTCAGAAAATAACTTCTATAATGAAATTGTTTGTGTATTTTTGCATTGAAGCTATGCTGAACCCCGAGGGACTCCTCAACTCTGGGAGCCTGGACCATTCAACTGACTGAAGTCCAAATCAAATAAGCTGAATGAAGGTCGTCTGGCAGCAAATCAAAGCAAGCCAGAGACAGAACCAGCCTCTGTGTTGTCTTTTAATTACTACACTTGATGAAGTTGCAGACATCACGTCCGATCGACGCACAGAGGAAGAAATATGTGAAGAGTTTCACTCTGTAAAAGTCTCATTTTGGAAGAAAGGAACATCACCCGATGGTTACTGCTTAATGTGTAAAAAGGAAACATACAATTACACCTCCTAAAACACTGATGTTGAAGTGTAAGTCCTGTGATATTCTGTATAAGAACACACGCTATCCTGAATCCTGACACCAGAAATACTCACTAGAGCACCAAATGTGCATTAATTCGCCACTGAAAAAAGCAAACAAATGCGTTATTTCGTTGTGTTTTGTGAGCATCTGTTTTACTGAATTACTGAGCCTTTTTAAAAAATGAAACCATATCTTTATGATTCACATCTTTAGAAGGAACCAGTTATATTGAGGCTGAGAGCAAAAATATGAGATTTTTTTACGATTAATATCCAGTATCTTGTTTTATCGTTTCTTGTTCTTGTCACTAATTGATATTCTTTGACTATTTTTACACTTTTCTTAGGTTTTCCCAACATGCAAATTCAAAATCTACATAAAACCAGGTGAATGGGAAAATATTAGTAGACAGACTGAGTAAGATGTGATGCTTACTACAAATCTGCTGTTGACCTTCTCCAGGATCTGTTTCTCATTGAGCGCCATGGACTCTCCTTTCCTCTTCTTTATCCTCTTCTTCTCCAGTTTCTTACAGGCGTACATTTTCCCCGTGGCTCGTACCTGACACGCACACACCTGCAGGGTAAAAAGAGAAAAGGGGGGAGGACAGACATATCAAAAGCTGCACTGATAAAAGACACAATACGCTCTCTTAATGAAACAGACAATTCTACTGTTGTCCATCTTGTGACTTTACATTTCTGAGCGCAGCAGGACCCCAAACAAGACTGTGATTGTTAATCATCTAATCATGAGGTTACACAGGACTGCAGATCAGGACATCAAAGAAGAGGCTCACACATGGAGAGCTGCGAGAAAGGGAAAAATGTCCTTTGATTTCACCCTGCTGTGTAATCTCACTATGTGATGAAGTCTCCTGCTGTACATCGGCTGCAAAACGTGAAAGTTAAATTAAGATCAAGTTGTTAACACCAACTTGCCATCTTGGCGACTGATTGAAAAACAAGAAACAAAAAATAAAGGACAAGCTATGTGCTGCTGTGGAAAAGATGACTGCTGTTAAGGTTACAAATGTTTTTGAACTTAAACTATTTAACTATTTAAACTTTAAAATTCTGGATAATCAGATGTTTTGTAAAAAAATGCTGTGCTTAATGGATAATTTGAAGGCTGTTGACGTATATAAATCAAACATCAAAAGGCAAGATAAATAACTCTGTATGACAGCTGCCATTTACACTTGCCGTGTTTTCAACTTTCCATCCATCAATGCAATGATTTATTAATGACTTTTTAAAAAAGTGTAAATAAAGAAAGGATACAATGAAAAATGTAGATGAAAATCGTAAACTATAACCCAAAATAACATTCCTTCCCATATAAAGTAATATTCCACTGTCAGTGATTTGTGATGTGATGATAAGAAAAAAAAATGAATGAACTCACCTCTCCAAAGCCTCCTTTCCCTAAAACTCGGTACTGTCGGAATGTGTTTTTCGTCACCGGTTGGCTGTTGGACACAAAGAGAAACAAATTTACAGCACAGACTGCAACACAAATAAAGGTTAAATTAAGATCATGCTATTAACACTATGCATGCATATAACACACTTGCTGCATTATTAATAATAAGTTTGTTTTATGTGAAGTTATGGTGGAATAGAGAATTTAATTTCTGAAAATGCACCTGCAGGTGTGGGAAAGATGGCTGCTGGTGTGATTACAAATATTTAATGTAATCTATAAATATCACACAAAGAGTATTTATTTGTGTCAATTGATTTTATTTGCATTACAGAGAAAACCACATGAGATTGCAAATGCAATGTATCCTGTATTGGACATCCACTTCACAGCAACACTTGCAAAATAAAGTTACAGAGTGCTTTACAATAAGGGATGCTTTGTAGTTAAAACATTTACAACTGCAATAAAGACTGAAGTTACATGACTGAGCCTTGTTTATGCCTGTTGGACACACAATATGAAACTGATTGGGATTCAATCAGTAGTCAAGCTGGACAGAAAGCAGCTGTTTAAGTCCTGGATGAGTTTTCCTTTACTTCCCACTGCAACCAGACTGTTCAGTCTTTTAGATCCTGTGTTGGCCTGTTGTGGCCTCCAGAGGTCTCTAACTCTGGCTGCGCTCCTGCAGGTGCAGCTGCCTCTCATCAGCCATGACCCAGCCCTGTTCAATCAGCTCGTTAGTCTGTGGGTATAAGTGTCTCTTCAGTTGGTCAGTCGATGCTCTAGTGCACACATCATGCTACTGAGCTCCCAGCTTGAGTCTTTGTGTTTGATTTGGTTTTTTTTTTTTTTGTTCCTGTCTGCAAGAAGCTTTCAGTAAAGCCCTGAAGTGTTAGTCCAGTCTTCTTATAACACATGGGTCTTCACTCTCTACTCTTAAGTCTCTTAAAACTTATATATTTGTCCTTATATACGATGAAAGGACATAATGTTTGTCAGTTTAATTCAGCTCTTAAGCTTTGTTGTTTGTCCTCAATCCCTATATGTCACAAAAGCTCCCAGTCAAAATCAATTTGAATGAACAACTTGCATGTGTGTCAAAAGGATAAACGCCTCTTGGACCAGGGAGACAACAGACATATCCTTTTAGGCAATAGTGTGTCCAAACTTTTTTGACTTGTGTAGCCCAAGTGCAGCACTGACTTTTGAAGGGGTGGCATGAAGTATATGCATGTGCACACACATGTCAGAATAGCATTGATTAACCATTTAGGTCTCCACTACTAACATTACAGTATCTTACAGCCTCTCACATACTGTGTTTAAAGTTTTAATTTAAAAGATAAACAGACCAAATACAACACAACAGAGTGGCAGCATACAAACATAGTATTGCTGCCTCTCAGGTTCAACACTGAATTACACCTTAAAACAAAAGTGTGGGTTTCTCTTTACACAGTTGGTTTGACCTCTGGGTCTTACAGTCTACAGTTTGAGCTAAGGTCCAACAAATCATCACTCTTTATGCTACACTAAGCTGTTTGTAGCTTAATATTTACCAGACAGATATCAACAACAACAATTTATTTGAATGAAAAGAGCGATCAGCAGTAAAAATCTTGAAGGACTACCAGAGAATCAGCTGTCTGCGTAGCTTTACCCTACTGCCCACAGCAAAGAATATTTTACATTATTTGTTTGAAGTTTTTTGGTTTTAATGAGAGGCAGAAGCTCAGCAATCTACTCTGCACTCGTTTCCTCTGCTCTCTGACGTGTCTTGCAACGTCTCTGCAACAAGAAACATTCTAACTCCAATTATGGTGGTGGCTTTTATGTGTTTGCTGCAGTTGAAGGATTAGAGATTCTTCTCTGTGGAGGGAATTCAATGACCCTGCGGTTTGTGAAAACTTCTCTAAACCCCATTGGATGATCTGAAAAATCTGAGGTCATCACCTTACACAGTTCCTGGAAAGCTGACATGCCAGATATACAGGGTTTTGTTTTTCTTTATCTGATAAGCAGATTGTGGGGCGGGAAGAAACAGTCCTCATTCTGCCGTAAATAATGAGGAAAGAAGCCAACAATTTCCCTGGTGGGCTCACAGACGTACCATCTGTCTCCACCTTCTCTCTTTATATTTTGTCTCCTTGATTTGTGGTTTCTTTGAATGTCTCTGTCTTTTTTTCTTTGCATCTTTATCATTTCTCTCCTCACTTCGTGGATTCATTTGTATTGACGTCACCAAATCAAGGATTCCCGTGGATTGCCCTCCCATATGGGTTGCTTCAGCTTGTCTTTGAAGAATACCAGTTTAACCATCAAACCTAAACACTCAGTCCACTGTGGGATAGACTGCATGTTTACAGCATCACTGAGGTTTTCAGAGTGGAGTCTGGGAACCACCAGAGGTCTCTGATGGGACAAAGAGCCAGATAAACCCTCTCTGTCTGTAAACAAACCTGATAAAACTCATAACAACCATTACTGTGGTGACAGATTTTTTGTCTCCACCGACAAATTAACACGTAGATTCTGTCCTTAATCACATCAGACAACAGTGTGAGTGTTGACTGCCAGGGAATGAGATCCTGGTATTTCTGGGGAATTGTCATCAATTGTCATCTGCCCCCTTTTCCCAGGGAAATGACCTGTGGCAACTTCTGGGATTTTGTGTGTCTGTGTGCCAGTAATATTTTCAGCTAAAGCAGTTTCATCCAATACATTCTCATGCTAAATTGGTAGTCCAACTGTGTGACAATGTTCTGTATTTTCAGAGTAACATGTAGTAAAGTTACACTTCTATCCAAAGAATCTTCACTCTATTACTCCTCTATTGAAAATGTACAATGAACAAATTTTAGTGAGTCTTTCTATTTCAGTGCAACCTCAAAGTCACCTTTCTTAAAGCGTCACAGTGTTGCCCTTGTGCCTGTCTTGAATTTAGTTATTGTAATATTGTTGTTGGCTGTGACTGCCATTTCAGTTTGCTGGTGGACACTCAACACGTAACAGGAATGGCCGTGAAGGCTGTTTAAATGAAGTGTGATCTGTCAGCGAGCGGCAGCAACACGTAACTGTCAGTTGACAAAACAACATTTGTCAACAGCACAAAAGCCATAGTAGCTTTCCTAACTGATAAATAATTGCCAACTTGGAGAGAAATTTTCACAATCTGATTTTATTTAAGCCTGAATGACATTCAATAGTTCACTGTTTTATCAATCTCCCTTTACTTATTTGTGTTTGCATTGGACATTTGGTCCTAATGACATATGCCACTTTCAGCGCTCAAATTTAGCAGCGTATCTGCCGGCTACGATACCTGTCAAATGGTGTGCAGACTCCGCCTACTCAGCACACCACAGGCACATATGCCAGCATGCTGATGGTGCGTATCCACTGTTGTCTTTTCCTGTTTTAAAGACTACATTAAATTAAATAATTGAATTTTCTGAACTTACCAGACTTCTCTGTCGTTTGCCTTTACTCACTGAGTCATAATATCCATATTACTGATTCAACTGACATTATTCTGAGGTGCGTACAGCCCTACATATTTGGTGTTCTGTTTTGTGCTCATGGTTATTGTTGTCTGTCTTGGCCATTTTTGAAGCTTTTTTTATTCTCAGTGAGGCTTTCATTGTTAAACAAAATTAGCACAAAAGTACATAATTCCATCAATGAAGGCTCTTTGAAGTGATTATGAAACCTGATCAGACACCAGAATTACCGACTGCACCTCCAGCATCACTTTACCCATAATTACAATAAACAAAACCTTCTCAGGTATTAACACAGTAGAACCCGTCACCTCCAGCCTTTACAACGACAATGTACTTTAAATCATCTCTCTGCCGAAACTGAACTGTGAAATCTTTTAAGTTGAGCAATATTAAAATCCCGTCTTGAAATATGTAACTGTGATATCACTCTGAAGTTCATGGATTGCGTTGTTCTCACCCCCGTAACCCCGAGGACATGAGGACAGCGGGGAGAGGAAGGAATGAGGCAACTCATCAAGCATGTTGTTACTGGTTCTGTGGTGGAGCTTAACGCTAATGTAGCCTTTAAATGAGCCCTGGTGAGCTTTTAAGTGGCATGTGTGTAAAGAAATGATGTATTGTGCTGATGTACATAATACAGAGAAACAGTAGCAGAAAGAACAAAGAAGCAGAAAAGTTTGGTCTGATGTTACTCAGTCATAACAAACTTTACCTCTCGAGCCATTTCCACTGGAGGAACCTGTTGTAGTACATGCTGTCGAGGTAGTCTGCGAAGGGCGCCACACTCAGGTAGTCGTGGATCAATCTGGGTAATAAACAACAAAGAGCATCTGCAGGTCATTTTTAGTCCAAAACACCTGCAAAGTCCTAATGTAAGTCTTCGAACAATGGCTGAATTCTTTTGTTGGTCGGAGAAAAAGAGTCAAGTCACTTGAAGATGTCACGCTGCAGTATGGGAAAAAAATTTATTATTGCCTCATATTCTATAGTCTAAACAATTGAATGAATTAACTGGAAAAGTGTCTTTTAACTTCAGTTCTTTGCAATTCAGGCTTCAGTTTAAAATTTTGTTCACTGTGTGCTCAAAGGAAACAATTCAGTCAGGTGATTCTGATGCCATGGAGAGAGGCAAAGAAATGGAACCACAACATTTTCAAATTAAAGCAAGCATCTGGATTATTTTTGGACTGGGTAATAGTCTGACAAAGAAGCTTAACTTCGGTAATATGCTGCTTTCAGGAACTATGAGCTAATACAGGAAGGATTTTCTAATGTTTTTAGTCCACTGACAATGAAATTGTCTCGATCAAGGTCACTGTCTGACTAAAACACTCACAAATAAAAGCGAAAATGCAATTTTTGTAAATAAAAGAATTTCAATATATTACGGCATTTGGCTTTTTCAACAATATGAACAACCCTTAAATGAATGGTCGAATTTTTACATATAAAAATAAAAACACTTGGTTGCAGTATCATTAAATTGTCACCCTGAGAACTAAAATTATTTATCTCATCTTTAAGATATATATCCCTACTTAATATTGTGTTTTTTCATACTGTAGTAACTCTACAAAAACCAATTCCATTCTGTATGAAAGCAGTGTCATTAAGTGTGTAAATGTTGGACACTAGCTGGGCGATGAAAAAAATAAAAGGTTATTATTAGTCATAATTGGAATTCAAATGAGAGTCTTGAGCTCACACTATAAGTTGTGAAGAAATATCATGGGAGATATTGAAAATAAGCTAAATGTAGAACATCAATAACCTTCTTTGCCTGTTTATCAGACACATTAACTGGCATGCTGCAGAGTTTGCAGTGAGAAAGTTGCATACAGCAGCGTAGTACGTTTCTCATGTCTCGTGCTTGATGTGGCTTGAAAATCAAAATCCTCTGTGCTACCTCACGCCAACGCAACAAGCATGAACAGAGCCGTTAGAGGATGTTACTCAATGTGTGAGTGTTGTTCATGGAATGAACAATAAACTCTCTTCATCAAGAAACAGGTCCTTCATTAGGATGATTTTCCCTCCATTGTGTGTTTATTTATCTCTTTTTAGTTTCTTCCAATAGTCTTTGTACTCCTCTGAGTCTTATATGCACCATGGCTCACTCAAATTTAATCTTTTTAAATAGATTTTTTCCTCTATATTACATATTTTGAGTGCTCTCAACAGTCATGACCTTAACTTCCTCATTTGGAAAAATACAGGAGAACAAATCCAGAGCTACAAGTAACAGCAAGGTCTGATGTCACAGGCCTGAAGCTGCTTTGTCATGAGCTTTGTTTTCTGAGTGTTTTGTGTGACCTTTTTCAACTTTGAGTGTGTGTATACAGCCCTGACAACCTTTACCAACAAGATAGGACAGCATGTGTCATATGGCCATCATTATGTATGTTAAGGATGAAATGTTGCTAAAAATGCATGCTGGGTTACTTGTACCCAACTTCACAAACATCAGCCCCAAAAAAATTCTTATATGATACCTGAAAAAAAGGCTCTGAAGTCATAGATCCGAAAAATTGCTCTATATGCCAGGTTCAAACTAAATGATATTTTTGTTTGTTATGACAGTTGCTGTGTCAGATTAGGTTATTATAGTGTCATAAATTCTTACCATGACTCCGCCCAGAGACATGGCAAACTACACCTTGGTTCCATTTCAATTTCAATTTTACTTATAAAGCCCATTATCACAAAACACAGTTTGCCTCAGAGGGCTTTACAGCATACGACATCCCTCTGTCCTTAGACCCTCACATCGCCTAAGGAAAACCTCCCCAAAAAAACCCTTTATTGAGGGGTTCCCTGACCAGTTACAGCGTGATGTCACTAGGAAGAAGGTGCCAGGGAGAAGAATGTAAACAAACAATGGCGGTGTGTATGATGCTGGTTGTTATGTGTCTGGAAAAGCCCAAAAAGAAGGAAGAAGAAATGACTATAATGTCAATATTTTCCATCTTTCCGCTCGCTACATTTACAATTGAAAGTGCGCTCTGTCCTCATACTGCCATTCACAGTGTTCAATACTTTTGTTAGTGTGTGTTATAAGTTGTGGCTCCAGGTTCTCTACACTGCAAGGCGTGTAATTGTGCTGGGAAATATTAAACTCCTTCAGTGTTATCTTAGGTTTTGCCCAAAACTAAATTAAATAGGTTATTCCAATCTAAGCTGCTATGAATCAGCCAACAACTTGTACACAACTTATGTAATTTGTGTGCACTCGTGGAATGTAAAATATTTTTCATGTCAGTAAAACACCTAAATTCCCTGAAAAAAGACGGAAGGAAATGACGGCACCTCCCAGGCAATGCGTCAGATTCATTGTCTGAAACGGGCTAAACATAATAATGGACAAAAAACAAACAAGCCCCTGTAATCTTACTTGGTACAATCCTTAAAGAGCTCTTTGCAGGCCTCCTGCTGTAGCCTCTCAGCGCACTGAGCCATCATGGCCTCCTCCACCTCAGGCACATGGTCTTCTGACTGTGCCGCAAAAAAAAAAAAACACACTTTAAGCCCAGGTTAACACAGTGACTCACCACTGACAGCAAACTCACAGGAGAAGCCACATGAACTGGGTTTAAAAGGGTGTAGATAGATTGTTATGCTCCTCACTCTGCAGACTTCTGCATGTTCAGACTTGTTGCATACAGAGGGACATAATATTCAGGAAAAACAGGAAAACTTCAGCCTGCCAGGATGCCACATTTGCTTGATCATAATGTAAATCACTGTGCATTGTCACTGTGCCTAACATGTCAAAATTAGGGATTGCCAATCTCAATGTATTCATTTTACAAACATTTATGGGCAAAATAACTTTCTGTACAAGTCTAAACGTGCAGATTTTTCAGATGCTTGTAGAGAAGCCAGTGGCCATCCAGGAGGACAGACATCGGTCTAAATTAGTGCTGAAAATGAACAAAATTACACTATCAATTTGAGTATGAGTACACACACTTGGAAGTGAATGGCTGCCTGCATGGAAACACAGAGAGAAAAGTCCATGAAAGCAGTGCAGCTACCTTTGGGTTGAAGTATGTGTTGACGAGTTCTTGACCGCACTCCTTCCTCCTCTCATCTGGAGTCACCTCGTACTCCGCCTGCAGGGAAGCACATCGAGACAAAATGAGCATGAAAGCAAAAGGTGACAATCAGTTGCTACAGGAACTCTGACTTACAAGTTCACCCAAAATCAACACAACTGTATATAGTAATCGCCTCTCTTGGCTCGTTATGGTCCCAGAAAAGTGTTCTATTGAAAGGCATGAAGGAGAGCAAAGATCCTTTAAACTATGCAGGAATGATAAGTTGCTGTTTGTAAACAGTGCAGTTAGTAAAAGTGAAAGTGAAAGTCAGTTCTAGATTCACCATATTAGCATTTTTGGCGCTTCCTCTTGGTGCGCGATGCTTACGGTCCTGACCGCACCTGTGCGCTGTGCCCAGAAATGTCCTGACCACAAAAAAATAAGAAGGGCAAAGTCTCTGCAGATAAGTAGACCACCATGCCACTTACAGTGGTTCTTAAGTGATTACTGTGAGATATTAAATAGTTTCTTAAGTATAATTCTGCATAGTATACCATTGACACCCATTGAAAGACAACCTACTCTGGGACCACAGGTCAGCAGGATGGTACTATATACTATTTATGTTGTTTTGGGGTGAACTATTCCTTTAATTGTTTCTTGGTTATGCATTTTAAACAGATTCAGAATCATTATTCTGAAACTGTTTAATCTGAACTGAACAGCTGAGCAATATGGATAGAATCAGCATCACAATATCAGTTGGAATTTTTGACTTGATTTGCACGAATGAATGCAAAATGACAAAATAAAATTTTCACATAAGCATGTTTATGACAGGTTATACATTACATTTGTGTAAGTGCAAAACAAAAGCTTCGATGAGTTCATGTTCAATCAGTTTTTAATTAGCTTGGAATCATTCATTTAGACTATTTGACATTTTGCATAAAGACACAAACCGATCATATCATGATGATGCACTGAGAGTCAATAAAAGATGGTACTGAATGATGCTCAGCTGTGTTACCAGCTCTCTGTGTGTCCACTGAAGACCTCTGAAGGCCCAGACTGCAGAAAACCCAATTTCAGATTTAACTGACGAGCTTTGGGAGGCCTGTTCCACACCCTGCAGTACATGAACTGATTGTATCTACTCCCCCTAACATCAGCCATCCCTCTGAATGACTTGCAGTAAACTGAGCCTGCCTGGAAAACTCCAAAGTGCTTCCTCTTCCCTCTCACAGCGAGAGCCTGTAAACTAATGCTAAGTGACAGCGGAGACAGTTCAAATCTCATTTTCCCCTCTCCATCTCGTCCACTCGCAGAGTTCTCAGAGAAGAGACGGGAAGCGGTTGTGGGGTAAAGGAGAACATAATTGCTTCGTATGTGAGTCGTATCCGCTGGACGACTGAGAGCTGTAAAGCAGTATGGCTGAGCTGGTCAGTCAGACTGGAGCCTCGCTGGCTTCACACAGACAGACGGCAGAGGTAGACAAGGTCTTCATCAACCTCTCCACCTCCACTCATCAGAGCTGACAGCAAAGGAATTACTGATCATTGATTGATTGATGAACACACATGGCACTTCATTTTCACACAGGGAGGTGAACAAGCAGAATCATCTACAGTACAACACCCCATGATTGTGATACTGTCTGACCTGAACTTCTTTAAAAATCACGTTTCATTAGGATTTGTATCTCAACAGCAAGGGTCTAGCAATAGTATTTTTAGTTGGAATATAAAATGATTATTTTATCTGGATATTACTTTTGAAACAGAGAGGCTGTTTTACATTAAAGCATGAGATATGTATGTGTTCACAACAGCAGATTCTTTTAAAATCACAGTAGGAACAAATTCTGCAGAGAGTACTGCATTATGGTTTATTTTTAGTATTTATGATTTTAGTATTTATGATAGTTTTCTTAAGTGTCTTCACTGCATCTCTTCAAAAGGTACTCAAGTTTCAAACACTGTTTAGCGCTTATTAGCTACTGTCAGCACGCTAACACAAGAAGTACAAATACATCAAAACTGTACAGTACATAAAGGTAAATGTACTCTTTTTTATAGATATGTAATAAGCATTGTTGGAGGGTGCCTGAGGCCAAAGACAAGTGCATAGTTTTTTTCTCAACACTGAAGGGGAAACATGTGAAAAAAGGAGTTTAGAGGTTCTAACCCTGGAAATTTTAAGTGCAAAATACTGCAATCTGGTGAATATTTATGCACCAATTGTTGCCTTTTCTGAATCCATTTATGGTGTAAATGTCTTTGATTTTGTCGAAATAAAAGTCCACAGAAATGTTCTAAATACTGAGGGGGACATATCTCCTGTATTCCACCCCAAAATCTCCACCTATTACATGAGTCACTTCCCAGTTAAAAGAGCACCAGTCAGACCTCAAATGAAGGAAAACAATGGCTGTAATGGAAAGCAAACTGGACAATGGAAATAGACAGTTTTGGACAAATAATATTACAGCTATGTGCTCCTGGAAGAGTTCAGGTAACAGCATTATGTGCATGAGCTGTTAAAAGTTATCCAGATACGACGCAGAGTTTGCAGTGGCCTATGCAATGCAGTAACATTACTTCATCATTTATTTGCTGAATGTGTTTTCCTTGCACTTAGTTGCATTTACTTTTTATCAATTGACCAACCTTTCTACCTCACTCTACCTCTCTCTTTTTTCTTTTTTTTTTGCAATATTTCAAGATTTTGTTCCACTGACGTTTTTTTAAGGGACAAATTGAAAAAGCTCATAAAATGGGTGAATGGAAACACACCTATTGTTGCGCAAATGTTAAGAATGATAAGAAAAAAAGGCTTGAACTTCACTTGTGTTTGCCTGTAAGAGTGCTGGAGGAAACCATGGTTTATCATTTATCAACTGTGCACTCCAAAAAAGCAAAACAGCATCAATGGGACCACACACACACACCAAACACACACACACACACACTCTTACACTTTGGTGGGAAAAAAACAAGAGTGTGACCAAAACATTCTTCATCTGAGCCGAGCGAGCAGCGAGCCGTTCACTGTGACAGATGAGGTCAACAAAAAGTCTGTGTGTGTGTGTGTGTCACGGAAAGACATTGGAGGTAGAAGAGAGGTCAACACACTGACGCAGTTTTCTCTTCAGAAGTCAAGAGTTCCTGTATTTCATTAAACAGATATTAAACTCCACTTCCTCCTCCTTAACTCCAAACTTTAAGTGTTGGGGGTACTTCAGGATAATTAAACTTACTGCATCAAAGGCCGTACATGAGAATCAGTTTACTATTTAAAGGGTCAGTTCATTGAAATCAAAGAACATCTAACCAAGCAGGTAGTTTTGGTTTTATTTGTGCAGGTATTCAGATATCTGTTGTTAAGATCTTCTGCGTCCAACAAAGTACAGTGAAGATGAATCATATTTAGTTTGTCTACCTATAAAAACCTTTCTCATGGACAGCTTTATGTGTCATGTTGAAAAACACAGACAAAGGACCTGTTTTGTCTAATCAGTATGAAGATTTCAGAGAGAGACTCTTGAACTCTTGGCCCATAAAACCAAAAATATATCAGTATGAGCTAGCTAATTTATCAAATGTTTTTCATTGTGAAGTGACACTTTTTCATTCCTGTTTATGTTTTCATAATTTTTATTTACAAGGTAAACAAGTTGTAACCTTGTTCTGTATTGATGTTTTCTGTCTTTTTTGTTTGTATTTGTTACTTATCAACTTTTTTTAAAATTATTATTTTTATTTTTATTTTTTTTTGCGTACACTCTTACCCTCACCCTTTATGAAACAGCTGCCCAGCTGTTGATGCTTTTATTTTTTGTTTTTGGTGTTGTTATAGTTATCTGATGATTACTGTGCGGCAAACAATGAATGTTCAAAAGGTCTAATAAATATTTATCATCCTCCTCAAATGTTTTTTTTTCTTTTTAATTTGACACCTGCCTCGCTCTGTCTCACTAAAGCACGAGATGAAAAAGATTTTGAGGTGGGAAGGATACGAGAAGGCCAGAATCCCTCCCTTCATTCATTAACAGGAATTGAGGAGCGTTTCGAGGAAGAAAGAAACACAAAAGTCCTTGAGACGCCCGCCCCCCCTCCTTCATTCCCACCACACACACATTTCATTCCTTTTGTCTTTCCCCACTAGTAGTCATGGAAAAGAGAGACAAAACTCTCAAGCTCTCCAATACTAACACACTTCCAGGAAAAAGACAAATATCCAAACACCCGTCACACTCACACACACTCCTTACCACAGCGTCCAGGAACTTGACGCAGCGTCTCAGTTCAGGTCGAGTCTCACAGAATTGTCTGAACAGTAACCGTCCGATAGGCTGCCGCTCACAGAGGCTGCTGTAGTCCTTTTCTATGGAGACAAAGAGAGACATGGTATTGTGTGTGCATTTCACATGTATTTATTCCTCTGAAACTTGAGAAAATTAATTTGATTTTTTTTATTTTTAAACATGGGGGAAAAGGAAATGAGCAACTTTGCAAAAATTAATTAAAAAACTAAATTGTAATAATAAAGAATAGTAGACCTAAAAGGGGACTGGAAAATCACCTGGAAATTAGCTGTGGGGGATTATTAGATTTTATGGCAACACTTCCAGAAAACTCTAATTAAAGGTATGTTACCAAAACAAAATATGTATAATAAAATAAAATTCATATATTTATATTGTATTTTTAGCATTTTCTGCAGGTTCTTGTTTGTTTTGGGTTTTTTTGTTTGTTTGTTTTTTTTAAATGCATGGTAGGTTTTGTGTGACTTTTTATAATTTCTTGTAAATTGAAGTTACTCATTCTTCAATCTGCTTAGGTTTCAAAGAGTAAATGAACTGTAACAATAAAGTTAAGTTTCAATGCTGAAGTTAGCCTACTTGATATGTGGGCTGAGTCTGGTTTAAAATATTGGTTTAAAAGAGTTTGGTAGCACGTTACGTGAACTGTTGTTTGTTCCACCATTATCTATTTTTCCATTTGCACCGGGTCCTGAAGGAATACAGTTATTTTAATGCTGTTAAAACAAAGATTGTATGTAGTCAACTACAGCTGCCAGGGAGGTTTTAGGCACATATCTGGTGTTGTTTGAGTTCATCAGCCCAGCTGAGCTTCAGGACAAAAAAAACCAACACCAAGGAAATGTTGATTTGCATCTGTGACGCATGTGGATGCAAAGCAAGTCAGGAAGCTTCATGGACAAACAAATGTTATTCAGGGACCAGCAGAGAGGTCACTGTGATCGCTGTGAGAGGAGAGGACAGAAAAGAGCAAAACGATCTGCAAGTCAAACATTTTTCATCGATTTGGTATGACCCTAAATCACACAGTGTCAGGGCTTCACAGGCAACACCTCAAGGCAAGTCCCAACTTGAGGAAAAACTCCTAAACACAACAATGGGATTGTAACACAACAAGTCACTGTGTTACTGCTTTCTGTCTCTATCTCTGTAAAACAGCTATCACTAGGCGTAGTAATTTCTTTTTTCTCTGTACTTCTAGACAAACAAATTGCTGTTCATGTTCATTGTCTTGCACCACAACCCCACTGTATGCATTATTCTGGCCTAATAAATGTGTAAATATTATTTCCTTCCTTGGAAAACATTTGCAACATGCACATTTGCATTTACAATACAACTTTTTGAATATTCTGAACCCTGGCTTGTTTACACCCAAGTCTTCATCCTCCATAACCTTTACTGCTTAATTCCTCTTTTGTGTTTTATTGCTTTAATGTACTGCACCGTCTGCAGTTTGAATGTGTATCATGTCCCCCTACGTGCTTGTACACACACACCTAGGATCCTTTCACTAGGAAATGTTGCTCCATAAAGTTGCTGATGGTCAAGCATCCTGGATATGTTATTGCTACAGCAGCTTGCCTCTCTGAAGCTTGAAAATCACTTGTGCATGTGTAGAAATATTTATATTTATTGGAAAAACAACTTTGAATTGATATTTAAAAATGCATTTTGTTTCTGCCTTTGTCTCACCACAAAACTAAGCTATTTTTATTGTGTTTGCAGTTGGTGGGACAGACTCAGTCCCTGTTCATTCTCCAGCTATCTGTGTTTTAACACACTCACACTAACATTCAATTCCATTTTCTCTTTAAAAAAAATAAATCTCTGTCTCTTTTGTCATTACAACAGTAATGTGGATGAAATTTGACTCCAGTCTATGAACACCTGTTTCCCAAGCTGCTGGGCTGCAGAAAAGAAATTGAAAGAAATCATTATTCTATGATCAGGACACTGTCAGATAAAATAAACATGAATGCTGTCCCTGAAATGTTTCCAGTGGACATTGAAAGCATGAGTTGTGACTGAGCCGTAACACAGCCGGAACCAGTGGATAGATGTGTTAACATTAAAAAATGTTCCACAAGCATGGCCTAAATGTAGACTATGCAGGATTTTCCTCAAAAACAATATATAGACTCCTACAAATGTCATCCCTCAATTATGACCCAGTAAAGGTGTGCTGCGGTGCTTTTTTCTGCAGAGACTCTGACCTCTGCCTGTATTTTCTGATTTTCTTTTTAATTTGCTGTGTTCACAATGAAGTGGTGACTTTAGAAAAGGGAGCAAGCAGGTAGTAGCAGCATGCATCGGAAGCTACAAAATAGTTGTCAATAGTTGACAACTAATCGATTAATTTAACAATCATTGAAGTTCTACATGCAACCAATAGCATCTTTTCTTCCCATCCTCCCTGCTTGCTTCAGTAATTGAGCACGACTCGGGTGGAGTGCACCTTCAATTGTTGCAAATTTGATGTTTTCTTGTCACTTTGCTGAGTCATTTCCCATCAATGACACAGTGACTGATGGTAACTGATGCTCTGTTTGAACCCACTTTAGGAGGTTTTTCTGCTCCACCGTTCTCTTTTTCTCTGCTACGCTGATACATCCTCTCTGTTGTCTTCTGTTCTACTCTAATTATGTATTTTCTCTGCCCTAACATACTTCCTGTCCTGCTGCAAAGTGAAGTAAATGAGAGCCGAAGGCAAAAAGAACAATGAAGAAAACTGCTGAGAAAAAAACAGAAGACAGAAGTCAAAGGCAAAGATGAACAAAAAAAAGGCAACAACAAGAAACTCATCAGGTTGTTCTATGACTTTAAGACTTAATAATTAACATTTTTAAGTAACGGTCTATAGTGCCTTGTTTACATTAAACCTGAACCCATTATTCTCCTCTGAAAAATTAGCTTCATTACAGTTCATGAAGCTACTTGGCCAATCCCACTCTGGCTACTCATGCGCGAAATCTAACATCCCCCTGTTCTGGGAACTTTTCATTATGTGGTTGTGGATCAGTGGACTTTCTCAATAGATCAGTGGAGGTGTGATGTACATGAAAGGAGCTCCAGGACTGTACAGAACATGCTGTACATCATCACACAGAGAGCTCACACAAAGAGGCCTCTGTCAGGCCTCCTGCAGGCCTCAAGGTCCCTGCAGTGAATTTATGATGGCACCAGTTTGAAACTGGATTGAGGTCTTGGCACTTTGCCTCTTATCTCTTCATAGAATATTCGGGGGAAGAAGACAGAAGTAAACAAGCTGACTCTTTTCAGTGGATTCTGCTAGCGGCGCAGCTCCAGGGTTAGTCATTCGGTCCATCATGTTGGTCCACAATGTCTCAACAGCTCTTAGATGGATCACCATGTAACTTCGTACAGACATTAGTGTTTCCCAGTGGAAGAATATTAATGACTTTAGCATTTGACTAAAGGAGCTGTTGTGACTAAGAATAATCTCACAGAAGCCACTAACATGGCTGGAAACCCTTTTGAAGGGACTTTTTGATGTTGTTGTACACAACCAACTACAAGGTGACAAAGCTATAGAAAGGCAGTTGTAAGAGTGGTCATTTAAGAAGGCTACATGTCTAAAACCCTTCAACTTTGCAACTAAATATAGTTTTATGGATATCTAGTTATTTTTTCCCTGAATCACCTGAATCCAAACCAGAATTGCTGCTGCTCTGATGACGATGATCAATCCGCACATCTCTGATTTTACAGTCATTTAAATGTCAGCCTTGAGTTCAACTCAACACAAGAAATTGCAACATATGTATCAGCGAAGAGATTAGTTTCCCCAGCATTGAAGTTGCTCAGTGCTGTCGAATGCAGAATGAAGATGTATGTTAACTAGGTTGGTGATATTGAAATTCCTTTCCTTTTGATATACCTTTTAGAGAAAAAAAATTAGATATGATTAAAAAAAATAAAAGCTGAGAAGAGAGCCACATAGCACACATAAATATAAACAGATCTGGTATGGGGAAGCATATACCCACAACAAAGTAGCCCCAATGTATAGATTATAAGCTCTATTTTTCACAAGGGCATGCTGTGATCATTGCACCACACACAGAGTCCAGAGCATGCAAACACTGGGGGGCTGCATTCATATATAATACATTCCCAAAATTAAGCACGGCCAAAAAAAGGCTGGTCTCTCCTACTTTTTTGACTAAGAAATAAACAGTTATGTCATATAAACAAACCAACCTCCAGAAAGTCACTGAGGTGAGGTTTTGCAGTGATGACCAAACAAGCAGTGGAGATGTACATTTTCAAATAAGCTATCACTTACTTTTAAAATATCAACAGAACCCAAATTTTCCCTGTTTGTTTTGCTGCCATTGATTGCATATTTGTTTAAAACATAATTTGATGTTACTGTCGCTGCCTCCGAGGAACAAATAAAAGCTGCTGATTGGTGGAGGCAGAGAACACAGATATAAATGGTGTGCAAATCAGTATGATTTCACATCTTGCTTAGTGAATAAAGGGTACATTTTATCCAAACCAAAGTTCGTGTTTGCTGAAACCATGGATTTACTAACTTAAGGACTAAGAAGACTAACTGAGTGAGGCAGTTTTCATGAGAATGACATGTGTTTTATTATGAGTTAAGGCAGTTAAGCTGATGTAAGTCTTTGTTTAGTGAAAGAGAGAACCTTGGATTGGTGTACGATTGGATTTCTCTGTTTGATGCAGAAAGTAGGTACACAAACAGGCCAAAAAAGAGCTGCCAAACCAGTCAGTGTGACACACCTTTTGGCCCCAAAAAGAACTAACAACAATCACCATTTTCTTTTGTACTTCTATATTTATGGATGAACCATACAGAAGGCAAGGGAAAAAGAGAGAGGCAGAACATTATGCAAATTCATAACACGTGTTGCATATCTGAACATGTGACTGTTATCGTGAACACGTGATGACCACTATTGTGGCAAACCAATATCATTTTGAACGATAATCTTGTCATATCACCCAAGCCTGATGTAAACATTCTTGCACAGAGCTGCTTACAAAAAAGCTTTCTGCAGCTGGACTTTAAAGCCAGCGTCGACCTGTATGTTTACCGTAAGATCGAGTTTCTCTAATGGTCTGTCGATAAAGGGCCCAGAGCATCTAAGAGGAGGAGGAGGAGGAGGAGGAGGAGAGGAGCCAGCATCTATCAGGACCCAAGGTGCTTTCATTCGCTATTTGTACAGAGAACAAGCACATGTGCTCTGAATTTCCTGCACGTGTCTCTCAAAGAGCAGGACAATAGCAGCAAAACCACCAGGAGAGAAAGTTAACAACAGCAGCAAACCATTAGATACCTGATGTGTTGTTACAAACAAAAGTGCATTTTGAGAATATGTGACATAAACACCAAACTTCCACTTCCTTCAACAAGTGTGACATTGATGTGGCATTGATGCAATATCATCACCAAAATCACTGAACTCAGTGAGTGTGACCAGGACATGTCATTTGTGCTTGTTACTTTCACTGAGGACTGATGATATTGTCAGATTGTCTTGGAGCATCTTACAAAGTTAGACAGCTGTTTTCGCTCCAAAGAATCCTCCAGCAGTCATTCAGACATCACACGCTCTTTTCCCACTGTGTCTGCAGCAGCTGACCAATCTGCCGCGTCCACTTAAAAATGACTTGTATTGTACTTCTGCAAATTCTCAGACAGAGAATGAGTAAACACAGCAGAAACAGACTGAGCAGAAGACTCACATGGAAGTCTGCACTCAATGTTTGGTGTTGAATGTTCTGCAAACAATGTTTTTTATGTCATAGTGAAGAGTTTATCAAACTGGGTGATCCAACACTTCAATAATGCATTTACAATTTTAGACCAAAAAATTAGCAGAAATGCATCTGAACAATGCAAAAAAGTGCCACATAAATACAGGACACATGCTGCATATTGGCTGTGTGATATATACAATTCTACACCAAACATTTTTTTTTTTTTTTTTTTTTTTTCTGCTCAGTTTGTTTCTGCTGTGTTTACTCATTCTCTGTCTGAGAATTTGCAGAAGTACAATACAAGTCAGAGGAGACAGAAGGAGACAATACGAAAAGAAAAAAGAACAACCTGTTTCTGACAAATAAGGAAGTTGACAGTTTCCTGAATGTCTTTCTCGAGACTCCCTCCCACTCACCTCTTTCTTCTGGTTTCACAAAAAACTGACAAGGATTTTCAGAGCTGAATAATTACTGAGCTCTATTCTTTGTTCATCTTATCAGTTGTCTTATTTCCATTTCTCTCTCTGATCCTCACCTTTTACTTTCCTTTTCCTAACATTTATATTTTGTCTCCTCCTCTAACTGGGACATTAGCTTTTCATAACATTTGTGGTTTTGTGCAGCTACATGCTGAACTTCCTGCCTCTTTGTGTTACACAGTATGTGAGACAGCATGTTTGACTGAACTCAGTCAAATCAAAGCTTATTTGCATAGCACCTTTCAGGAGAGGGAGGCTCGGCTGAGGTTTCCGGAAGAAAAACAACATCTGATGTTCATCACATGAGCACGCACTGCTTCAGCCACACTTCATTTAGCATACAGGATATTTTAGCACCAGAAGGGACTATTATTACCCTGTTTGGCCAAATAATCTCTGGAATTAAATCAGAAATGGAATCAGGATGCAAAAGTTTCTTTTCATGCTCTTATTTCCATTTGCACCACATCTGAAGAGCTGTGAAAATGAGGCTACTGCCATCCTATTAAACCAGTGATGGCATATCGGCAGCTGGAATCAAGCCACTTTATTTGGCCCAATTCTGGGGCATCGTTCCTCCAAATTCTTCAGGCAACCAAATGTGGCCTGACTTATTTCTTCAAGCATGCTTAGTTTGGGCCGATGCTGGGCCAGGTCATTTTGGCTACCTGTGAAAACTTAACTCAAGCACAAAATAACTTGACAACACAAACTGATAATTTGGTTTGTTGGCACCTGCTGTTGCATGACTGTGTGATATGAAAACATGTTGGAAATGAGATGTGCAGAGATGGAAACAGAGAATTAAAACTCAACTAATGCAAGACATCCATGGGCTATTTACTGACATAGATGGAGAAAAAAAACAATCTTAAGTCTCTTAAGATAGTGTTAACCTCAGACCTTATTTAAGGCTTCTAACCAAAAGCCTATTCAAAAAAACCTACTGACTTTGAGACAAGGAAACTGGAGGTGCTGAATGCTAATGAATTTCCTGGTTTAAGGACTCATTACTGGGGTTCTCTGTATGCTGGGTAAAATATTTTAAATGCTAACAGTGCATTTAGATAAATACAGTGCTATTCTCAGCGTCCTTACACACTCACAGTCATGGATGTATAAAGACACCTGGATGCAGCTTTGGGGGCAGGCCTCATTCATTCCTACTAAAGGTACTCAGTGACTCATGAAGCCCAAATGGTTCAAGTGTCACATATAAAATTACCCAGATGATCGGCACTGATTCTGCACTGTGTGGCCTGTAGTTGGCTACTTGTGGTTTGGTGTTCTGTGAAGTTGACTGGTGATAAAACTATTCAATTATGTGGCTCTTCAATACTTTTAAATTTTATCAGACTGAATGTACTAAATGTATGTCATTTCACAGGGGTTGTAACAGTTTAAAAAATGCATCCACTGATTTACAGACGTCTTTTTTCTCGGTGTAAGTCAAGGGGGAAAAGTCTCTTTGGGGCCACAGTGTGTGATGGTGCAATTTGCAAGTTCCTGCAGTGTAAAATTAAAACTGTAATATTCTTATTTCACAGAACTAACTGATGTAGAAGCCCAAACAAACACACTGTACATAAAGTCATCCTTGTGGTTCCCAGTTTTGATCCTAACCCGCCTGTCTGTCGCCACACTGCGCCTTCAGGCAGCATGAGTTTTATCACTGGTCACCATCAGCCGGGCCTCTGTGCTTCTTCTTTAATGGATGTCTTCCTAACAATGTGGCCTGTGTGTTTACTCTGCATGGTCTGGGTGCCATGTATGGATGTATACTATGAACAGGCTGCATGCAGCTCCTTTAAACACAAACACTGCTGCCAACGGATGGGAACTTTGCTGTAAACATCAGTGGTAATATTTCACATCACACTGACATCACATGTTGCTATAGTTAACCTTCAGGGGAGGTCAGACCACTTGGTCGGTTCACAACAGAACACCAACACACAAACAAAAGGCTGAAAGATATGAAAAAAGTGTGTGACAACAATTTCTCTGAGCTATTTTGAGCATTAAATTATGATTATTTCTACATGTAACTATGTTTGTGGTCTACAGGAATAAAAAAAAACAAAGCAAAAGAACAGTTAAGTGTGGGACAGTATCATCTTACTTTGGGGCATGTTGTGTATTTTGTTTCTACATGAAAAAAGCTATAATTTATGTTTCACAGTTGTATGCCTCCACGGACCAGTAAAGTTGCAGTTTAAATACATGTCTGTCTGGAGTCATACGTAGCCATGACAGCTGACAATGCTTCAAATATGGAAGTTGTTGCAAAAAGCAACTTATTCTAAAACATGGATGCTTCACACAAATCTTCAACCTGCAGCACAGAAGATCTTCACAGATTCAAGGTGACAAAATTAGTGTCAGAATTAATTCAGTACCCAACTAAATGTCTCCCCTTCTGTTCCTGAGTTATGATGTTGAGTAATGGCCAGAAAATTGTTTTTGCAGAGAATTATGATATCACATTAAACATGACCTTTGACCTTTTGGATATAAAATTCCATCATTTCATCAGTGTATCCTATTAGATATTTGTGAGAAATTGTTTCATAATATGCATATGAATTTTTGAGTTGTGTTGAGATGTTTTGAGATGGCCAAAAACATATTGTTGAGGTCAAAGTGACCTTGACTTTTGACCACTAAAATCAAATAGTGCATTGTTAAGTCATTGATTTTCATCTCATCATGGGACTATAGAAAATAACTGAAACAAAGAGCAGCTGTATGCTTTCAATAGGAGATGCTGACTATATTTATACATTAAAAAGATAAGTTAAAATCACAGTTGTGAAGTTTGATCTTAAATATAGAAACAAAGACACAGACAGAGGTTGACACATTAAAAAAGAAACAAAGGAGTAGTTGTATGTAGCTGGCAAGGTTATATCACCAGAACTGTTCTCATCGCTTCAGGCGAGGTAAGAGAGATTTTAGATAAGTGTGAATCGCAGTTCTTGGTACTAGCATTGGCTTTATAAAAAAATCGATTTAATTGATCTTGATTGAAATAGTTCATTCAAGTCCTGACTGACCCCATCACTTATATAAACTCTTAATCTCATAGAGAGAGGTTTGATGTGAGGAAAAACTTCATAACTGATCTGCAGGACTGGAGGAGGTTTGGATGATTGAGAGATCGTCCACCACCATCTCCACCAATCAAACCAAAGCAACAGCATTATATTCTGAAAATGAGCCCACACTGCTTCCCCAACACAGTTTACGTTTCTTATACTTCTGCTGCACACATTCTGAAGTGTCTTATTCACTTCCTGGCTGCGGTGAGATTTATCACAATCCCACACTGCAGCTTTATCAGTGCTTTATATCTTCACTGGTATATAGCATCGCAATACTCAATCTGCTGAGCTGCACAAAGATAAAAAATAACACAAAGCAAAGACAGAAAAACAGCAGTTGTTTTTGAACAGCCAATTCCCAAAGTTTCACACAAAACCTACAAAACTGCAGAAATATCACAACAGCTGAGTAAAACCTGTAATATAAGCCCTTTTCATCTCATAAAAATCAATGTCTTATATGCCAGGGTCTGCAACTCAAAAGGCAAAGTAAATGTTGGCATTATATGTTTCTGCAAACCATGGAGCTCTAACATTTGTTTATGAACAAAACCACTTGGTTGTGGTTAGGAAAACATCAGGTTTTGCTAAAAATTATCCAGTTTTGGTGGCACAATCGACCGTTGGAAACAGAGCGATGGCTCTCTAAAAATAACTTGTTTTGTTTGTTGGTCTCAAGGGGAAATTGCCTATGTTCTAAAGACCCTATGTTTCCCAGTTCAATTTGTTTTTTTTTTTAATTTTTGGACCCTAAAATAGCTTTGGTTTAGTCTTATAACACATATTATCACATAACACATATAAGACAAAGAGCCATAGATGGATTTAAATACAAAATGCAAATTGACACAAACATAAACAGAAAGTATACTTTACCAAAGACCTGTACCAGTACAATTTCATCACTCTTAGTCATGATTTCAGTCACCTATCCTAAACGTCTTTCTCAGGTTCCCATTTTGTTCTATACAGAGCTGAGGAACTTAGGACCAGAAGAACATAGGGCCATTTGTCATGTTCCCATTATGTGACATATAAATCTGGAAAACACCTAACCTTGGGGACATAGGAATGCTTGATAAATGGCTTTCACTAATCATGAAAACAAAGCTAAACAAACCACATTTTTGCACACAGCGAGTTAATCTTGGTTTGGGTAAATTATCAAACCTCTGAAAGACATGAACATGAAATGAAACTCATTAGAACTTGTTGAATTTGCAGTTAAGAAAGCTTTTGCTCATAACAATCCTGGTGGCCTGATCACTAAAAAAGACGTTTAAAACTGACTAAAACTTAAATGCAATCATATACAGGTTTATATACAGTATGTATCATATATTGAAAATTAATCTGGCAGTGTAGAAAAGACGTAAATAATAACATGAATAGTTTCTTTTGTATTTCACATTCTTTTTTCTAAGTTCATATTGAGGTCTTAAGACACACCACAGGTGAGATCTTTTTTCAGCTGCTACACCAGCAATTTTTTTTCATCGCCCAAGCACATCCTCTCCTGTCTATCTGCGTTCTTCTGTCTGGCCTGCTATCATTCACTCTGGGCTCCGTCTCTGACCTGTCACAGCAACCATACTGCTGGTTGAAACTGCAAAAACACCAGTCTGCTTCCTCTTTCCGTGCAGGCCACAGTTTCCTCTGCGTTACCACTTGAGCAAGTTCAGTTGTTTTTTGCAGCCCTCATTCACTTGACATCTCTAAACTGGATGAGCCATCTGCTTTGTGTGAAAGTAGTCAAGTTAGGACAGATTTTAGCTGCCTGTCTTTGAGCGTAGTATCAAAGCGTGACAGCTGAAATTGAGTATGAGCTGACTGGTAGTCACTGAATGCTTGTGACAAAGCAGCTGAGTGTCTTGAGAATATCCTTGCGTAAAACGGAAACTAAAGAAAAAAAGTGAAAAGGGAAAATAAAAACAGAAGTTACAAGAACACTCTATCTGTTCTGTCCATGTGTTGGACAGGAAGTCTTGGGATTACAAAACACAACAGTCATCATCCGCCTCCAGATGTAAATCACAAGTTTTATTAGAAAACAATGTTATATCGATTTGTTGGACAACAATACGATATTTGCTGATACTACAAAGTCTGCCATAATATGATTTCAATTTGATTCAATTCAGCGACCTGAGATCTATTTGAGATGATAAATATCCTCATTGTCTTTTTCTTGGTTGTTTGGCTGCTGTTGTCTGCCTAGTGCTAGCTCTGTAAGTAAGGAGGTGACACCGGTGCCATGCAAATTTCAAAATAAAGGCACATCTTAATGATGATGATATGTATTGATGTGTTCACTTTGCATGAATGACATTGTACTGTCGATCACTGAATCGAATCGAAATGAATCCAGATCAATGCATGGTTACACTACTACATCCGCCTCAATCAGCCGATGACAAAAGAAGCACAATATTAGTCAAATCCGAACCTGAAGTCAAAAAGATCACCAACCAGCTTCAAAATGTATTATTATTCATTAAGTTATTGGAACATTTTAAAACTTATATTCAATAAGTTTATTGCACTAAATTGTGCTGTACATCATTTTTGAGGGGGTGCACATATTCCCCATGTTTTCTGCTTCATTCTGCTCTTACGTGGAAACTGAGCTTTGGGACAATGTCAAAATTTGTGGTTTTATAGGGAGTCACGTAATGGAATTACTTCTTTATGGACAACATTTTATCCAAGTACTTGCATTCAGTGTCTTTGGCCAAAGAGCAGATTTCCTGATATGGTTAATGAGCTCCACATGTATTAATTAAGTCATTTTTATGACAGGGACAAAGAGTTTACCATCCATTTCTTCATTTTTTATGAGTAACCTGAGATCTGCTGCTTGGGAGTGTGGATATCTAACATATGGATGTCTATTTTTGTACAGTAGACTATTATTGGGCCACTGCAAATACACAGAGGAAATGAAAAATCAACATTGATCATATAAACTCCGTGAAACTTAATCTGTACATTAATAAACACTGAAACATTAAAATATGACTTGATCAAGTTTCAGTATATCTGTGCATCCAAAAATAACTAACTAATCTGTCTTAAGTGTTGCACAGTTGACATCAGTCACACAGTGTCAGGAGCATTTCCCAAACAATAACCCTCTAACACTTAACATCTATTGTTCCTTTAAATTACATATTCTATCGTTTAAATAGACACTGTTTTTCTAACATTTTAAGATCATCTCTATGCACAGGTTGAGCACTTAAATATTTATGTTAAATATTTTGCAGCTTTGCTGTCCTTGTTTTTATCTGTATGTCTATTTCTGTGTATGTAAGATGACAGCAACAAACTAGATAAATCGTCATGGGGATGTACGCCTCTGTGCACCAGTCCAGTTGCACTTACAGTTTTTACATCCAATGTCTGTGAAAACGTGGACGCTTCACACAACGAAGATCTATACAATTAAGGTGGAAATCTGAAGTTCTTAAGTTATGGTCAAAAACATGTTGTATGTAGTATTGGTATCGACAGTGGTATCATAATTATTTAAACGATACCCAGTGATAGTTACAACTGTCTGATTTCCAGCTCAAGGAGCAAGTTGACTTGAACTTATCTGCACAACCCACAAAATAGCCAACATGCCAATATCAAGGTCTGGTGTTAGCTACACAGGACTTTTTTAGCAAAAAAAGATGCTTAGATACAACCAAGTCGTACAAGATACAAGATATTTGAATCCATTTCAAAGGCTTTAGAATAACTTGAAACATAAAAGACCACAAAGACAAAAGGACATCACAACGTTATCTTACCTGTGCTTTGTCGCAGCTCTTCGCACAAACTTATGTGGGGAAACTGCAGCAGCTGCTTCCATTTCTTGCTTTTTCCTTTTCTGTTCCCGCCACCTCCTGCAAAAACAAACAGTTTGGGTTCAAAACTCGAGTCCAAGACGGATGTTTAAAAAAATGCACAACAGACATTTGACTTATGTGTGACGGCTCATGCGCAAGCGGTATGGGCATTGGGAGCTGTGTATCAAATTGGCATATATCAATGTGCTCTCTGAAACACTGCAATGGACAACTACATTGTTTGAGGGGTTGTCTTATATGAAGATCAACAAAATGAATTTTAGTTTAAGAGGAGAAATTTATGAAATCATTCAACAATTAATTGATGTTACCAAATATCTTGAGGTTTTACCATGTAATATAATGAGGAAAAAACTTCACATGTCTGCCCATTTTTCAGACTTCTGAAATATTAATTTAAGACAATTTAATATTGACTAAGGCCTTTATTTTATCCTGTTATTTACTGCATCAATGTTTGGATTACTGAATTGAATTCAATTTCATTTATAGTGTGTGATATCACAAATCACAATTTGCCACAGGGGGCTTTACGGCATCCTTGTATCCTTGGACCCTCACAGTGGATAACTAAAAACTCCCCCAAAAAACCTTTAAATGGGGGAAAAATTGAAGAAACCTCAGGAAGAGCAACCAAAGAGAGATCCCTCTCTTGCAACAGATGCCATGTTTACAAAACAGATCAACATAATAAAATTACAGTTATCAATATGACAAAATGATGCATTGGAGACAGAGAGAGAGAGAGAGGTCAACAACTTAATCACACAGTCATAATGTGAGGACTCACCTCCTGTCAGGGGACAGTAAGGTTCCCATAGGGTTAATCATATGCTTTGGGGTAAAGACTTGGTATTAGTGTTGGAATTAAGTCTTTGGGAATAAAATTAAAGTCAACAAAATATATTCAAGTTTGGTAGGACATGTTTGGGTGTTTGGGTGCAGCCACTTGAGAAACTGCAGGAGAAAAAACAAAGAACGAACGTCACCCGAGCAATCAAAACAAAGCACAAAGAAAAACTAGAGGAAGTTCCCGTCCTCTCTGCGTCAGTGCTCAGGCTGCTTTCAAATGCTCTTAAAGCCTGTGATACACTCCACAGTGATGCAGTTTACAGTGCAGGTTCATTCTGCAAGAACAGGAACCAACACGATGCCCACTATACTAGATTACAATCTCAAGCAAGTTTCAAGTCTCTGCAAGTATATTTTATTCTCATGTAATTCACAGAAACCAGTAGGTGGCTCAAAACTAAAAGAATCAACATTTTTGATAATCTAATATTCATTTTATCAAGCAAAAATGTTAAATATCCTCTGGTGTGAGATTTTCTAAAGTGAGGATTTTATTTGTGTGACATCTTTTACCAAATCTCTGACATTTTACAGAGTAAGCAACAGACCTATTAATCAAAAAGCATGAATTTGCAATAGCTGCAACCTCAGGCCAAATTTCAGGCCTCATAGGCCAAAAACTGTGTCCAAACACTAAAAAACACACCAAGCAGCTGATAGTTTCACTTTTGGCAGTCTGCCCCCAGAGACTACTAGGGGTGTAAGGATCTATCAATCTGCATTGCTATATCGATTAAATGAGCGATAATCACCTAACATCAATGCAAAGTCCATATCATCCTCTTTCAGACGCGCCCTTATTTTGAAATTCTGCATCACCATCACACAGCGTCTGGCAGATGATGACATAATGGCGAGCAGCTGAGAGAAAGATGATGATTTCGTTATAATATATCCATGTGATGAGGATAACTCATAATAACTTTATAATAGATCCATGGGATTTGTTTTCGGAGAGATTGTGAGTCAGCAGGCGGCAAAGCCATACCGAGGAAACATAAAGTACCTGCTGGGCCTTTTCACTGACTTCTTGCTAATGTTACGTTAGCTGCTCTGTTTCAGCAATGTTGACTGAAAAAACGTGCATGTAGACTGAAAGTCATCCGTGCTGTTCTGTCGGGACATGCGGGGACTTAAGCATAAATAATAGTAAGTTGGTTAAGTTATAAGTAAAGAAAAAGTCAGCTAGCCGCTAAGCTAATTTCTGCAATGTAAAATGCCATAGGCTTATGCTCATAACATTAGCATGTCTTGTATGTGGGGGAAATGTGATCTACAAAAGACAGTCGCTTTGTCTATGATCCACCACAGTTATTATTTAGTTTCATACTTTAGTGAAAAGATTTTGTTGTTAATCCACGTTTTGCGGATGTTGGGAGAAGTCTGTCTTCAAGTCAGACAGCCCTGAAGTTTTAGGAAAAATATCATATTATGAATTAAATGATTTTTTTTCCAATAAGGGTTTTCAAACAGAGTAAGCCAGTTTTAATCCTTTCCAATTATGTATATGTTGTTTTTATTTTTGGACAAAAGCAAAGAAAGGGGTGGCAGCTTCTCCTGTAACCTACAGTGTAAAATGAGCATATATATCGATCGCAGGCCCCTAAATCGAATCGAAATCGTATCATGGTAGACTTAGTAACCCGTGATTTACACCCCTTGAGATTACCCGCAGCCAATCAGTCCTGCGAATCCTGTGACATGTTGACCTTTGTTTTCAAAAAAAATCTTCCCACCTGAAAACGATGAAAACTCTTCCCAGCCACAGAAAAAACGAAAAGTCATTATTGCTGTGAGCCGCACTTTGCCACTGCTTGGTGTGTTTTTGATTAAGGAGAGGGAAATCACTGTTTGTCGACAAAGCAACCGCCAGAATAAACTACACAGCTGCTGTGATTGTGAAAATATTGACAATGGTATCCCAGAGTCAAAGGTAATGTCTCTAAATGTTTTGTCTCATCATGCCAACAGTCCAAAACCCAAATATATTCAGTTTACAATCATATTAAAAAGAGAAAAGCAGCAAATCTTGATATCAGACAGGCTGAGGCTGGCAAACACATTTCTTATACAATAAATCAGTTTAATGATTGACTGTAATAATTGTTGACTGTGAGCTCTACTTAACTATTAATATAGGTTAAACGTGTTTGTGTAACCTGAAAAACATACAGTGAACACGAACATAACCTCCAGTAGTGGTTTCAGAAAGTTTCAGAAACAAGAGTTGTCATATCTGTAAGTCAGCTTGAAATAATTTGTAAATCTGTGTGCACAGCTTGATCTCACACATGCATGACTCCACTTTCCTGTTGCTATTTTTCTTTAACACTACTTTGTAGCTTTTATTTGCATACTAAGCTCTGATAGGTCAGTTGATCCTCTAAGTGTTGGAAATAATCCTTCAATGAGCGCAGCACAAATCCTGTTGAAACCACTGAACAGATCTAAACTGTGCACTATAACAAATTCCTGTAAAAATATGACCAAATTCTAACAGTTTTGCTTTTTAAAAATACAGTAAAACACAGTAAATCTTGATGCTTTTTGGAGGCAATATCACTGCTGTAAAAATACAGCCAAATTCTAACATTAATGTACAGTTATTTCAAAACACAGTAAAACACTGTAAAAGCTTTTTGGAGACAGTGTTACACTGTAAACCTCAAATTCTACTGTAAAATACTGCAATACATTTAACTGTAATATGATGTTGAATTAATTCATGGTATTGTAAAATAACGATAGGATGCTGCCAGTAGTTTACCTATATTTTACAATACTGATTCAGGGGTTTTAGAGCTTTGCTGTATGTAGCCTGAAAGGCAAAACCTAGGGAAATAAAAGCCCTTACGTAGTTGGCGCTCCAAAGCTGATAGCTAGGAGCGTTCAACTGAATGCGACGCAGATTAACATTTTATCAACCCAGAGCTCCTCATGTTTGGATTTCAGCAGTAGGACAGGCTGAGGCTGCTGTTAAAAGAGACTTAAGGAAATAAATCAAACTGGATGAGAAAAACGATAGAGGTGCATGTCCAATGTAAATTACACCCTTTGCTTTCTGTAAACACCTTGCTGAGTATCCTTCAGAGCTCATCCAGAGGCAATCGATTACAGATGGCAATGCAATAAAATGACCGATTGCTTTTAATAATGTACTCTGATCAAACAAATATTCAGAGTATATACTGATAACAGAGTGTTGTTGTGAATACAGCCGCAGCCTCACGCTGTGACAAAGAGAAAGTCAATACAGCGCGTCAGGATTTGCTATTCAAATACTGCAAGGCAGTTGCTACTCAGACATGCCCGAGTAAAAGTGAGTTATTGTCGCAGATACAATGCAAACAAGATGTTTTGTTTGTGTCCGGGCAACAGATGATAATATCAGCCACAGAGATCACTGATGTACATTTGGTGCATTTAGTGAAGATGTACATCAAGACAAATGGTATTAAAACATAGATTATTCACAAAATAATTAACACACAAAATTAGATTCAAAGCAGCCTAATTAGCTTTTAGTTGTCGAGGAAGAAATCATCCCACACTGGCAAAAGGAGAGAAGGAGACTTGTGACACTGGAGGTCAAAGGTGACGTCTGTGAACACAGTTGTTTTGAACTTGAGAAAGGCCATTTAACCGACATTACACATGACACTGCAGCTCAGCCTGAAAGGAGAAACCAGTGCTGCCAAATCGACTTAATAAAACCAAATCACACCAAATGAGAGAAAAATAAATGTAAATTTCTTTTTTCCTAAACTGACTCCATCACTTTTTTCAGTTGGAGAATCAAACTTAAAGATGCTTTGTTGGGTTGAAAACATAAACGTTCTGTTAACATACACTAAAGCCTGTGGTGTGTGTCCTTTAGGCCTGTCAGACAGAGTGCTGAATATTTGGTGTGTAAAACATCAGAAAATAGTAGAAATTAGCTTAGATTTTTTCATGAGCCCAAATGAATGTGTTTTTTTTGTTGTTCTTTTTAACAGCACACCATTCAGTTTACTGTAATGTACGACTGTGTTCCTCAAACAGTGTTTCCCTGTTTGACTTGTTGTAGATGGGCTGCTAGTCAAGCACCTTCTGATTTGTGCTCACCGTCTTTCTCTGATAACTTCAGATCCAGACGTTCAGGAGGTTTTTACCAGGAGCCAAATTATCCGCAGAGGTCTTGTCCTCTCCAAAACAAATATACCTTAAAGCAGTTTCACATTTAAAACCTGTGTTTTTCTATCGCTGCTTGTCTTGTTGCAGAGGGACGAACAAAATATGGTGGCTGATGCAAAAAACACAAATGGCCCTATCCAGAGCTGGTGTTTGGTTTGTCCATTCTGGGCTGCTGTAGAAAAAAATGGCAGTGCAACATGGGAGATTCTGTAGACGATGAGCCGCTTCCTATGTGGATATAAACGGCTTATTTTAACAAAAAACATGACAGTTCTTATTTTCGAGTGTTTATATACTAAAGAAAACATTATATCATACTGTATATTATATTTTGTTTCTGCCAATATATCCCTCTTCACACACTGGACCGTTAAGGCAGCCTTTAACTCGGTGGTCTAAAGCCTGCGCCATGTTAATGTCCCATCTGCTGTTTAAAACCCAGTCTGAGATCTATCACGTGTACCCTCTCTGTCTCCACTTTGAAGTCTTCAGTGAGCAGAAAATTACATTTTCTATGAATAGTATTTTTTTCCCCTTAAGCAAAATAAGACACATCAGCTGATGAATGTGAGAGTGAAACAGTCAGTCAGGCTGCAACTTATGATTTTCACCGCTGACATTTTACAAATTACAAAATTGAAAAACAAAAACAAAACAACACTCTCTGTTTGAAATAATAGCATTTCTAATGTTAGACTGTTGGTATTTAAGCCAGGTCTTTGTGTGGTTGCAGGTGTTTGAAAAACATTTAAAGAGAGACCAACTTTTGATTGAAGAAATAACACGTTTTTCCTCTTACAAATTAAAGGATTCATTCATTGGAGAGTACTATCATATCACTTAGAGGTTTTGCAGCCAGACACTGATTTTACTGAGTCAGCACTAGTGTCAAAAAACTTCAAGCAATACCCAGCCCCATCAATAAGAAGGTGCAGGACTTCAGCCTGCTAGATTTTTCTTTAAAAATCTGGTAAAAATACAAGAACAGCTAAGGTTTATATTACGTGATTACATCCTCATCTATAATCAGTCACATTATGCTGCTTGTTCTGAGCCCCTAAAGACACTTCAGAAACATTTCATCAATCTTTAGAGGACAGTCACTCCGAGACAAACAAGAAACAGTGCGAACTCCATTAGTCTCAAACATGTCAGCAGTTATACATTTGCTCACACAAACCGAATTAGTAAAGACAGAGAGAAAAAAATAAATGTACAGGTTACTTAAGTTCAACTTTGATTTGAAGCTGTGGTGTTGTGTCCTACATGATTGAAACAAATGGAAAGAAGAAATTCATCAAGAGAAAATAACACGCTAATAGATTTATCGGTTGGTATTTATAGGTCACAACTGTTTTGTTCTTTTTTTCTGCACATCATGACATCTGCCAGATTTCTTTTTTTTCACAGGTGGTGGTGTTATTATATTTATGTAGATATGACAAAGGTTATTGGGCTTCCAAATTACTGGTCTTAAACAAGAACTGTAAATTGCAGTATACATATTGCACTTTAATCACAAAGTTCTTGTTTATTGAGACCTTTAAACTCTATGATAAATACTGTATTTACATCTTTACTAAGTGCTGTCCTTTGCTGGTGTATATTTGATCTCCTTTTATGGTCAATTTTAGCGTCTTTCAATTTGCGTGCTGCAGCTCATACAGCTTAAAGGGACAATTATTCCCAAAATATTTTTTAAAAATTCATTTGTTATCCTCTTTCTTGCTTTTTTTTTATCAAACTAGAATGTTTTAGCGTGAGATGTCAGTGATAGTGGATGTAAAGATGTCTGCCTTATCTTTATTGTAGTAGAAGTAGGTTGCACCCAACATGTGGTCCTAAGAGCGCCCCCCCCAAAAAAATAAATGTCTAAAAACTCAACAGCAATGTCTCTTTCCAGAAATCATGACCCGCACCCAAGATTATCCACAGACCTTGTTGTAGGACCTATTTTCTCTCTGCCAAACTAAACCCACCAACCATATCACCGCACTGAAGGAAGCGTGCATCTACTCATGGACAAGAGGCCTAACCCCAGTGGACACTACGCCCTGCAAACATTCACGCTTCACAGTGGACTGAATCACAAACTAGAAGTCCAAACCCCCAATAACTGAAACTCTGTGGGTTATGAAAACGTCTCCACGCGCAAGAAGTGACACGAAGAGCTCAATACTGAAATACAGACTTTTGAACAGCAGAGGGTGAGCACTGTGTCTACAGAAGATGGACACTTCAGAATGACACCTTTAATCCCTTCACTCTCCTTCATATTAGTGTGTAACACTGGTGTCATGCTGCCGCGTGTTTGGCCGGTGAAGTTCAGACTGTTTCCTCTCTTCTTGCCACTGGCAGCCATGAACATGGGGAGTTGCCTGGTGTTGCTTGCTTTAAAGGAAAACTCCACCCTAAAACTTTAACAACATCTACAGTGCTTTTGTTCCAATTCTATAGGCCTGTTTTTCTTTTTGCAGACTTCCTTTTCATCTCCTACGAATGACTGAACTGTGAAAGTCGACTGTATGTGTGGGTACGGTATGTGATTTGGTGTCAGGCACTCAGATTTTTAAAAAAAAAGGTTTTAAAAATGAACAATTTCAGAGAGAAATCCATCAAAGAGGACACAGAGAAGTCTTTGTCTTGTGATGAGGTATAGTCAGTATGACAGTGTAATTAAACAGATGGAAAACAAGGAAATGACCTTTTGTGATATCATTTTAAACATATATCGTACTTGTAATTATAGCTTTTTCCTAGCTCTTTTTTTTTAAACAATTTTCTAAATTTACTAATTTCTTCCAGTTTGTGGAACACTTCTTGCCATTGCCCTTACCATATTTTTGAAAGAAATTAAACTAATTTGCTCAAGGTCCAAAGAGTGAAGTAAAGTTTGATGCTAATGCTTTTGTTCTTTTACTTAAGTAAGTTTATGAATGCGGGACTTTGACTTGTAATAGAGTAATATTATATCACGGCATAACTTTACTCAAGAAAGAGATCCCAATACTTCTTCCAGTGCTAGACTGAAAGAGTGTCTTTCATTACAAAGTCAAGCCTTGGCCTAGATAAACTCGATGACATACAGTAATCAAAGTTATTTTCATAATATTTGAAAGCTATAAAATCAGTAGAGTGCATCTTTAATAAGCTTAAACACACAGTGCACGGTATAAGTCTAGAAATACAATATAGTCTTTCAAAGTGAATGAAACAATCTCATCTCCTGAAGTCTTCTGCTGGGTGTGTTAACACCTGATGAGCAGTGAATTTAGATAAATATTTTCTGGCATCAATCTTGCTGCATGATTCTCTGCATTGCTCTGTTGTGTTGTTTAACTTCCTGGAAAGTCAGAAGCTCACATCTTTGCATACTAGCAAATGTGTCTTTTTATACCTGAATCAAACAATGTGTAGTCTGTCTGTCCAACTGTCCAAGGCAGTAATGGTGATCATAAAAAACGTTTTGTTCCCCAATGATGAAAGAACAGCTTATCCAGAGAAGTCAGAGGTCAAGGCCTTGTTGTGAGGAGATATTGCACCTTGCTCATGGGCACTTCTGCTGGGCAGATGGGTGTTCAACTCCTGGTCCTCTACAAGCACAACAGATAAGCTGAACTGAGCAGATAAGCTGGCAGTGAGGGATCATGACACACATCTTCTCATGTCCATCTGCAGATGGCATTAGGATTATGTTGGCAGCCAGTCACCACAACCTTTGTCTTCTGAATGACAATAACAAACGGCTCTGATGATGTTTTCATTGTGCACAATAAAATGTATCTACTGTGAGTGCAAAAGAGTGTTATAATGCAAAATTATTATGTTTTTTTTTCTTCTTCATTTTAGATATTTAGTATCAAAACACGTTTTCCAGAATCCATACTGCAAAGCATATTAAGGCCATTTTAACAGGAGGACGAGAACATTAAAACCATAAATTGCCCTTTTGTGCAAAAAGTACAAACCCACTGTACAGCACAACTGCTTTGCCTCAACATCCTGTTTCGCAAACGATAGGACGATGCTGCAACATCAGCAAGGGAAACCCGATGTGTTGCTGCAGTCACATTTCACAGTTGCAATCCCTTCCGGACCTCTCGTACTTCGCGTTTTATGCACATAATCAGAGCCTTGCCAAACTCATTTAAAGAATCGAGTAGTTTTACGCGCCCTTCGATCCCAACTGTGCCCGTGCACTGTGCACACCAAAAGGGACAACATTTCATACGTCTCTAACCCAGTCTTTAATTCGGCATACACTAATAAACAGTTCTTCGTTTTAATAAACATTAAACTACATCCGGCTAGCTTGGCACCCTCGTTAAGCAAGCTTGACTGTGTGTGACAACAGTGTTATTGACAGTTTATGGGGCGAACCGTCAACAAGGAAGGCCGACATTTTACTGCAATATAGCCATTTACTGAAACCATTTTTACGCCGTATTGGTCACTGTTTGCCAAGGAGTTAGCCAAAGTCTTTAGATTGGTTAAAGTATGCGTGTAAGTTTACAAATAAGCCAGGAAACTTTAAATTGCTAAAGTTGAACATGGAGTTCGGTGTGTCGTTCCACTCATGAGAACGGCGCCTATTTTAGGTGATACCCTGTACGTGTTGAATCGCATCATAAAAAGATTTGATCACCACATAAGAGGAAGTGCAGAAATAGTTTTTATCACCCATGTCAGGGGCATCCCTCCTGCTGTCTCGGTGAGGTACCGGGAGAGAGGAGCTGTCATACCGCCATCTCCATCCTTACCTTCCCGTGCTTTGAGCAGCACCGTGTTGGCCACGATATTCTCCAGCTCCATGTTGATGCTGTGTGGGGTTACAGCAGCAGCAGCAGCAGCAGCAGACGGAGCTCCTGGTCCCCCACAGCGGCTTCAATCACAGTTTATCCTCTCTAAACACCGTCCACCACCTCCTCCCACCGCCCAGCCAAGGAGGAAAAATTCAACCCTCTGTTTCTGCTTTGACACAGTCCTGTCCGGTAACAGACAGTCCGCACCCCTCCTCTTCTCTCTCTCCTCCTCTTTCTCCTCCTCCTCCCTTCGTCTCTCCGCCCTGAAGCTGCTGTCAGAGACGAGGAGGAAACACAGACTTCTCACTCTGATATAAAATTACAGTTTCATAAAAAGACAGAAAAAGACACAGATGTAACAGACAGACGTCTCACTCTGTTCATACTTTCCACATGTTTTATTTTTATTTTTTTATTTTTTATTTATTTTGTTTATTTAATTATAAAAAGTAAAACACGTTAAATCCGTATCTTAAAGGGCAATACATGCGTCATTTTTTTGCAGTTGTATACTACTACTACATCTACTACTACTATTACTGCTAGTACACTACATCTACTACTACTAAAAATAAAATAATAATGATATAACAATAACAACATTATATTTTTTTAATGATGAATCAGTTAAAAAATATAAAAATGTGCATACAATCATAGCAAGACAAGAATTTAAATTACAGAATTTGTTGCTACAGCCCTGGGATGCTACTATTTCAATCTGTAAGGTATTAATTAGATTTTCAGATTATTTTTTTTTTATTTTTTTAAAATTACCAAAATGTTGTGTATCATGATATCTGTTGCGGATGTACTTATTTTATTTATTTATTTTACATTTTTGTTTGTTAATTGTAATAATGTAAGATTATTTCATGTTTTCTGATATCAATTATTCTAAAGAATCCTCAAGAGGTTCCACAGTTACATTATGAAGTTGGCAGGAGATATAATGCAGGGCTGCATCCATATACTGTGACTTCCATGTCTGAATAAATCTACTACTGCATACCTGATTGATCAAGTGCTAATTATCTAGCCATTACAAATATTCCCAAGCACAGCATTTGTACTTCTCAATGACATATGTAACAATATTTGAATCAGTACATTTGAAATAAAATGTAATTCCTCCAAAAGGGCTCTGGTGCCCCTGGATGTATCAGTCAGAATTGATGCACTGTTACAAATCCAGAAATCAATATATGACATGACTCGAGAACTGCTGCTCTTTGTGGCTCGTCTAACTCTGCAGAGAGTGGATTTCCCTGCACAGATCAATGAAAGCGCCACAGTGCATTAAAGGTGCATTAAGAAAGACTCAGTGTTTTGCTGTGCGGCATCACGACAGCATCTCATATCAGGCAGAGGGTTGATCAAGGTATCAATCAGCATCTGGCTCTCTGTTATTGCCTGTCTTGGATCTGGCTCTCAAAACTCTTGGATCTGGACTCCAAACTTTCACTTGAGTCTTCAACTGCTCATTGACGAGGAGGACAGCATGGCCTGAACACTTCAGAGGCTGAAAGGCCTCTTTACTTAAACCAGGAAAGACAACAAACAAACAAACAAACAAACAAACAAACAAAAGGTAGCTATAATATGAATGAAAAGGAAAGAAAAGAATTGTGATATCCATGCATGAAGTCAGGAAGGTTTATTCCTTTCAGCTGTAAGGCATCCAACAGGGAGTTGGAAGAATTTAGTTTATATTTTTTTATATGTTGAACTGTTTGTTTACAGTTTCTATAAATGTTATTTTCCAATATGAATGTTTAAATGATGTCTGAAAGCCTTCTCTACAGGGCTAGGAATACAATTCTGATGATGAAAACGCATTTGATGAAATTCATATGTTTGTGATCACAAGTAAAAGTGAGGAATTTATAACTTATCTTCTGCACATTAGTCAACCTCTGGCAGTTGAAAAGATGCAGGTGTTCATTTGATCCTGTTTCTGTGTCAGAATGAAATCAAAACAGATATTTGTTTGACCCAGACTGACATCTAGAGGACGAAAGCAACAGTTGCATGTGTTTCCAACCTCCATCAGATGTCATCTGAATGGAGAGTGACCTAATGATTTGTTGTGCTTTTCAGAATTAGTGTTGGTATTTCTTCAGCTTAAGCATTCTTTAGCATTAACATTTTGCGTCTCACCCAAGGTTTCTAAACAAATTTGTTGCCAGTTACTCAAACATACTTGCTAAGGAGCTTGAACAATGATTATTTTATATTTAAAACCATAGCACTTTTCAATTATTTTGTTACAGTTTCATTTTTTTTTTTTTAATTTTCTGTTAATATTTTGAGTGAATAGTTTATGTTCCATGTGTTTTCTTTCTCTATTTCTATATTGACTTGTGTATATTTGTATTAATTTGTGTATTGTGTAAGGTATACACAGTGACTACTTACAAGTTGCCATGAAAGAGAAACCTATAGAAATTAAAGTTAGTAACTAACTAAACATTTTTTGTAAACAATTGTTTTACAATTTAGTGATTTACATTTTTTAAAAATTAATTAGTGAACCGTTTGATGTTTCTTTTCTTTACCCATACTGATTTTGTTTTAATTTGTGTATAAAAGAAAATTACATTATAATTAATAAGAAAAAAACCCAACTCAAAACTGAAAGGCCCATGGATGTATTAGAAAGGTCAAAGGTGAAAACGTTACGTAGTTTTTAGTCACATGACCGGAACAAAACAAACACGTGCTTCCTGTTTCTGCACGTTGCCTTTTTTTCCTCCAATAAACCTCCGCTGAGCTGTAAAGACACAGAAAAACAACAAATATGCCGAAAGCCAAGCAGTCAGCGAGGAGAAAGAAGTTTAATTACAACCAGGACCGGAAGAAACTGAAGAAACAGTTCATCAAGAAATACAACCCGAGGATAGAAAAGTAAGTAACGGCACGTTAGCATGTTAGCTAATGTTAGCTTACAGTGGACATGTTGACACCATGTAAGAGGAGTTTAACTGAGTTAAACGGTGTTTGTATGTAGTTTAGCTTTTTATATAGTGGTGTAAAACCTTTACTTAAGTAAAAGTTGAATAAGAAATTTAAAAAATACACTATTACAAGCAAAAGGGCAGAAGTATTGAAGTACTCGTGAAGTATGGTTCTCCTGACAGTGTTGTGTTTTTCATGATTTCATTTTTACAGGGACAGTGTACATTTATTTAACCTTTATTTAAACAGGAAAGGCCTTTGAGAGCAAGCTCTATTTACAAGGACGCCCTGATTATATTACAAATAATATATAAAGGCAAAACATGAGAAGTGTGTCCGATACTATAGTGCACATTATACACATAGCATAGCACAACATCTACCAGTCGAGGAAAACACATGCATTTGCTGTACTCTATGTCAGTCAGCAGAGATTTCAATTGATCGAAAGATATATGTGCATCTTATTTTAAGAGCTGCTGAAGGTTGTTCCAGTTTGGGGGGCTTAATTTATAAAAGCGAATCCAGTACTGACATAATGATATCTGAAAACCAAATAGTCTTGAGACCTAGTGCAGTGAGCCATCAGTCTGTACTTAAAAGACTCACAAGATACCCAGGAAGATTACCAAGAAGAGCTTTGTAAATGAATTGAATTCAGTGCTGTTTTCTTCTCAACTTCCCTTACACTATACCATGATGCATCCTGAAGTTATCCCCAGTTATAAATCTAAGGGCAGAGTGATCGACTGCATCAAGTGGCTTGAGAGTAGTGGCAGAAGAGTGTGTATAAATCACATCATAATCCAAAACAGATTAAGTGCTTGAACAATTTGTTTTCTGCAGTTCTGGGTCATACATGCATTGTTTCTGTAAAAACAAAAAAAGAAAAAACAAAGCAAAAACACACTAATTAAGATGCAACATTGTAATTATATAGTTCTGTTAGTAGATATTTTGTACACTACTGGGTAAACAATGCTGTTGCTGCATCACATCGTAACTATGTGTCAACCAAATGTAGTGCTGTAAAAAGTATATTTTCCCTATGAAATATAATGAAGTAAAAGTAAAAAGTAGTAGTATAAATATATGCTTATATGTTGAAAGGTTCAGTTTGATTGAATATTTGCCAAATGTATTTAAAGAAAGCTTTGCGTTGGAGTTTCTTATATTCCAAATTCTAAATTTTGACAAATGTTTTCATTTTTATTGTAAATGCATATTGGTTCCAATTATCGGTTATCGGTCTCATTAACTACTAATAACTGGCCCTCTGTCGACCCCCATTCTGTATATTTATAACAACAGTCAGAATCCACATAGAGTTATAAAAAAGTGTTTTTTATTGTTTGCAGACAAACAAGGTTTTCACTAGAAAGATCAAAGATGCTTCTTATTGGGTGTTACTTTTTTTACATGCTTGTTATTAGATGAATTACTGAAAAACACTTACTGGTGGATTGAGATATAGATAAAAAACTACAGAATCATGCTTTTTTTGGGTCATGCACATAGGAATCTGCTCCTGCAGAAACACTGTTCTGTGTTACATTTTTTTAAAAATAAAAAGTATTTATGTATAAATAGTTTTCATGTTTTAAATATAGTACAAAGCTAGGTAACAAAATAAAGAAGGTCTTGGGTTGAGGTATTATTTAAGGCAAGTTGCCTAATTCAAACCTAAATATCCAACATGATCATACATGCACTAATTATGAGTAATCTAGTTGTGTTGCATTACGTTGATGTCCAACTTGTCCTCTTGCTCAGTTCACAGATTCGAAATGCATGGGACGACAAGAAGTCCATGGCCAGGAACCTGCAGGAGATGGGTCTGACTTTTGATCCAAACCGCACGCTGCCAATAAAGAAGAAGGGCGTAAGTAACTGCTGTGGCTCTGTCGCGGTTTTATTTATCCGAAAGGGACTTCCTCAGAAAATTCACGCTTCCTCTAAACAGCACTACACGGTCAGCCCACTTTTCAATGATTTCTAAATCATTATTCATTGTCACATTTACCTCATTGCCTCAGTCAGATTCTCCGTCCTCACAGTGAACCACTGGGTAATTCTTTGTACTGAACAGTTTAAAAGAGACTCAGACTATAACTTAGAGTAAATGAACAGATTTACTACCTTATAAAACTTTGATATTTGTTTGCGAAAACAGGAAACTCAAAGGTCTTTTACTTTTTTTGACTACGAAGAGTCCGTTTTGAACAACAGTAACAATGCTTCTAGTAGTTCATTCCGATTTTCTTGGTGTTTTAGGGTCTTTGTTGGCAATATTTTACAATTCCACTTACATTATTTTAACGAATGCTGTGTCTGAAACAACCTGCTTCAGCCTGTAGACTGCAGCTGGTAAACAGAAGCTTCCTTCTGTTATGGAATTTTCTGCCATTTAACCCTTTGAAACCCGGATTAACTTCAGTTCTCATGTGTTGCGTTAAGACGTCTTTCACAAGCATTTAAACCTTGGTTTGCTTTATTTTGAAAACATGGGAGGAAAGGTAATTAGCAACTTGGCTAGGAATGTCCCAACTGAGATTACTGAAGTGATAAGAAAAATTACCTGGAAAAAAGAGAGAGAAAATCATTAGAAAACTAACTCAAAACTCGGAAAAAGTTATAGAAAACCATATTTATATATATTATAATTATGTATCTAAAATAATGTTTAAAAATATATTTTTTTGTGCTTATTGTCAGGTCATTTCCTTCTCTTCTTTTGGGAAAAAAAATCCAGTTCCAACAGTTTCTTGTCAACATTTTGGGTAATTTCTGGTAAAATTACTAATTTCCTTCTTTTTATGTTGAATGAAATCAGGGCAATTTGCTTAGGCTTCAAAGGGTTAAGTATCCACACACATTTCCCTGTTTTTCTCATCTACATAGCATACACCCCTTAAAAATGCTACGTGGAATAATGCAGACTCCACTTAACTCCACACTTACTGAGGGTGTAGGCGGCGACCTCTAGAAAGGATCAAAGCATATCAGTACGAATGAAATTAGGCCATGAGAGAGTTGTTATGGCAGATCTAATTTTAACTGAGTGCAGTTTGTGTGCAGTTGGGCCTTTTTGTTTTTGAAATGTCTCCATGTTCATTTTTCCTTTGAAATCTGACACTGGAGTCACTGACATTGATTTCAACAGCAACTCTGAAATGGTAAATTCATGTAGAGTCATCTAACAAGAATTACCGTAGAGTTGATAAAACAACATTCTTATTATTTAATAGAAATAAATAAATGTATCCAACAGGTCAGGGTTTTAAAACACTTGTGCTCGTGTAGTTTTCATTTGTGCCAGAAGGGAGCAGCAGAGTGTTGTTATAATGATTGAATATATCTTAAACCAGAAGAAATCCTCAAAACACACACACACACATTTCAGTTAAACTCATTAAATGTATTATTTGAAACACACATGGATAAAACTTGTTTGTGAGTCTATGAAATTTTGGATGCTGTCCTTTTTTTTTGTGCTTTGTAAATTAAGTTTCATTGTTCTCGCTGCCGCTCTCTGCTGCTGTGACAGTTTCACCCTGCGGGTAATTAAAGTTAATCTTGTCCTCTAGGCTGCAGCGTGTTTTCCACCAGCCTCAGACAGAGTTTCATTTAGTTAACTTATGACAGTGAGCGACCTGTAAATGATTAATTTTTTGCCCCCCTGGGCTCCGGAGCAAGAACAGTAACGCTATTGTTTCTTGAAATGACATCACTGATGAAAAATGTCATACCTGTCATGCAGCATTACAGAAGAAGATGGATGATCTGTTGAAAAGAAACATGTTTATCATCTTCGGTTAACCCAGAATTCAAACTGGCTGATGACTTCCATTGTTTCCTTCATATTGTGTTATTGTTCACACGTGTAGCTCCTCCGTGAAGAGAGAGAGACTAAAGCTCCCGGCGGCATTGTGACCAAGCCCTACGTTCTCAACCGTAAGTCATTTGTTGTGAAGACCTCAGCATGTAAAGTATTGTGCATATTGTGTTTATTTGAGATTTATCTTGTTATTCAGTATTTCTGCACCAACAGCTCCATGCTGATTTGTTACGTAGAACAGTTTGTAATCCAGCACACTAAAGTTTAAAAACTTAGATACTACTTTGATAGCATCTTCCACTTAAAGAGTAACTTTGATATTATCAAACCTGGTACCTATTTTCCCATGTTTTCTTGTCATAATGACTAATGGAGACAACAGTTTTTGAAATTGGTCCACTATTGAGCACGAGCACTGCACATGACAGCTGTGAAAAAAGCTGCAATGTAACCATGGAGGGGATTTGTGCACTATCAATTTATGTCCCTTAAAAGTGCTTATTTTTGCCACTGACGGGTTCAGATTGTCATTTTAAGTGCCAACATCATGGAAAGGACCCTACTGAAAACCCTTTTTTTTAGGAGTAAGATCCTTTTGTTTGACCAGAAACGACCCCAAAATTGCTAAACCTACCAAACTCGATATAAATAAACAGTAATTTTATCGCCGTGAAACACACTTCAATCAAAGTCAACAGCATCAAAATAAAACTCACAATAACCATCTTTGTTCGTCTTCCTGCTGTTCCACCAATCACCAACTCTGGTTTGCTTAAAATAAACCCTTAATTAATCCAGTTAGATGTAATAATATGCTGGCTCCATGGACTCTAAAATTGCTGTTTATTTAAACAGACTCTGGTAGGTTTGGCAATAAAATAACAGTCTTTTGTTGATCCACACACCAGGGAAATTCACTTGTTACAGCAGCTCAGTGCACATTAAAAATAGAATAAAAAACATAAAAAAGGAGAATATAAAGTACAAAAATATAGAAAATGAGAATTTAGATATAAAAATAGAATAAAAATATAAAAAATGAGAATATAAATTACAAAAATATAGAAAAGGAGAATAAAGATATAAAAACTAGATTTAACAGCTATCAGCAGACTATACACTATAGACTATATACATTATTGTGCAATCTTTAAACAGTATTGCAAGTTATTGCAGAAACTATGTACAATATTGAACAATATACAGTATTGCACTGATTTGCATCCTGGAATAGATTTAAAATAGAGAGTGCAGATGATTAATGGCTGAGGATTTCGAATGACAGACCAAAAGCAAGCAGTGCTGCATAATTGTGAATAATGTCAAATAGCAGACAGCAATGGCTATTGTGGGGCTGTTTCTGGTTAAGCAAACACAATCTTAAAATTTGCACGAAAGTCTACCTCTGTAGGGATCTTTTCCTTGGTGTTATCAGAATAATAATTGAGTTTGTAAATGGCAAAAACAAGCACTTTCAGTGGATATACATTGGAGATGCACAAGTGCTCCAAGTGGTCACATTGCAGCCTCTTTTAATGCTGCAGCACTCTCACTTAATACTGGACCAAAATCAAAAATGGTTGTAGCCATTACACGCTTAGACATAAAAATATGAGACAATAGGACCCAGGTTCAAAAACACAGAAGTTACCATTTAAACACAATTTTGCATCTCAAAGGTCGTCAGAGTTAGTGTGTGTGTGTGAGAGAGAACTTGAACCTGAGTGAATTCCCTGAAAGCAGTTTTTCTGTTGAAATGTATTGCTTTCATTGAGAACGCTCACTGCAGTTCCGCAATGTCATTTTTCCTTCACTTTATGTCACCACTATTGATAGTTGCCTTTTCACATGAAGGCTGTTTCACGCCCCCTCCAAGGATCTTTTCTTTTCATTCAGCTGGACACTCGATGTGATTTCAGCCCAATTAGACCAATTTGACTGAAAGCAGAGCTTCACTCTTCCAATATGCTTTTGTTATTATGCTCAGTTGCACAGAAACTCAGAGGAGTCGGCCTTCAGCAGCAGCTGCTCTGGATTTCAGCGCTGAATGACTTTTATTCCTCCAGTAACACCGGCGGTGCTTTAAACGCTGTGTTGAATATTTCATTTTAGAGAGACTGTATGAAATGGTTTGCATATTTTGTTTCAGTTTTATCATTCATGTTCATGCCCTTGTCTTCTCACAAAAATAAAACAGCTAAAATAGGAAAGAAAAAAACAATGAAACATTGAAAGCTAAGAAGATGGAAATATGTGATGAATCTTCAGGCCTCTTAGATTTGTTTTATGTCCTGATTTGTCTTCGTGTTTTTGTGGGTTTGAGCAGAGCTGGAGGAGGAAGCAAGTCGTCCAGAGAAAGACACCAAGACATTATCATCTGACCTGATTGAGTACGCTCAGTACATGATCCGAGAACACGGCGACAACTTTAAGGTAAGAGCAGGAACTGAAAACCTGAAATTGCCTTAGACCATGTTGCCACAGTAACAATGCTGTGAGATTTAGTCCAGTGTTTATATTGAGTACAGTTAACTGTCTACAGTTTTTTTCAAAGCTTACTTTTCAGATTGATTCTCTACCTTTTACGCATCCATTGGTTTCCTCTGATTTCTGTGCGAACAATCTGTCTGCGGAGACTTGAAACCTGTTGGATATAAATTATTCACAGCACCCCAGTGAATTAATGACTAACACATCAGATGAGATTATTACACTTTTATGGGGAAAAAAACCCTCGGAGAAAGACTGTCATCCAGAAAAGGCCGCATATGTAATAGAGGCCGCCAGAAGTATTTGAAAGTTGAAGGCAATTTCTAGCTTTTATTAACATTTACTCAGAACAAAAATCTTTCATAAGGATTCAGCAAATACGATTTTAAAGAGTAACTGAACCCCAGAGTTTTGGCTGACGTGCCTCTACCCTGAAAATGAAGAGTATCAACATGCATGCCGGCATGCTGTGTGAAGGAGTGGAGGGAGGAGAAAGGGGTTTGATGGGGACAAAGCGTAGAGAGAGAGCGCAAAGTGTCATACCATGGAAGCCACACCCACCGTGGCGGGGGCTGGCTGTAGGTGCCACTCCATACAAACAAGGGCTGAAACGCTAACAAAATGCCTTTAGCTGGCTAAAAACACTAGACACCAGCAAGTCAGATGTATGTTGGAGCACCTTCTGCGATTCCCAACCGCTGTTCTTTACTTCTTTCCCTATCTGACTGTCGCACGTCATCGGGATCACATGACTGAAAACAAGCTATATAGACAGTAAAAACAAACCTCCTCCACAGAGGGCATGAATCTGAATCTGAATGTTTCTGGAGCGCTAGTTTACCCTTAAACAGAGTCAGGCTTATTGTTTCCCCGCCTCCAGTCTTTGGCTGCATGTGGTAGTTTCAAGTATATTCCACAGACATAAGGATGATAAAGATTTTCTCATCTAAAGCCATGTTGCTTTTTCCCACAATGCTACTGCCCTACGACCTCAACGCATAACATCACATTTCCCACAAAGCCCTCAACTATACTGGTTACACTCTACGCTAGGTAAAGTGTCTCTGAGAAACATTTTTATCAAACTTCTAACAGTTTTTTAACACCTTATTTAGTACCTTTTAAATCACTTTTTAATGACATTATGAACTTATATGGTTATGAATTTAGAACTGAAACATATATAATAAACTCATTTGTGAAAGTGTCTCTTGAGACATGAACAGCGGATTTCCCTTAATGTTAAATTATTCTTCAGAACTAAGCGTAGTGGATGGCTGAGTGATCAATTGGTACAAAGAAAAAAAACGCACCACACACAACTTAACCTCATTACCAGGATGAGGTTAATTTGAGGCTTACTTTGACCTGCTGGAGGTTTTATATGAGGCATCAAGGTTCAGTACTCACCGGCTGGACTTGGTTTGCATGTCTGGGAAATATTTGAGAAAACAGTTTCCGTGATGGTGCATTCAAGGACACCGTGGCGTCTGAGATATGAGGGCTGGCTGCCAAGGTCTAAAAAGCTTTCTTTGTACTGTCCTGGACGCGCTCAGTGGCTGTGGAGAAAACTTAATTTGTCAGTTGAATATTCTTCTTTTGATGATAACAGTGTTTGCTTTACTCGAAAAGTTTTTAGACAAAGCTGCACATCTGAAGGACAAGTACAGTTTCAGCCGCATGATCTACTTTCCTAACAGCTGACTTTTTTTTTTCTTTTCATAACTTGAGATTGAAGGGACACACTGGTGCACGTTACGGAGAGCTTAGTGTGTTTTTAGTTTTTTATTGCTCAGAGCAGCGAGTGACAGAAATCTAAATTACTTGAGCGTTTATCAGTAAAGTGCCTCATTCAAATGGATTTTCAACAGTTGCTTTAAATGGGACTGAGTCATCACTGGGAGCACTGCCAAGTCACAGTCTGTCAATAACAGAGGATATTGTGTGTGTGTGTGTGTGTGTGTGTGTGTGTGTGTGTGTGTGTGTGTGCGCGTGCACAGTTTTTGGGCATTAAAATATCCTACAATAGAAAATATTGCTATATTCCTGCGGTCTTTTATAACTTTTATCTTTCTAAGTAAAACATAAAATAATGAATACATTGACATGCCAACACTAAGCATGCTGACAAACAAAAACACTGAGAGGAAATTCACACAAGGATTGATTGCAGCTTTTGCGGCCACTAAACCTGCATAAATACAACAAAAGAAACTATGTAATTCTTGAAGCATCCACAAAGGGTGTAATGCACCTTTAACTGCACTGCCTAGCAAATTGCATCTTGGTGTTCCCATGCTGTTTGCACATATTTAAATTAGGTAAATGGTATTTGCCCCTGAATGTTATATGCTAAATGTCAACATGCTAGGTAATGTTAGTGTACATGTCAATGTTTTAGGTGCAAGCATGTTAACATGCAAATTGTACTTTCTGAGCAAGTAAGTTGTGTGCGTTGTCACTCATTTGACTCATGTTTTAGTCAATTACAGCAGAACTTCAGACAAAAAAGCAAAGAGTTTGTGACATTGCGTTCTACTTGTAACCCAGAATTTACAAAACCGTAATGAGTGGGGATCCAGAGACTGAGTGCGTGACCTTTATGCTGCAAGTTTACACAGATATATTGATTAACAGTCGAGTGTTAGAATTTGAATACATTTGTATTTTGAGGATGTGTAGAGGGGGTGTTTGAGACTGAACATGGTGCTCAATCACTCTTAAAGAGTAGGATTAAAAATTTTAAGAAATTAAGCCAAATCTAGCAAGTCAATGTAGAGCTGAGCTTGACCAACCCAATTTGAGATGCCACCACGCAGACAGTAAGCCCTTTGGATTTATGTAACAACATGACATTTCATCTGGAACCACCCTCAGGACAAACATTACACATTTTGCCCCACTTGTGATAAAACAAATTATTGTACTTTTTCAAGGAAACTTGTTACAACAGTCTGTAAGGAGTCTTACATAAATACACAAGTATACAAAGACATTATACACCAAGCCAGAGCTATATGTAAGACATCAGATACAGTGGTGGGTGGAGTGTTGTTAGCCTTTATCAGTAACTGTCATGGAGATGTATCTAAGTATCATAGTATTGAAAGTATATGGTGATATTTGAGACATAGACAGTCAGATAAAAATCTTAAAATATTCACAATGTGTCAATATTTTAATTCAAACATTATTTCTGTTTTCTGGTAGTTTTTACAGATTTTAGTTCTTGTCACAATTTGTGGTTCATAACACCAGCAACAGTTAAATTTACAACAAGGAAGTAACTTTTAAGAAACTTGTTTCTCAGTTTCCACACTGTCTGACAAGTTAATCTTACTTAATCTTGTAAACAGATTGCCTTGAAAAAGAAAAGAAAATATGACAATTAATCTTGTTTTATGTTTACTTTATATCTTATTGTTAAGTTTACTTGAAATTGAACTGTATTTACTTTGGTGAAGTTGTTGCAACTTAAAAATGACAATTTAAATTACCTCGTTTTTGTTAGCATCTTCCGTAAACCAAGTTCATCTGACTTAACTTGATCTTGACAAAGAGGATTTTGCCAACGATTAGTTTGGGAGATATGGAAGTTCTGTTTGGTTGCTAAAAGTTGTAAAGATTGATTTAATTAAACTTGTCATACTTAAGTTGCAACAACTTCACAAAATTCAGTAAATAGTTCTAAATCTTAAGAAAACTTAATTATATATAAGGTAAACATAAAATAACACTAATAGTTACATATACTTAGATTTTTCCAAGCAATCAGTTTCCTAGATTTAAGAAGTAAAATCAACTTGTCAGATTTTACAGTGCAGTAGCTGTCCAAAAATACAGGACTATTTTTCTTGTTTTAACCAAACTGACCATCCTGTTCTTTCCTCTCCCTGCAGGCGATGGCCAGGGACGAGAAGAACTATTATCAGGACACACCTAAGCAGATCAAGAGGAAAATAAACGAGTATAAGCGCTGCCACCCAGAGCACTATGACGCCTTCATCAGCTCACTAAGTGCTCCACAGCCGATGGTCCAGTAAGGGGATTGTCGAAGGTGATCTGAACTTAATATCATTCTTTGTATCAGGATTTTATTCTGGAGAGACTGTCTGCAGTGCCAACAGGATGGAAGACCAGTGTGAGGACTGTAGATGCACCATCCACAATCAGAATATCCTACAGTGACAGGAAGTGGAGATGTCCTGGAGGAGTGAAGGTTGAGCTCTGCTTCTGTGACTTGTTAAGGACCATTCAGGAGCTTTCTGTAACTGTCAAGATTTCCTCCTTTAATTTTTCTCCTTTTTGTTTATGTTGATCTTAGCTTATGAATATCAAACGCAGTTGACTGAGATGTATTTTTAATGTATCATTTAAATACCTTGAAGCTCGTTTTGCAGATGTGTTTTTTCTTTCTCTGGGATAAAAAGTATCCCTGCATTCACACTGGGGAGTTTTCTTATGTTTACAGGCTTTTTCATGTTTTCCTGATCAGCGCACAGGACGTTTCAGATCTTCAGTTAAAGCATCAGATGTTGATGTCTTAAAGTTGTCTCTGCAGCTTCGTGTTTTTAACTGCACTGGGGATGTGTGCAGTTTTGCTTGAAAACAAGTTTCCAGCTGCAATAAAACACAGAAAGTTCCATTGATAACACAGTTATCCAATAGACTGAACAACATGGTGGCGTATGAAAGACCATTTTTCTTCTAATTTAGTGTGTAAGTATGAAATGGAATCAATATGTGCCCAGTTTTATTTTATTTGGCTTAAACTCACCAAAGGTAAATTTTGTTGCCATGAAAAAATACTTTTCTGCAATGGTAAGAACAATCTTTTGCCCTTTTTTCTTGCATTTAAAAGAAAACAGATACATATTACTTTAATCCTTAGTGGAAGAATTTGAGGTTTGGAATTTGCCGTAACTCTTGTGAAATAGTTTTCTCAAAATGGTGTTGGTGTGAAGTACCTATAGCCCAGAGTTTAAACACAAAACAAATATGGTTTAGTGTTTTCTGGAGCGTCTAAAAGAGTTATTGTTGACTTAGTGGAAACAGAAGAAGGAGAAAAACAGGATGATTCTAGGGAGAGCACAAAAAATTGACCATGAACAGGTCATAAAAACACTTAAAAAAGCTTTGAGCTAACAGATGAATCTTATGTTTCTCAGAAAATCAACTATCACCATGGTAGCTTTTGAAAGAAGCAAGAAATGCTGTGAGCATAGTATTCACAGAAGACCGGGCGTAGAGACGGGTTTACAGGATTATTGTGGTGTTATTTCATATTTGTCTTAATCTTACTGAATCCCATGAGAGGACCAAAACCAACAATGTGTTCGTCTATCTCTCAGAACATATCTACTTTGTGTGTGGCTTTCAGCTACAAGCCCAATGGTTCCTACTGAAGATATAAATCTTTAAAAACATTTGAAAATGTATGGATTCAATTTTTTACAAAAGGGCTCATTAACTTCCTTAAACAACTTTAGTTTTGTATTAAACTATAGGATATGGCCCATTTGTTTGGGACTATTCTATTACACATTTTGTGCTCTACTACAGTGGTTCCAAATGTTTTTGGCTCATCAGCCATTAGAAGCAATGTCTGTTTTTGACCCTGGAGCACCGGTTACAGATGTCGTTGAGTTGTGACTTTATGTTGTTCTTGTTTGAGTGTAATTTTAGAGGCCTAAAGAATGGAAATGGTCAAATAATTCTTGGTTATCATTGAACCCCTCAGATTTATTTGTGCTACCTTCTTATCCCTCATTGCTGTTTTTGCAATGGTTTATGACCAGATTTACCTTTCAAAGTTGTGTAAATGTTTACCCTTCCAGAGCTCATATTGCCCCTTCTCGAAAGGAACCTACATAAAGTTAAAAATATCTTTTAAAATCTCTTAACTTATATGTCGACGCAGTACTAAAGGTGCACTGGCTCATTTAACCCCAGCTGTCTCCATTTTGGTGGAAGTAAACAAGCAACTCTTACTGTAGTTGCATCTCGCTAGAACATGTGATGCATGCAAAGTATTGCGCTGCTTTTGTGGAGAAATATGTGCTCCAGTTGAACCTACCACTTGTGAAATATAATTTGAAAATGCAGCTGCTAAATGTCACTTGAACCTCTCAACCAAATTTTGTGTAGTTTTAATAGATGTCTTTGTACCTAAAAAAATCAAAACTATATAAGATAAAATGCAACATCTAGAAGCCTTTTTACCATTATTTACTTATTTATTTACTTTTTTCTCCTTGAAATCTGTATACACTGTCACACTATAACATTTTCTGATTCTTAGCCAATAATGCACCGTCCAAGCTTCATGCAGGCGGCAGTTTTTATTTTAGGAATATTAAATCCACATTTCTGCTTAATTTGTTTGTTTTGCCAGAAAATCCTCCAGATGTTGAAACAACTCTTGGCGTCAGTTAACAAACTCCAAAACTGGAAATGAATTCGACACTTGCAGCAAAACAAATGCTTCATCATTTGGAAAACTGTGCTTGCATTGATGGCTCTGGGGGAGAAAACTGTGTGAAGTAAACAACAGAGGCAAGTTTGACAGGGAGATGGAAACATACATCACTTCTGAGGGAGCATCCAATTTAAATGTCAGCAATAAAGCTGGTGGAAGCAGCTTAAGTGAAAAGCACTGCATGTGTCTCTGCCCATGCAGTGACTGTTATTATTCTGTACATTTTGTACATTCAACTATGCCGACTATAGAACATGTATGTACACCGAGTCACGTCATCTTAGCTTGACTCATTTGTACTCTTGGAGTGTGTTCCCATGACTGCAGAGTAATGGTGAGGAATAACAAAGCAGATAACGGGTGATTATAACTGAAGTGAATATAACATTTTTCTTGTCTTTCTTTTTCTCTTTTCTAAACTCTCTTTCTCTGTATTCCTATAGCTTTTATTCAAACACCTACGGCACCAATGTCAGAGTTAAAGTGACAAGTTTTTCTCAAGGATGTTCATTTATAATAGAACTTTTAGAATTTTCTTTTGGTGAAGAATCCAGTTTAATTGACATTTAGCACCGAAACCTGCGCTTAGAGACACAGATGGGGACCAAAACAGGGTCCAAAACAGGGCCATTTGCTATAGGGTTTCAATTAGATACAGAGGAGATTGCCGAATAGGTATAAAAACGTTTTCATTCCTCTATTAGTGATTCTCCTAAACTCCGTCATGACATAAGAAGGGTGTAAAATGAGGGGTAGTGCTTCATGTGTTTGAATGCACTTTATGTCTGCACTAGTCTGTGCACTTCTGCACTATATATGTGTGTGTGTGTGTGTGTGTGTGTGTGTGTGTGTACTTTTATGTGGCAGCCTTTATGTCAAAGAAAAAATTCCTGATAGGGACATATAAAGTGATCTTGAATTTATGAAATCAAACAAAAGGCGACAGTCTGAGCTTTAGCATTGGATCTCAGTGGATCACGGATAAAAATGAGTAACTATGAGGTCACAAAACTGAGGTTGTATTGTGATTACATAGAGTGGAATAGGTCAACCGAAGAAACCTCAAATGTGCACTTTATTGCATATTTTACAAACATAGCCTAAAATAAGTTAAATCAAATGTATCTGATGAGATTAATAACAGCTAAATAACATAAACTGACATTGTGACATTGTAAATGCAGTGAGTGTACCAAATTTCATGGTTAAAGTTAACACATCTAAGTAATGTGGAAGATGTCATCTTTCATCTATATGTATGTATGCATGTATATACTTCGATTTTTTTTCAACTACTGGTCATCCGATTGACAACACACTTGGCGTGTGTATTGCTGAGGATCCAAGGAAATGCAGTGTTAAGTGTGAACTCTTGGGTCTATAGGACATATTATTAGTAGTGCATTGTGTACACACTGTGTAGTTTATTGAAAAGGGACCACCAAATGGCATGCGGAGAGACCGGAGATGTTACGTTGTAGCATATTGAAACATTTCAAACATCAGCGAGGTCTCACAAGGTTCAGTTTTAGGACCAGTGCTATTCACCATTTGTATAAATGATATAGTTTTGTCTTTGCAAAACTGTAATGTTCACCTTTATGCAGATGATACTATTTTATTCTGTTGGGCTGACATTGTAAATTGGCTATGGAAAACCTGCAGCTTTTTTTCATTGCTTTGCAAGCTGCACTTATAAATCTTAAACTTGTATTAAATGCAGATTAAACCTGATATATGATGTTCTCCAGAGCCAAAAACATTAACCTCAGTACTCTCAAAATCTGTACTTTTAATGGTAGGATCATTGAGGGAATCCCACATTATTAATATTTAGGCACCTGGATTTATGACAAATTTTCCTTCAAACCATGTATTGATGCACTAACAACACTTTTTAAAATGATTTTTACATTACTTTATTTACAGTGACTAATATTGTACATTTTAAATCATTTGTTTTCTGTCTTTATTTATGTGTGCAAGTCTCTCGAAAATGAGATTTCAGTCTCAGTGGGACTTACCCGATTAAATAAAGGCTTGTCAATACTGGAGGCTGAGCAATTGGCCTGCTCTTAACAGGCCTGTTTTGAACGACACTACACTATTTGTAGCTAAAAACTTAAAAAAAAACCGACCTCATGGTGGCACTAGAGTAACACTCATGGGAATCACTAAGTAGGCTAGACTCATTGTCTGGGAACCATGGATGTTTGTACTAAATGTAAAGGCAATTAATCAAATAATCATTGAGATGTTTTACTTAAAACCAAAACTCAACCTCACTAAAGGGAAAATCATTAGGATTGATACTCTGGAGACTACGAATGCCTGTACAATCTGTCATAGTTGACAAATCACTTTAACAGTCTGGTAAACAAACTTACGAGTCACATGGTAAAACAAAGACACATACAGTAATTCCATGCATGTGTCATGAACCTTGAGCTCATTATCTTTATGGTCTTGTATTGTGGTTTCAGATTATCTGCTGCACAAGTAAACAGCAAAACTATAGTTTGACCTATGTGTTCTGTGTCTGCTCTTGTTAGTCATTTACAGCCTCATTCCACTGAATAACTCAAGTTCCTGCAGAGTCACGTGTTTGAACATCGAAAACACACCCTCGGCACGTTCGGGAGGGAGGGGCGGAAACTTCATCAGCACAAGTATTTGAAGACTGAGGGCAGAGTGGAGGTATGTGAGGTATGATTGCTCAGTGAGTCACTCCAGCCATGGTTGTTTTCTTGAATATGGTGTTTAGGAGTTATCCAGTATATATAAAGTTTTACTTCTACTGAATTCACTACCACAGATGTTCCTCAATATCTAAACACGTGGGGAAAAGCTTGTATGCTATAACTGGTTGATGGTAACCATGAAATATCTCAGAAACAATTAGATGGCTTACCCCAGAAAACATAGTCTAGTAACTAAATTGGAAAAGCTAAAGTTTTACCCAAGCGCAACAATGTAGAGCTGAGCCTAACAAGCTGAATCTGAAGTGTCCCAATCTCGGAACCCATCAGCTATTGGTCTGACAACAATAAGCCTCTGAGGGCAAGGGACGACAACTCAGGATTATCCAGTGTAGCCAGCACATATGTGAGCCAAGACTTCCTCTTCTGGGCATTGTTCGTTTTGGTTTATCTCTGTAAAGGGATATCTCCATATGAATGCAGATACATTTTTAGAAAAGCTCATATAAAGCTATCTAATATTCAGACATAGTTGGGTTCCACGATTGCATTTTCAGCCAGTGTCTTCCGCCTCTCCACACAGATTCGTGATTGGTTAATACTAGTTGGACTCCAAATGGACTACAGCTTGACACCAAAACACTTGGGATACTAAAATCCCATCACCTATGCAGAATTCTATTTAGAAATGTCACTAAAATGGCCATCATAACAAATTTGCTCTTTCCTCTGGTGCCTCCCTCGGAACAAACTTTACATATACCGTATTTGCAGTGGACAGGACTTTAAGACTATGATGCATGTTGACAGCAGGTTTTCCATCGGTAAAATGCTTCTCAAGATCTGCAGTCTGAACACATAAAGGCTGCAGGGCAACCTTGTTTAAGTTATGACCCTTTAAACATCAAATTGTAAGATTAACATCGTTACAGTGGCACTAACACCTTGTATCCCTGCTAGAGTGATATTATTCTCTCACCCAGCAGAGAAACATGTAACACTTTAAATGTCAACAGTTGAAACACGGTAATAATCCAATCTAGCGGGTTTCACTTAACATCACGACATTATGAATCATGTATTTCATTTTTGATTCTCATTGCCAGTCCCATGGCTTTTCAAGATGACAAGCTTTCATTTACAAGCTTTGAGTTTTCGTGCTGACTGAGTCATGCTGCCTCGCGGCCACAGTAACCCACAGAGCTGACGGCACGCTGTGAAAACATTGTAACTGTGCCAGAGTGTCGTCTCAGCAAAAACGGCTTCCTGTTAGACCAGTTGTGGAACTTTGCCCGTCAGAAAACCAGGTCAGGCCATTTATAGAGGCCTATAGGTTTTTATCTGTGTTTACACTGACATGCTCAGTCAGCAGAGAGAGAGAGACTCAACTTTTCCAATTCTGTGTCTGTTATCAGGTTGTTTGTTAGGTGGCAATATGTACATCCATGTTGTCTTTAATGGGGTAAGACAAACTCGTTTGAGTACATATTGTGTACATAGGAGTGTAGCTATGTTTACTGGGGTAGCATTCTCTCCAAATGTTTCCAGTTGTACTCCCATGGTCTTCCATGCAATATATATATATATATATGCCGGCAAAGTTACAAGGTTTATACGACGTATATATATATATATATTATGTGTGTGTGTGTGTGTGTGTGTGTGTGTGTGTGTGTGTATCTTTACATAAGTGGCTGCACATTTTTAGATACTCCACCATCTCATGTTTGGCAGCAAAAATCAAAGTAGATGCAGCAGAATTAGAGATATCATCTTTTTTTATTCCATGCATTCTTCTATCTTGTCAAAACCTGGCGCCTAAATTACCCACAATGCAATATGACTGTGAACACCTGGAAACACACTTTGATGTGCAAAATTAACTCTTCTTTAAGACTAAATAACCCAATGGCAGCAACTGACACGCTAATGACTTTTTAACAAAACATAAGGACATGCATAAATTCATATCACAGTTGCAATTTACAGAACACATAAAACAAGAATGACAGCAGTCAATAATGAAAACAGTGCACATACAACAATCCACTAAACTCTTGGTTACTGTGAAAACAACATTTCTGCAGAATGACAGTACATCAAAAGGAATAAAACTTCACATTCATTAAAAAATTGTGCGTCAAAAGCAAACACTGCTGCACACATGCAGCATTAAAAATCTGCATCTAGCTAATTACAGTGTATCTGTACAAGTAGCACTACAGTCAAATATTTCACATTTGAGTTCATACATTCAAAAATGTGTTTGACTAGATACTATTCCAGAGTCTTCTACACAGTGATCTATCTGTGGAGCAAACAGGATTTGGAGAGCATGCTTACAGTCAGTAATTAAAGCAAAACAGTACTAAAGGGCTGCTTTCGGTACTCACTGAGAAAAGGTTTCTACCTTAAGATTGTTCTGTTTAACTCTATGAAACCTGAAACGACACCACTTTTCTTCAGACGCTTTTCACCAGTATCTAAACCTTTGGACTTTGAGCAAATTGGTGCGATTTCTTTCAAAAACATGGGGAAAAAAGGCAATGACCAAGTTTTTAAAAATGTCAAGGGAAAAAGGAAAAAAAAACAATATATTGCGAATAATCATTATTGTGTATTTTAAATTATGTAACAACAATTATGATTTTCTGAGCACCTTTTCAGGTAATTTCCTTTTTTATTTTTATTTCATTTGACTCATTTTCAGGTTAGTTTCTTGTACTTTTTCTTTTCGACTATTTCTCAATTTCTTCTTTTGTTGCTCATTGCCTCACTACCATGTTCAATCAACAATTCAAGCCAGTTTGCTCAGTTTTTTGAAGGGTTAAAGTGTCATCTGTTTAACACATTCACATTTAATGCATTTACATGTGGGATATAAGGTCATGGCTGTATGTCTGTATCTTTTGTACTATTCCACTGAAGAGGAATTGTTTTCAAATTAAATTAAAATGCTCTTATGTGACTAAATTCATGGAAAAGTGAAGAAACTCCCTCTCACAATCTGACAAAAATTTTGGCAAAAAAGAAAAAAAATAAAATAGAACAAAATAATACTGCTTTTTAAATGTCAAGGGGTCCCTTTAAATTCCCTTTCAAATTTCTCCTGCATCCCAAAGAAGTTTGAACCCCTCTTCCTCATTTCCTTTCCTTGCCTCCTCTCCTCCAGTCTTAGTGTCTCCCTCCCACCTGAGATGCGAGCGGAGGAGGCAAGGAGGAGAGACAAGACACAAAGAGAGAGGAGTCAAGGCAACAGCCATTTCAGAACATAAAACATCTGTGTTTTGGAGCCATCATTTTAAAGCAACAATAATTAAATATGGCACAGCTGCGTTGTAAGCTGTGTCACGCCTCTTTTATACATTACAGCCGCCAAAAAGATACACCTCCTCACTCATGCTTCCCCCTCCTCAAGATGCATTTTAGGAGTTGAGATATCCTTCAAGATGGCACAACGAAATTGATTCCCGGGTCACAGGCAGGAGGATGAGAGGAGCAGCAGGTGTAGGAGTCGGCGAGTATCTTCCAAACAACCAGTTGCTGAATTCACAGAGCTGGTGCCGCATTATTCCCCCGCAGGCTCAAAACCTGGCAACCGTGAATATTACCTGTTCTCCTCTGCTGACTACTCTGGTCACGCGCAAAAGGTTTTCAGAAAACCGCAAATCCGAAGAAATCTGTAAATGCATCTACAGACTTGACATATTTCAGTTTATATACGGTTTATAATCTACGTGCTTAAATAAACCTGTAACAGGTTGACATTCAGACTAGAAGTCCAAAGTCTGAATCACTGGCAGGAGGTGAACTTTTGTGGTTCTGAGTCACAGACTCCATGATCAAACTTTCATCCTTCTGTCCCACCTGCTGTCCTCGTCCTCCTCGCTCTTCACCTCCTCCTCCTCCTCCTCTACGGTGAGTAAGACAAGTGCAGTCAGAGGAAAACTGTATGATGAGATGAGCTGATGGATTTTCTAACACCAACTGACGTGCTTTGAAAAGGGGCGAGGAGGAGATACGGCAAGGCTTTGCGCTCAGTCTTGGCATCCTCTCAATCTCTTCCTCAGTAATTTCTCCGCCTCACTTCCCCACAGCCTTCACCATCTTCTCCTCCTCTGCCTCAAATAAAGCAAGAGCTTTAAACAAGGCAGAGGAAGAGGAGGAGGAGGAAGATCGCTTTAAGCCATCCCTTTGTTTTCATCCCTCCTTTGCTCTGTGAGACGGGGATGAGATCAGACGAGCTGGAGCAGGAGGTCCTGGAAGGTGTCCAGGCCCCGGCAGGAGTTCCTCAGGGCTCCATCAGAGCCCAGCTGGGCAGCCAAGAGGAACAGCTTCCTGTCCTCAGTCACGGAGCCCAGAGACAAGGCTTCATGCAGCTCTGACACGCTCACTGCATTTGGCTTATCCTGTGAAGAGGGTGAAACCCGTTACACTCAGTCTGACAAAAAAATGGCTGTCTCCTTTTTTCAAGGACAATAACCAATTTACAATATATACATAAATCATGCACATCGACCTAATTTGTTGTTGTGGGGTATTATTATAATCTCATCACTTGTCGCTGTTTGCACTTTAACGTAGAGCACATTGAGTTTCCCTGTAATGCGCTTTATAGATAAAATTGCCTTGACTCACTTTTTTTTTATTAAGAATTACATATCAGCAAATAAACATTGCCCATCAGTGGTATGCAGGATATGAGTTTGTTAAGGGGACAGTTCATCAAAATCAAAAATACATGTTTTTCCTCTTACCTGTAGAGCTGTTTATTAATCTAGATTGTTTTGGTGTGAGTTGTCGAGTGTTGGGGATATCTGCTGTAGAGATGTCTGCCTTCTCTCCATTGTAACAGCACTAGATGGCACTCATTTGTGGTGCTCAAAGCACAAAAGAAATTGTTTGAAAAACTCAACAGTGATGTCTCTTTCCAGAAATCATGGCCCGGTGACTCAAGATAATCCACAGACCTTGTTGGGAGCAGTTCTATAAGGAACTCTTTTCTTTCAACCAATCTACACCCGCCAACTGTACCACACTACAGGTAAGATGTAATATGTATTTTTGATTTTGGGATGAAATGTCCCTTAATGGAAAACCTCCCTTGACCAAAGTTTGTGAAATGAAATTGTACAAAATCAAAACTGTCAAACAGAATGATCAGTATGTTCTCAATACAGTGATTGTAATTTTAACTTCTTTGCAGTTAGCTGTTAACACCTCTGGCAACTATGTTCACTTAGTTTGTTTGAGTGTCAACACAAACAACATACCATGCTATAGTAAACACAAGCTGTACCTGTTTAGCCACATTTTGAGTTTTGGCACATCATGACTGTTTGGCCAAAATATGATCAGGTACACAGCAAATAACTGCACTATTACAAAAAGTGTACATTTAGCCATAATTTCATAAAAATGTAGGCGTTTAGAACACACTGAGACCTGGGCAGGGTAATATATCAATATTAAATCAATATTGTCATATAAAACTAGATATCATCTTTAATTTTGGAAATTGTAATATCAGAATTGTTGTCTCTTTCTGGTTTCAAAGGCTGCATTACAGTAAAGTGGTATACATTTCTGATCTTAGTACCAGATTGTTGTAGCTGTTCTATTATCTGCCTTTACCCACTTACATCCTCCTACAGCCCTCCGTGAAAAAGCAAGCTACGACTCAGAGACCCTTTCAAGGTGTGAGTGTTAGATGCTTCTATTACAGCTTGAATCTTGATATTACCTTTTAATTTCTTCCCAAAGAAGAAATCTGTGCAATATCAGCACAAACTTGTTTGGGTGGACAATACCAACAAATGTATTCCACCTTTAAAAGCCGAATTAATTTCTCAAGACAGAATGAAATTACCATTAACTTCTACAAAATGTGACATTTAAAATAACCACATGCCATATTTTAAATGGTGGTTGTCTCAGTTAGGATTAAAATGTGTGTATGTGAAGACAGTAAATTTAACACCACCCTCCTACACAAACTATTCAACCCAGGCTAGAGTCTATAGATGTCCGCCTCGTTTCTTTGCACCGCCACATCTTTTCCAACACACAGGTTCTGCTGGAAGCATCCTTTGTACTGTTTAAGCAGCGCGAGTGCCGAGGCAGAGAACAAAGCAGTGTGGTGGGTGAGAGCCAGTATCACTGTCAAAAAGAGCTCCTCCTACTGAAGACATTATTTGTTTTATTTTACCTGAGTCATGTGCAAAGCGTGACAAAGGTTTAGGCAGTAGTTCATGTTTAGGCAGTAGTCCAGTAGAAACCATGAAGAACTGATGTTAAATTACTGAGTGCCAGTACAAAAAAGAAAAAAAGAAATTCATCATGTACAAAAACTATGCGGAGGGCAACAAAAAATGAATTGCAGTATGTACAACATGCAGGTCGAAAATTATAGATAGAGACGCAACAGCTTTTTTTTTTTAGAATATAATACATCTTTAAAAATAATTCATGATTTTTGTAAATGTAATATATTATTACAGTATTTTTAAAATGTCATTATATTTGGTGAAGAGTGCATTATGACTTGTTTAGGACTCAGAACTCAAAGTTTTGGACTTGGGATTTGTCAGAGTTGACTTGGGACTTCAGTGCAAAAATGAGAGATTTACTTGTAACCTGCAAAACAATGACTTGGTCCCACGTCTGGTATTTAGCCACATTTTTGGACATCCTGATGATAAAATCCTGATTGGTCAATATATGGCTGAAACCATGCAGATTTGTCAAAAGAGGTACAAGTCAAAACAGTGAGCACCGTTTTTGTCATTTGCAAGTGAAAAAAAACAAAACAAATTTAGTCGAAAAGTGAACATTTTCTTAAATGTCTGGGTTACATATAAATTTTCCAGCATTATTTAAATGACTATGTTTTAATGTGATTCATTACCTAACCAAATATAATCCAGTTGATGCCTACACGTCTTTTAACCTGCAGATCATCAAAGCCCTACCTACTGGGAAATATAGCAATTGCATGGAACAGTTTGATGTACAACATCAAAGATTACCTGTGTAACCTGAAAGAAAATCTGTATTTCTGTAGCCTTTTTCATATCAACAGGCGATAGGTTTAAAAGGGCATACGTCTCCCTTTCACATTCTGTTTGATGTTCAAAGTTTCCTTATTAGTTCTGAAGATGAAAGTAGAGAAAAAGAGAGTGTTAATTTCACACCTGTAATGATTTAAAAAGGCTTCTTGCTTTGGATGTTTTGACCGTGATATATCTCATAAGCTAACTGGACCGCACCTAAGTGATAAGTTCAATGAGTTTTATCTCTTTTTAAACTAATTTTGCAAGTATATTGCTCAGTGCTGAGAGGATGAAAGCTGCAGCGCTCTGACAGTAGATGTGACAAATATTCCTGCTTCCTGTGAAGGGTCATGTATAATTCTAAAAGTACTGAGCACGGTGAAGAAATATGAGCTCAGGAGGAAATTTAGAAAAGTTTAAATGACGAGGCTGATGGATCATCACAGCTGGGTAAATAAAGACAGAGTGTGTACCTGTTTGAACCAATCATAAATCTCTTTTTTTTGTGCACTTTCACTTTAAAATTTTGACCCCCTATGAAAATACTGACTGCAGAGTTTTAACCAGTCCACCAGAATGTGCCTTATTTTAGGTGAGTATTTCATTTTTTTTCTTAACAATTGACTACATTTATTCCAAATATTGTTTACTTTTCTTATTTCTTTAATATTGTGCTCCAATTCATTCACAGGAAGAAGTTAAAGGACCATTCATAACAGTATTTTTGTAAGTTTTACATTTGTAATTAATGCTGCAACATTTTTGATATACATTTTTTTTGTTCCAGGTAGCCATTGATTTCCATTTCCATACATTCTAATAATCAACTGGCATGTATTAAAATGCATTGACACACAAACACAAACACATTTGCAAAGTGGTTAGCTGTCTTGTAAATGACTTTACCTGCTTGTTTCCCAGGACGACCACAGGCAGCTGTGGCTCCACCCGCAGCAGGCGGTGCAGTTCAGCCTTAGCCAGTGGGAGGCGGCCTCTGTCAGCGGAGTCAACCACATACACCAGAACGTGAGTCCTTCTCAGGTAGTCCGACCAGTACCGCCGTAAGTCCTCCCCGCCACCGACTGCAACGCAAACAACATTTGTGTATCAGAAAATATACTGTTTCTGGTGAACTTTAAACCATTGAGGCTGAATTGGACCAAATATCAGCCTTTAAGTGGCGTGGCAATACAGAGTTAAGGTGTAAATTAGGTGTTGTTTCTGGCGCATGCTTAGTACCAAATATTTTGCTTTCTATGTTCACACGAGTTACAAAGGGACCAGAGTTTTGAAAAATGTGCACCTTAGAAGGTGTTTTCAGAAATCTCCACTTAGTGACCTAAAACTAACAAACTAACTAATTAGAAAAGCAACTCCCTAAATCTGGTTTCATTTATTGAAGCTGTTACTTGTTGCTAAGCCATATAATGTTGTTTAGACCAAAGTAGACAACGTGGATGATCTCATAACAAGTCTTATCAGTCTGTTATGACGTATTCGAACAACAGTCAGGGTCCATTGTGACTAAGCAGTTGCTCTCAATGGGAGTTTATGTGATTAAATAAGAGTTTAAAGGTTTTTCAAAAAATCTGGCATTTAAATGTGAATTTGCAGAAAGAGAGATAAACAGGATCTGATGTAATGCTCTTTTATTGATCCTTACAAAAGAAACTCACTGTAAAGTCAGCCAAAGAAAAACAGCCACACAGCTCTGACTGATGGCCTCGCTCAGGAGCATTTCAGTGTGGCAGATGTTTTCTGTCAGCGTCCTTTGTGTTACAGTAATAAAAAGACGACATAACGGCTGAATAAGTACATGGACAGATCGATAGGTAGAATTAGATAAACTGGCTTTCCTCCTTCAAACAAACTGGCCACAGATTCATTTCAGATGTCCACCAGACCGAATGAAATCACTAATCTAGTTTGCACTGGGGGGGTGAAATAAGCGAAGACGGCACTTAGCCATTATTTATATCCACTTTTCCCTGCTGGGGAAATTGGTCTGATTCATTTTTTCCATCTTGTTGCCTGCGGACATGATATGTCAACGAGGCTATGAGCGAAATGTAACTGTGCAGCTCTTTCCTCTCCTCTTAAACAGTTTAGGATTCTATTTTTTTTTTTCCATTTTCTTGCCTTTTTATACATGTTTACCCTTTTTATTGTTTGTACTTTTCCTTCCTGTAAACAAAAGCATTATTCTACATTTTATGAAGGAATTGTGTGAGTATTGAGGTGTGTGTTTGTGATTCAGCTCCACTGATAACTAATATTTGGAACCAATATGCTTTTACAATAAAAGTGAAGATCATTTTGTCAATATTTAGAATTTGGAATATATCAAACTCCAACACAAAACTTTGTTTTAAAGCCTTTGGCAAATGTTTAATCAAAATTGAGACTTTCAACATCATATACAGCAAGTTCCCAGGAGCTTTTTTTTTTATAAAGTCAAGTAAAAATTTAAATTAAAAAATGAATTAATAAAAATAGCTCCCTGAGGTTTAACAAAGTAAAAGTTCCTACCATGCTGACACTTTCTTTGCACTTTTTAATTAATTAATTTGATCGGCAATCATTTAAATAAAATGCCGATACAGATAATCGGCAAAATGCAAAATATAAAGCCCGATAATCAGCCAGGCCAATAATCCGTCAATCCCTATTGTCTACACATATAATTATCTATCCTGCTCTGTGCACTAATGGTCGACTCAGTCACCTGACTGATTGCTGATTGATTGATTGATTGTGCTTTGATAAAATGGCATCATAAGGTCCAATCTAAACCAGAAAAAAAAAGCTTGCCAAAGCACTCTTCAACACTTCAGTCCCCACACTGTTTACACCCCACACAGTCACAGGACACTTTTGTCAGAAAATTCAGTTACCAGCTTCAGTGGTGGGGAGAGTTTCATAATATCAGTAAAGGCTTTAACTTCCCACAATCCTGCTGTGCAGGAGAACTGACCTGCAGCTATAATGACCACCGGTGCTCTGCGACCAAACGATTCACTGCTCTCACACCGGCGGGTACGACTCCAGGTCGTCACCGCCTCCAAATTCAGCGCGGCACAGCTCAGCGAGAATTCATTAGTGCTGGACTTAATGGAAAATGTTGCTAGGAAACTGGGTAGGGATGTAGCTTTAGCTGGTGTGATGTGGCAGCAATAAATACCTGTTTACCTTATATAGCACAGAGGGTGGACAAGTGGTGTGAGCAGCTCGTGTTTTATATTCAGAGGGAGCTCAGCGGGACGCTCGTCCTGCTGCTCTACAGGCTACCTTATTAGATACACACCCACATGCCCACACACACAACTGACACTGAGTCATACAGGTGTGAACGATGTGGATGTGTGTATATATTTTACAGAGTTGTAGCCCCGAGGGCAAAAGTACCTCTGCAGTGTTTTCTATGGAAATTGTGGCTTGACTTTCTGAGCAGCTAAACAAGCCCTAGTACCAAACACTGGGTGGTTATCACACCAAGTTTTGCAGCCAAAGTTCAACTAAATTTTACACTGACCCCTTAAATCCCAAGAAATGCATCCAGTGGCATTCCAGTGTCGTGTCAAAGTCTATTTCCCCCTTTGATTAATGTTTCCTCCATCTGCGACCTTTGCGCTCCAAATGTTATCTCAGCACAAACCTTGGAGAAATACCAATGTTTTGGGTTTTTGACCTGATCTGGCAACAGTTTGCATCTTCAAGTCTTCCAGGTCACAAGGAAAGTGCTGGGTTTGTGGTGTAGACACGAGTGAAACTGACACTGATCTGTTCCTTATTTAAAAAAACACAACAACTTTGATGATTTAGTGTACTTGACAGCATATATTGTAGTATGGAACAGGGTCACACGTGTTTTAAAGGTATACTTCACCCTCAAAAATGACCATTTGTGTATCAATTACTTGTACTTTACTTTTTTTTCTTTTTAAAATGAATTTGTGGAAAAAAAAAGATAATTCTTTATGGATTTTGTCATAGGTGACCGCATTTTACAACAGCAAAACTATATGAAAACATCTGTTTACAAAATCCCCCACAACTTGTGTAGTGTAATCTAAACCTCATTTTTCCAGTTGTATGCTCAGTACCTCCAAAATAAGCAGCAATTGTATCTTGCTGAACATGGGATCTGCTGGTCTACCACTGCCTCAATCTTGTAGTTTGTTTGTGTTATCATGTGACTTTGGTGAGTCCAAACTAACATTTTAAACCCCAAAGTCACACAATAACACAAAGTAACAAACTGATCGAGCAGTGGTAGACAAGCAGCTCTTGTCTTCAGCAAGGTAAAATTACTCTTTTGGTCATTGGAATCTGGCTTTAAAGAGAGTGTAGGTAAATTTTACTTTCGTTCAGTTCCCCATCATGGGACTTTTATTATACTGCATGAGTTATGTGACAGTTTGTAGACAAATATTTTGATATAGTGCTGCTGATGATGAACGCAGTTGCCTTTTTACTGCATTCATCAAGAATTTCCTCTGTTCTTGGATTCTTCATTCACCATGGAAGCATGTGACAAAAATAAAGTTTTCCTCATAATTCAGCATAACAGAGGGTTAATAATTGACATACAAATGGTTATTCTGGGGGTGGACTATTTCTTTAATGGCATCTGTGATGTCAGTTTTTTGACACCAGAATGTTTGTTGAAGAGGAAAGCGGAGAATTTGGGCCCCATCTAAATGCACAGTTTACATAAATATACAAGGAACTCCTTCCTGATACTGCTTTTCAGTTCCTTTTTGCAAAACCCCAATTGACAGCTCCTCAAAGCTTAAAAGTCCTTCTCTAACTGATCTGATCTGCATCTTTCATTTTGGGTTTAAAGGCTTTTAGCTTAGATTTCTCCAGAGGACTTCATAAGGAGAGCTACTCAGTCTCTGTGCACTGTACTGCTCCTGATGTGTGTATGCATGCACTAAGCTGTCAACATGCTTCTGCGTCAATGTCAGCCAGACAAAGACTCCAACATTAACTGCACTGGGCCACTGAAGTACTCCGAGTGAGTGGGCGGTGACATGTGTTCCTCTTACTTTCAGAGATGAGAAAAGAATTCTTGGCGCCCACCGATCTCTGTGTTCAGATCATGAATAAATCAGCCGCCGAGCATGACACTTTCCTCCGAATACATCCAAAGAACCTCATTCTGAGGCCGACTGCAGCTGAGCACCTCACACTCAGACAATATGAATGAAGAGTGAAGTGATTTATGTTATTTTTAGTACAGTGCAGCGGCTTTCGGTGGAATGCTAATTAGCAGGATTTATGAGTTTGTATGTAAATACAGTGCAACTGGATTCATCTACCTCCCCGTTTTGGATGTGCATAATTTGATCTCCCCCATGTTCATTTTAATAAAATGAAACCAGTGAACTAGTTCACAATTGCACCTTCTGGGGATCTCTGTAACAGGTTTAAGTGTTAACTTCCATGATACTTTGATACCAAACAGAAACCCCAGTCACTGAACAAATGAAAACAATATAGCAAGTGTCAGAGATAGCCTCTGTGTTTGCAATGATGGATGCAGCGAGCTCTCAGGAAGGAGATGGGTGGCAAAGACCTGAAATCTTTATCAGCCGAGCTGCTGTGAGCTGAATCTCCCTTTATGCGCACTCAAGTTTTTAGATCAAACTTCCTAAGTTACTTACCAACACCTAAAGCAACTTTATTATATTGTTTGAAGTTTAATTGGTAGTTCTTCATGAAACTTACTTTTTGTCATATTTGCTGAAACTGTCATCTGACAGTACTACAAAAGACAGATAATCTGTGGGGGAAAAATCACATATTTGGGCTTAGTGCTCTTAATGGCATTTGCAAAAATCCACTGTGCCTGAACGAATACGACTAATCAAAGTCAGGAATCCCTACATCAATCTAAACGTCACCCCCATCCCATCTATGGCCCCATCCTGCCAGCTGTACCTTTAACACATACATTGATTCAGTGCCATAATTAGCTCTGTTGCTGGCTTAAAGGTGAGACAACTCCGTCCCCCCATTCAGTCATTTTGTCTTTTATAAAGAACAGTACGGCAGAATAACAGCAAAAAAATCCCATCTTGAACAGGCAGCGTAAAACGGGCTGTTGTTTTGGTTTACTCTCCCCGGTTTTCAGATAGTAGACTCTTGAAAACCCCCTGAACACTACCTGCTTTGCAGTAAACAGCAGTCAAACACAGTTGGCTGGTGAACATGGCGCAGGAATTAGAAGGCTAAAGAGACAGATATTTCCCACAGGAGTTGGAGGAGACCAAACACAGAGCAGAGAGTTAATACTGTGCTTATGTTCTTGAATTGGACACAAAATACAACTAAGTTAATGACAGAGTAACTTGATGATGGAATATCTTTAAAAAATTATGGCCACATAGCATATCTGCAGTATTTAACACACCAAAACTTACTTGATAAATGTTACATCCTAAATAAATTCTAAATGTTAGCATGTACACATAACTGTTGGTTATAACAGTGACATTAGCATGATAACTACTATATTCTAATCCTCCGAGTGTTCATATCATATTTGATAACAAAAAAGTCAAATTTTGAGGCCATTTTTGTCACTGACTCTCAGCTCCCACAACTTGCACTTCAAGCTGCATCTCTGTGGAGCTGTGTAATGCAGTGCGAGTTTGATGAAACAAATGGCCAACTGTACTGAACAGAGCTCTAAAAGCACTTTCCAATTCTCCACTTCACGCTATTTTATAAAACATAAATGCCTTCTAGACTCTACACAGAGCCTGCACTGTTTGATTTTGAGGGATAAAAAGAGTCTTACTCTCTAGGAAGTCGAGCTGACAGGCGGGGGCGTTGAGGCTCATAAAGTTGAAGCCACGGGTGGGCCGGCAGCGGCCTCTTTTAGCCACCGACTCCCCGGGGGTCAAACCCTGCAACATGCTGCTCTTCCCGGCCCCATCCAGACCGAGGACGAGGACCTGGCGCTTCCCACGCTCCTCCTCCTCCTGCAGGCAAAAAATTTCACACGTTAATGGCCCAGAAATGTTCCAAAAAATAAACGTAATTTATTTGATACTGAATGTGGTTAATTGCGCTGTTAAGGAGAGTGAGGTTATGGAAGAATGGTTAGTTTGCCTTAGGTGTACAAATCAAATTAACAGTGAGAATGATATGACTCACATTGGGCTTATTATGTTTTTGTTTTTTGTCCTTTTTTTGTGCAATGGACTTCTGGGGACATTTTGGTCCTCAGATTTTGCTGCAGAGTGAGTACTTGACTTCCCCGCTACTCTTTGATACAGAGGAGTTGCAGACATGCAGGCAGCAGTACAAAGGAGGAGAGATGAGAGACCTTCTGCTTAGAAGTGGTGAATTTACAGCTCACAACAAGTATATATGATACAGTCTCTGGCTTTTGTTAAATATATAGTGTTGGTAAAAAAAAAAAAAATTTCACATTTACAACCCATCAGCTTGTTTACTGTATTACGTGAATGCCGCTGTCGCACTGAATGTTCTATGGAGCTCTCTCCAAACTTTAAAACTTTGAATGGAAAACAAAACGAACTGTGGAATATTCATGTTGAACAGCCAAATCTGATTTGACTGACATAATTCTTAGTCGAGTACATCCTTAATGCAAGTTGTCTGAAATCCACAGATGGCTTTGTGAGATATAACACAATATTTGGCTTCCATAGTGGGGGTCTTCAGGTCCTCCAGTTTTGCTATAATGACCTGAAACAACCTGCATCTACACCACATCTCATAAAATCCTTCATGGCCAAAATAATGGAATTACTGCAAATTACCGTGAAAATGAGCCATTTTGAGAACATAACCTTGGCCTCATTTACAGTGAACACAGTCATTATTTGCAGCCCTGATTATAAGACACCAAATGTTGGTACTTTTCACATATTGGTAATCACCAGTTATCTATCAGCTTTAAGATTCACTGTACAATCTGACAAGTTGATCTTCAAAAAAATCTAGGAAACTGATTGCATTGAAAAAGGTAATAAAACTATTAACCTTGAATTATGTTTATTTTATTTCTAAATGTTAATTTTACTTATAATTATCTTGTATTTGCATGATTTTGTGAAGTTATTGAAACCTTGAAAATGTCTGAAAAAAATCTTGACTCGACGGATTTTGGTCATGACAGGATTTTGCTGAGATCTGCTAGTTCTGTTTTGTTAACATGTTATAGACATGTTAGGCAGTCAGTTTCCTAGATTTTTATTACTTAAAATCAAGTTGTCAAATTTACATTGTAGCACCTCTGCAAACTGGATTATCATCAAGTAACAAATGCATTAGAGAGCTGGGAATTTGACCCTGGGTGTGCAAAAGACATTTCATAATGTTCAGGAATATGAATCAGCAGCGTCAAACCTCTAGAGGTAGAAGTCACGATATTGTACTTCAATAATAGGCATCACAGAGCAGCCCCGTGATAACCTTGATCCATATTGCTACAGGTCAGATTTGAGAGAGCGAACAGAGACAGAGAGTACTCGTCGCCTCGGAGCTGCCAGTATCTGTGGAAAGACAAGTGGCTTAAAGGTTAGCAGCCGGATTCAAACCTCCAAGCTCTCTTTGCACCTTAGTCGCCATAACCCCTCTGAGATCCCGCACACATCAGTCATCGCCTTTTTAAAAGTCACGCAGGGTTAGTCGCTATTCAAACCTCGTGTTCATGTGCGGCTGCGATTCTGTGGTGGAGGTTAATTAGCAATTCATATCAGCCCTTTCAGAACTGGGATGCATCTGTTTTTGCTTTCTTGTATAAAATATCACTTTTAACTTCACTTAATTGATGCATGATTGAGCCTTAAAGGAGAGTTTTCAAAAGCGAACCCTCAGAATCGGCACTAATTAGATTCCTTGACACAAAATCTGCATAACAACTACCCTGTTATTGTGTCAGGAGGAAGTCAGGGGAAGAATTTAAGTGGTGATGAATTAAATCTCATGTTTCTGGCTGTAATCCCTGACTGGTGTTGCTGGGTAAACACAGCATCAGATAAACATGGTTGCTTTGACAGATCTGTAGCTCGCCTCTGTGTACTTCTAGCTTATACAGTCCACTGGGAGACAAACCTCAAACCGTGACAGCGCTCAGCAGCTCTGCAGCTCTTAAGGCTGCAGAGCTTGCACCACTTTTCGTCTTTTTGCAGCAATATCAGCAAGGACTTTGTGCAAAGTGATCAATTCTTGTATGCTTGCTCTGCATTGTTCCTGTCACCTGTTTCTCCAAGATTATACAGGAGATGTGTATCGGAAGATTGTGACAAAAGCAAACAAAACATTCAATTTAATATATATTTTTAGAATTCTTTGACGTTTCTTTTTGCTCTGCATCGTGCCTCTCACCTGTTTCTCCAACATTATTCAGGAGATGGTTATCAGAAGCTTGTGACGAAAGCTAACAAAACATTCAATTTAATATATATTTTTAGAATTCTTTGACATTTCTTTGGATAATAAATGGATCTGACATTTTTCAAATCAAGCCAGCGTACTGGCCATTTATCCTCTGCTCCCTTCAGATACTACAAAGCCTTTTTTCTTTTAGATTTTAACCTCCGTTCTGCCAGTTCAGACATTTCTCATAAAAAGCCAGTGATACTGTATTGATCGCTATTGTTTTTCTGCTCCACAGGGAGGAAAAAAAAGCCCAACTCAGCTGCAGATCAGCACTGCTGGATCTGACAGGGATTTAACGTCTTGCTCAAGGACACTCCAGCAAAGCGGATGTTTGGTAACACATTGGCTTCATCACACAGAGGCACTAAAGCCAGCTCGCCTGCAGCACTGAATAGAAAGCGTAGAGCTGAAGAGGGAAGAGTAGAGGGAAGTGATGGAAACTTTGATCCTTTATTACGCATATCCGTCCATCATGTTCAGAGTTACAGGAGTACTTCTATGACTGAATATTTTCATGTTTTTGTACTAACATTATTTCTATCTTGTCTTGTTTCTTCTTTGTTCGGGAATTACTTTGAGTGCTTTTCATCCAGCCCCAGATAACGAGCTTGAACTTGCTGCATTGAGCAGAGGGCTTTTAAGCAGTAAGAGCGATAGTGGCGGCATCAAAAGCAAGTCTTTTTAAGTTACAATCAAGTGTTGTCTGAGTGATCAAACAGGTGCTAAATACACGTCTTTTGTTTCCTCAGAGAGTGAGATGATTCATATCAAACCCATGTCTTAAGATGTGGATAACTTATCTTAAATTAGCATAAAAACTGGAGGCAGGGGGAAACAGCTCGCCAGGCTTTGTCCAAGTCCAAAATACATCTATCAACACTTCTAACACTTACTAACTAATCTGTGCACAGACATAAAATGAAAATCAAATTATTTCCTGCTGAATAGCAGTGTATCCTTTCGCCCAGCACATATTTGGAGCACCTCTGGCTCTATATTTTGCAGACTGATGTGGTTGGTAAGCACAGGTTTTGTTTTTTGTGCAGGCATGATGGTACCAAACCAAGCAACCTCACTGTGAAGACAAGACTTAAGCCGCTTCACTTAGCTAAATCTCCCCCTAAAGCCACATTTTTTTTCCCATTTCATGAACAGATTACACTAACATCGAGATAATACATTGTGTTAATACGTGAACTTTAGTGGTGTTGTTGGTTGTATTTGGTGTAGGACAGGCTCAATATCAGACTTTTACAACACCATTACCACGGCCAAAAGAGTTCACAATAAAAATACAATGATGAGTCTGTAAACACAAAGGTACAAAAGCATACAAAAAGAGCAATTACACTTAATGGATACTAAAAAAGGCAACCAGGTAACGAAGAGGAGGGAGACAAAATGAGAACAAAAAGAAATCGAATTATTTAAGAGGTGCTGGATTATTTAAACTAAATTATCACATGTATTATTAAAATTATATTAGTATTTCATGGTCAATACTGATATATCGCGAGAGGCTATCAGTTGTATTTAGGGTTGTAATTGTATGATATTTTCACAGTACAATAAAACAATATTGCGGAATCATGGTATTACATAATTATTACTGTAACTATCGGTTACACCGATCCTTACAGGAATGAAAACCAAAGGGCTTTTTCTTCAGTTCAAGTAATGGTTTTAAAAACCTAAAACCATTTTTTAAATGAACGTAACTAAAATAATTTTAATATTCTCTATACAGTTGGATTTTTTTCAATAACATAAAAAAAGCAAATATGGTATGGTATGAGAACCATGAATTTTGATACCACAGTATACACTGGAACCAGTATACTGCTGTAACCCTAGTTTTATATTGTATTTGTATTTGTATTTTTTGCTTTTTTGAGGTCATAGTGATGTCATCAAGGTCATCTCCGCTTGGACTCTAAATTCTTGACAGAAAACCTGCCTTACAAACTGGGAGTGTGAAGTATAAAATGTTAATAGCTTTATCGAGGCAGTCATGGTCTGATGAAGGGCACTGCCAGCTTGCATTATGGAAAGTCTAGGAGATACGTTATTGGAGCTTAATACCAAGGACTAAAAGTAAAGATATCTCAAGCTTTGCTGCTTTGATTTGAACCATCAACCCCCCCCAAACTTTATGGAAGTGTAAAGGTTAATTGAACCTTTTTAAAGATCACTGTTTCCCTCAGGAAAATGCATCCAGTCTCATGAGCATTTCAGTTGGCCAAAGCATCATCCACTGAATCTGGCATTTGCAGTGTGAAGTATCAACTCTGCTCTCTTTCTCTGAATGCGAATGTTATATTTCATAAAAGTGTTTGAATCTTTTATGACGTAAGTGGTCCTTATCAGGAAACACTGACAATGAAAACTGCTGCGTAATGTGGTAATCCAAACACAGTGAAAGGCTTTTGATTAAAAATAATCAAAAATGGGGTTTGAAATGACAAAAGTTTACTGCAGCTGTTCTCGAAGTCACAACGTGATGCAAAATCATCTATATTTGTGCATGTAGCTGCACTGTTACAAAATTACACCCCACATCTAAATGGACTCAGACACTGAATCCTTTTGAACAGTTTATCTAGCCGCTCAATCTGTTTCTACACTTTCAGAGATTGTTTGTCGCTGTGTAAATGAGCATGTGCCACCCTCCCACCTGCTGAAACTCCCCAAGGTCAAAAACACGCTGTTAGTCAACTCCCCTGCTTTCCGAAGCCGAAGACGTGATTACAATGCATCTTGGTAAAATTTGGCTCCCGGGATGAAAACATTTACGCCCCCTTACTCCCCTCCGCAGCGAGCTGCTGGCAGACACTGACAACATTATCCTCTAAAGACAGACTGAGCCACATAAAGCAGCCTAAGCTTATTACAGGCTGCTGCTGATTGAATCTAGGAAACAAGATTAGAGACATGCAAATAGATTTTATTAAGAGATTCAGGCTGCAGCTGTAGTGCTCCATTCAAGAGTCATTAATTAAGACCCTCGGCCACCCGGCTGCTTCCTTTCTGTCTCTGTCTGTCTGTTGGAAGCTCAGATACAGTTATTATTGGCCATAACTACACGATGTGGAAAAATGAAAACTGAAAATAACATCATGGCATTTTGAAGATTTGGGAAGCCATTATATTTTTCACATCTCCACCCTCATCATCTTCATCATTACGGCAGCTGCTACATCTTTTTTTTTTATCAGCTTCTTTACCATCACTTTTGGCATTGTTACCATTGATTAATGTTGAAATACGTACTGAAATCTATTACATCAGGAAAAGTAGCAATACTACAGTGTAAAAAATACTTTGTTATAAGTAAAAGTAATACATGCAAAAAAAAGTAAAAAGTATTAGAATAAAAAAATACTTAAAAATATCAAAAGTACTCATTAAGCAGAATGGCCCATTTCACAACAACAACAACAACAACAACAACAACAACAACAATAATAATAAAAATAATAAGTTTCTTTTTCTTCATCATCTCCTTTTTAAGACACATTTGAAATACATAAATCAAATCTTCATATTTATCATTATCTTGGTCACTGTCATCTTCACTGTTCTCTTCCTCACATCACCATCCTCATCATCAATGACATCATCAAAACCATCATCACTATCTTTATCATCAGTGTCATCAGTACCATCGACATTATTGTCGCCCCTGCTGCGTGGCTTTTTCACATCTTCATCACCTTCATACTCTTCTTGTCCATCATCTGTCTCCTTGTCTAATGGACATTGGCGTTCCCATCATCATCATCAGCATTGAAGACAACAATCACAACAGTCATCTTCATCATCAGTGCCATCACTACCACAGTCATCATTATCGTCTCCGTTGCATCACTTTTTCACAATTTCATATTCTTCTTGTTCATCACTCTCCTTGTCTCATTAACTTTCTTGTCCTCCTCCTCCTCCTCCTCCTCATCATCATCATCATCATCATCATCATCACAAAGGCAACTATTGCATCATCTTTTGATGATCTTTATCTTTACATTTGCCTCTGCCATTGTCATCTTCACGATTATCATCACTGTTCTCGTAATGTCATCATCCTCATTGTCAGAAACAAAAGCACCATCATCTTCATCCTCACCATCTTTATCATAATACTGCCACTCCATGGTCACCTTAATCTTCATCAGATTCAACTTTCTCATTGCCATCAACCTCTTCATCATCATTGAAAACATCAACACCATCATTTTTATCACCACTGACATCACCAACATATTCTTCATCATTAAAATTTCCATTCCACTGTCACCTTTATCTTCATCAGCCTCTACTTATCAACCTCTTCCTCCTCATCATCATGCTTTTATCCATCATCATCATCAACATCATCATCACCGCAAAATCTTCCTGTTCATGAACAGTTTTACAATAAACCATCATTAAATCCATCATTAGTATCATCTCCACTATTTCATGTTTCGGAAGCATCATCATCACCTTTGATACGTCAGTTCTTAATGAGCAGCAGCATCTTCCTCTTCATCATTATCACATTCAAATGTCATTATTATTGTTTAATTATTATCAATTTCAACATAATCACTACAACCACTGCTATTTAATCACCAGGCATCATTCAGTCTTCATGACCATCATCACCACCGTCTCAGTGATGTTCATCAGAATTCTGCAGTGTTTCCTTCATTCATTCCGTCTGTCAGATGTAAATCAGTCTCTTCACGTCCAAGTTAAATAGTTAAAAAAAACATTTAAAAATGACATAAAAATGTAAAATGACTAGAAACATTCAGTGTCACCTCTTTGATCGTGCAGTATTCCGCCTGTGGTGACCATATTCGCCTCTTGTAGAAGAAGTTCAAGGCGATGAAGAGAGCAGAGCCCAGGGCAGCCACGGCGGCGGTCAGGGCGATGGAGATGTGCCGGAGGAGAACCATATGTAGAGCGCACCGATCGGCGACTGGAACCGGAGAAGCTGGTGGGGAGTCGGTGCTTTCCAGACACCGGCACTGTTAACAGACTGACTGTCGCTTCCTTCTTCTTCTTGTCCTGCTGCCGTTGGACGCACTACATGTGACCGCGCGCTCTCCGCTTGTTTTTGTTTCGAGACGCGCAAGAAGGGCAAAAAAAATGCTGCGTTCAAAGACGGCTTGTAAATTCTGACTCTCCTCTCGACCGGCGACTGGTAGCACGTTTATATTCAGTTTAAAGCAGAAAATAATACAATCAAAGATATTAACATTTAAAACACAGTTTTGAGGTGGTTATTTGACTTGGTTTAAAGAAATCTGTAGGCTACTGTTGGAGCAGCACTTCTGTTTATGGGTCCAGCATGTTGCAGTTGTTATCAGAATTTTAGAAATTCTGAAGTCATGTCTTTAAATCCCACTGCAAAAGACCTGGACTAGCCACCAAAAGACCCCTTCATTATTGTCTAAATGGTTTTTATACAATAAGACCAGAATAATTTTTATTTAATTTTTTTAAATTTTATTTAATTTTTATAAATCCATAAATAAATTAAATAGATTATAAGAACATTCAATAGAATTATCTTTGACTTTCTTTGATTTTTTTTTTCTGGATATGCAGTGACATTGGCTGGGTAATCTGTTTGTCCAGTGTCAAGTTTCTATCTGATCATGTGATGAGACGATATTGTGCACTTGGGCCCATCACAATGCACCGGGGCCTGTTGTAATTTCCTTAAGCCACTGCATTGCAAAACTTTTTTTTCTTAAAGTCCCTCGCCACTCAAAAATGTGTTTGCTCTTTGTTTCCTCACTTGGATGTTTAAGCTTCAGAGTGATGCATGTGCAGAGTTTGTTCTTACAAGTTTCTTTGTGCTCAACTTAAATCTCAGTTTAACATTTGGGTATACCAGCAGGATTTATGACATTACGATATTTAGCCAATCATAGTCCAATATGCAACATACACAGGTGTGATGTGGAGATTTAAAACAAGTACACTGATAATACTCTTTGCAGTGATGTAGGAGACATCTTGTGTCCCGCTTTTGAATTTTTAGAGTGACCAACATTTGATATTCACACAAATACACTGGACTTTATCGGCCTATATTGATCTAAAACACGCCTGGATGGGATCTTTTAACCCTTTTCCCTTGCAAAAAAAAAAATGAGGGCAGTGTCAGTTCTTCTGGAATCCTTTATTCTGAACTCAAGGCCCAGATATTACAAATGGGTACACAGACAGAGGAAAGTATAGTTTGAGCTTCGCTGATCTTTTGGCCCCTGGAGCGGATGGAGGTTATGTGCCTTGCTCATTATGCATAATGGTAGTCGTATTGAGGGAGGGGAAGGGGCTTTTATATTTGGGGTTCAAACCAGCCAATATTCAACCTTAAATTTCTTTTCACCATTTTAATTCATATTCAGACTGCTTTAGCAGCTGATTTGTATTGTGTTCTAGTTTTACAAAACGCTGTAGGAAAGAGAACTGAAGTTTGGCCATTCAACATTACGTCCACACAGGTCTTCATTGCCACTGATGATCCTTACATACATGAATACTTTGGAAAGCTGTGGACTTGTCACATATGAAAGCTTTTTTCAGCACTAAGACAAAATGAACCCCTCAGCAAAAGTATATTGTCCAACTAATAAGTAATTTTGCCTTGACACCCTAGAAAACTGGCATAGTTTCGCTGACTTTAAAGGGAAGTTTGGCCTAGTGAAGGAAAATAAGAAAGCCTAGTTCGCAGAAATGAATTGACACTCACACATGTTAAATTGTAAGCATGCTGATTCTGTAGTTAGTCTAAACAACAATATGCAACCTATGTCTTCCAATAATAGACCCCTACTTTAAAAATGTATCACGCGCGTTCAAGTGCCAATTTTTAGTCATAATATTTCCGATAGGACGCGAATGCATCAGCAGCACCCCGCCCCGCCGCCGGCCTGCAGGTGAGCGCGTGCAGTCGAAAGCACAACAGCTGCAATTTGTGAGCTGAGACACCTAAACTGCACCTGTCAGTCTGTCAGACAGCAGAAGAAGCAGCTGATGGATAAACAGTGTGGACCTGCCCGATCAGATCGAAGTTCTCACGATACGAAAGGCTTCAGTGAGTCTTTCTCCATCCATGAGAGGAGAGTGAGGTGAAGTGCTCCATCTAGAGTCAAGTGGGCCTATTAGTTAAAGTTCATGTTTGGTGTTTAATTGGCTTGACGAACATCATCTGTTTTCTAACTCAGCCAACAAAAACTCCTCAACAGGAAACTTTCTGAAAACTTGTGCTATTTCATATACTTACCACACATCTGGAAAAAGTAGGTCTATTTAAGCCTATGTATAATCAGGAAAATATATTTAAATTATTAGGTTAAAGTAAAAAAAAAAAAGCTCAATGCAGAAAAATATCCCCTGTAATTTTTTAACTATTTTGTAGGCTATTATTTTATTTATTTTTGTATTACTCGTGATTACTGTAAATGGAGGCATTTACTGTTGTAGTTGGTCAACCTAATTTTAATTAGCCAACTGTACCATATTTTATGTTTAAGTATTTTTGAATATAAGATTGCAATATACAGAACAATTGTGTGAAATAAATGAGATGAAAGTACAATATTTTCCTCTCAAATGTGGTCTGTTGGGGTTGAAGTAAAGTATAATGATATCGGCTACTCAAATATTGCACAATTACAAGGCCTGCTCAAGATCAGTATTGTTTGGCTATTTATGACATTTATTTATTAATGATTTTATAATAAAAATAAAATAGAATAATTAATAATGGAAAAAAATAAATGTCATAAATCATCTGGAAAATAAAAGCAGTTTTCCAGACATATATCCATTACCGCAAGCAACCCTCAGATCAAGTAAAAACAAACTGCAGACACATTTGCAATCACAATTGGTGACACCTTTTGAGGGATGTCGTATTACTTTTCAAATGCCATTCACTGACCATCATTGCATTATTTTTATATAAAGATATAATTACCCAAGAAACATATTAGAGTGAGAACGCGTAGGTTTTACACCAACATAGAATTTTAAAAACCTTCAACTCCATAATTTATTTCAGAAGCAGGACCTGTATGTCGACTGAACTTTGTATCATGATTAATGTAATTATTTTCCTTAATTTGAGCATTTAGGTAATCAATGTGTTTTTGAAGTTCGGAAACACATAGATTACAAGATGCCTCTTGTAATACACATCAGACCAGGTGCTATTTTCCCCCCTAAATTAATGTGTGACCTTCAAAACAAATGATGTGATTTCTTAAGTGTCAGGACACTGGATTTTCCTCCCAAGTTAAATCAAAGTCAGACCACAAGTCCCTATCAGCCTGTAAAACATACCTAAGGTCAGTGATCATTTCTCAGCGCTTAACAGATCCATTCAGCAGTTCAACACATCTACCTCTAGAGAGCACTGTAGGCTTGAAAGTTTGTCAATACAGGTACCTATGAAAGCAGTACATTACTAACCATAAAACACTACATTTATATGAAAATAAATAAGTATATATCAAGGAGATGAATTGAACAGAAATCAGAGCAGTCAAATTATATAGAATTACCACAGCCACATGGAAACTAAAAGAAAATGCAACAGACTAATCAATTTAACTATGAAAAATGAAATACAAACAGCAAAGACAAAAGTGACAGCCCCAACCATGTCACTGCACAAACATAGGAGAAGATGCATGACATTTGACCTCTTGCAGATTGTCATCAATAGGAAAACTGCAGTCAATTCAGTGAAAATGTAATAATAATTTAAAAAAACAAACAAAAACAATAAATAATATAATAATAAATAATAATAAATGCAGTAAACATGAAAATAATAGTTACAATAGTATAATTAGACATAATCAAGACAGAATAAAATAATTAATAACAACAATAATTATAAAAATAATAATAATAACAATATTATTATTGTTATTGTTATTGTTATTGTTGTCATAATAACAATGAGTGTGTATAGCACCTTTCATATAAGAAATGCAGCCCAACATGCTTTACAACAAAGATATTACATGCACCCAGTCCTTCACATGACATGGAAGACATAGAGACATAATAAAACCCGCTTGTAAAAATAATCATCATAATAGAATACAGATAATGTATCTTAGCATGGATAAAACCAACTTGATATATTGAGTAAGCGGAATATAAAAATAAGGATAAAGAAAGAAATGGAGTGTATAAAATGCATAAAATGAAGCAAAATACAAGAGTGTGTAAGTGCAAACAAAATGCAAAGCAGTTAAGTCAGAGCTAGTTAAATACTAAAGTGAAGAGATACATTTTTAGTTTTCCCTTAAAAATAGATAAATGATATTTGGAATGCTAATATTGTAACCGGAAGTCTTATTTTGCTGTCTGAATTTGTAAACAAGGATTTTATTTTGAAATGATAGCCGGAAGCCATCGCGAGTGCATGTAACTTGTCAGCGGTCGACCGGCCGAAGTGATCGGGACTACGGGAAAGACTTTACCGCCGCTGCCGCCGCTTCCCTCCCGCCCGGTTTGAAATGGATAATCTAACTAAATAACACGCAGGTTTCTCGCGGATTCACCGGATTTTAACGGCAGTGGATTCAGTCGCTACTTTCTTCTCACAGCGGTGTTCACAGTGTTCGTTACCCCGCGGCTGGCGGCTAGCATCGGTTACTGCTGCTAAACATGGTGGCCTGTCGGCAAGGAGAAGAAACGAGTCCAGTTTGGGGATTTTAGAGGATTTTTAAAGGCACTTGGACGCTTCTCACTGTGAAACACCGCTGCTCTGGACACATTATCGCCCTCCTTTTCAGCTTTATTGGGAGGTTTACGGACTTCGACGTGAGGCTGCCTTTCTGTTTACGTTGAAACACTTGCAGCAGCAGACCGTCCGTGTTTGGTGGACCGTGGATAATTCTTCAAAAGTTGCTATCCAGGCCGCCTCAAAGTTTATCACCCGATTTTGGAAAACTTGCAAATCATGCTCTTACAACTGGAAAAACACGCCATATAGCAACAGTTTTGTGTTTTTGTGTTTATATGACGGATGACTCGACACTCGTCTAGAGATGCAGTGGTGCACCAGTGCAGCCTGTTGGAACTACTTTATCATCTGAGTTACTTCTACCAGTCCCCCCATAGAGGTCTGATTCCTTGTTAATCTGTGGATTATTATGGATTATTATTTTTATTATGGCCTAATCCAAACCGCATCAGACCGGGAATTTTCGGAATAACTGCCGATACTGTTGATTATGATGGTGATGATGACAGAGAAAAGCGATGGTTTTCCTTCGTTATGATTTTGAGTAGAGAGGAGTTAATTACATGGGGACTCGCCTGACATGCCAAGGACGGAGTTGCCACTACCTGAGGGTTGGGAGGAAGCCAGAGACTTTGATGGCAAAGTCTATTACATTGACCACATTAACCAGTGCACCAGCTGGATCGACCCCAGAGACAGGTAGGAGCGTGTGTGTGTGTATGTGTGTGTGTGTGATATTGTATTTCCAATGAATAAGATAATGAACTTTCACCTCCTGCAGATAATCATCACGCACCAAACTACAAACATCTAATTGAAATAAATCACCTGTCCTTTTAAAGTAACATGTGGGATTTATGCATATCGTTTTGAGGACTAAAGGAGATTCATAGGCCAAATACAGTAAACATTCATGTCAGGTTATACATACATATTACAAATCAGCAAATTAGTGATGAATAAATAAAAAAGATGCATTTTGGTCCCCTGTTCATCAACAATGCACATACATGATTGTTTCTATTAATATAAATCATTATGTCAACAAAGAGAAAATTAGTGTGTTGCAGTGACCCCATACCAACATTTGGAAATAATTATTTATGTCCATCACTGTGGCTGATCGAAATCTGTCATCCACTTAAAAGATTACCATTTGCTTGTTTTTTTGGCTGGTAAGTGAAGTAAATTTAGCAGCCACTTGCATTATTTACCAGCATTTGGCTGGTGCTAATTTCCAACACTACATAACCCAAATTCTATTCAAAGAGTTTATGAAATGATTTTAAGATACTCTGCATTTGCTTTCAATAAATGTAATTTTGTTTATCCTACCAAAAATAGATATGGTACCTAATAGTTGCTTCTGCTCAGGGAACTGTTGCTAGCAGCAGTGTCGTAGATTCCCATTAGCTGAAACTTCATGAGAACAAGGGGAAATAATAGCTGCCAAAAAGACTCAAAGAAAGCAGAAATAATTTCTTGAATGCAGTTGTTGTCCCTAACTCTGATTAATACCTAAAAATACATAATGCCAGTTCCAAACACACAACACCCTTTCTTGGCAGACTGTTTTGGGATAAAGATGCTGAATCAGACTGCTTTTTAAACCCATGTTTAACTTAATTATCCCTGAGACTAGTATGACGGTCACTTAGCCTGATGACCTGTAACATCCCTATGTCAAACTATAGGACACATGTCGAGCCGTAAACAGAGTCACAAAAACATTTGCACATACTTAAAGACATCTTCATGTAGCCTGTATTGTATGTGATCATCAGACTTTTTTTCAGTTGTGACAACCTCCTAACACTCAATGAAGTCTTATCTTAAATGAAGGTCTTTATCTTCATCACACTTCGTCTCCAGGCCTCTTGTACAAGTATTATTACTTGTTATTTATTACTTAACCTTCTTGTCACTACTTATGGCAGCAAAGTTTTGGTACAATGCCCTTGTTAGGCAAAATGTGACGTAAATTGCTGACATAATACTGAGTTTCCTCCTGGTGACAAGCAGTACATACTGTCAGCTGGTTAATTACTTTCAGTGTTTTCTCTAAGTTATTTACAAAAATGTGCAGGATTGACCTTGGAGGTGGGGCGTTTACATGGATCACTGGACAGTGACAACCTTTTTGCACCGACACTATGGCGGAGACTTAATGCTTAATGCTTAAAATAATTGACACAACTGAGGAAATGAGAGTAAGAAATCCACTTGTGACATTTGCACAAGAAAAAGTGTTGTTTTAGGTGTAATTTGAATGAGTGTAACACAGTTAGCCCAAGACTGGAAACAGCTTTGAGTGAGAGTGATGAGCGGCAGAATGGCAGAGGAGAAATCTTAATGAGATCTCAGGTAGTAAACTTTTCTGCAGAAGCGATGCCTGTTTTCATAACTGCAGTGTTTTCTAATTTGAATTCAACCTTGAAGCTGGTCGACATCTTTAAATGGATGCGTCTAGAAGATATTGGGAATGAAAAACAAGGTGTTCCTTCTCACAGCGTGCTCTGTTCATAAAGGGCTGTCTCATTAGCCTTGAAATGGGAGATGGGGAATAAACAGAGGGCAGGTCTTTTTCACTCCTGTTCAAATCAGTAGAGAAAAAACATGTAAGATTCACAGAACAAAATGACTCAGTGCCCTTAAGAAGTATCACAGATTATACACTCAGAGATGGGAATGGAGTTAAGTTATTTTCACTATGGTTATGTTGCATATTTTGGCTGATTGGATTTGTTATTTACACCTTGATGTGTTTAAGTTCACATTTTTAAGTCCTGTATTACTTTTCATAGGAACATATCTCACAGGCATAAATTGACGCGTTAAAGCATCAAACCACTAACCCATCCCTACCACTTCAGTACTAATCTTGTTTATACCACCATGCAGTAGCGCACCATAAGTGTTATGTTTTCTGCATCTTAGCCAGCCTTTAGTTGTACATTTATTTAATTGTTGTGCGAAAAAAAAATAAACTTCCAAGTACCTAAAACTTAAAATGTGTCATCCGTCATGGTGACTATCTCATTGCTTTTATGTTTTTGGTCAGTTTACACTACCATTATACATGAATGCAGCCGTGAGTTCTCTTGAGCATTCAAGGATGCTTCAATGGAAAACATTTCTGAAGTATGTTGTCAAGGGAACATGATGTTCACTCTGATGGATGACTTACAGCATCACAAGCAAGTTTTTGCAAGTTGTTTTTCTTGCTATACGAATGAATGTTAGTCATACAATATAAGACCATAAGACTTTCGAATGGGAGCATCTGTAACTAAAGGCAATTTCCCCTCAGGGATCAATAAAGTATTTCTGATTCTGATTCTGAAAAATAAATAGAAGCCAATGGCTACCCAGAAGGTTTAAAACCGTAGTTAAAATAAATGGAAGACGATGGCTGCCTTAAGGTTGACAGCCATAGTAAAAATAAATGGAAGCCAATGGCTGCCCAGTTGAAAATTGTAGCAAAATGGATGAAAACCTGTGGCTGCTCAGAAGGTCGAGAACCATCTTAAAGTGAAAGAAAGCCAGTGACTGCCTGGAGTGTTGAACACCACACTGAAAGAGATGGAAGCCAATGGCTGTAAAGTATACACAATTAGGAGTCAATGTTTGTAAAAATGCAAATTCATAATATACGTAATTTACGGCTTTATTCTTGTGTGATTTGAGTTTTTGGTCATTTTCTACTAACTTTCTCTCTGCTTTTGGACATTTGGAATGTGAAGATAACAGTCTCACCACAATGTCTGTTTAGCAGCGTTTTTGGTACTTCCAATCATATCACATCACTTTGACTTTAAAGACTTTTTAGGGTATTTTGCCCTACTTGGAAAGTGAGATAATTGATTGGACACTGCATTGTGAAAGAGACAGTATCTCAGTTTTTGCATTAATTGCACAATTTCTACAAATGTATTTCATGCCATAGTGATCACTACTGGTGTTTTTTATTGAGCATAAGAGGTGAGCAGCACTTTTTTTGTCATAAAGTGAGATTTAGTGTTTAAAAATAACTTACTAAAATACATACTAAATAAGTGATGGATTTTGTTTCATAAGAAACTCGATAAATTATGGTGGAATTGAGGTAAAGATTTCTCTAAAGTATTAAAAATACTTAATACTTCACTTGGTTTGTTAAAACAAATGCTTTTTGGTCCCAAACCAGAAAGGCATTTCTTTTTTGCATTTCAGGTACTAGATTACCAGAGTTATTTCCTTCTTTGCGGTGTTTCTCCCAGGGTACATTTTGCTTCATTACATTCCTGTAATTACAAATCAGGTCTGGAGGTGTGAGTTACCTTTTTTTTCTTCTCTCCCTCTTATAGAAATCCATCAGTGTAATAGGCTTAGAGTGCAAAGCACGCAGCACTACAAGACAGAGTCCTACTTGTACAAAAACGCAGTGTAGAGGGTAGAGCAGATTTTCACGGGGGACTCGTTTTTCATCTTTACCAGTTACTTAAGACCCCTCGGACTTTGACACTAAATCCCTTTAATGGCTTATGTCTGGAATTCTGGAGGCTTATGGGTTGTTTTTTTCTTTTCTGTGTGGCAGTTTTGTGAGAGAGAACACACAGAATCTTTACTTATTGCATTAGGTTTACTCTTTCTCTTTATTTTACATGTTTTACTAATGTAGCTGATGCTGTTATCCAGGCTGACAATGAACCAGCTGTACAGTAAGCTTCCTTAGCCATCAAAACGATATATCAACAATATCAGTACTTAGTGAGGATGACAATTTATTGACAATCGATTAATTGGTCGTTAGAATTGAATCAAAGGTGAAATTCAACCGACTATTCAATAGGCTATGCAGTGCTGTCGGAGGACATGCAATATGTTGCTGTGAGCTTTGATTTAGGAAAAATAGCAGTTGGTATTATTTGGAATAGTAACGTTTTTGTGTTTGTTGTGATTATTCCATCCTTAATTTTACCAATAATCGTTTAAGGAAAGTATTTAAGATTTGCAACCCTAGTCCTTAGTTGTGTTATCGTGTCATTTATCAGTTAACTGTCTGGAAAATGTTAAAAAGTAGCATTTGGAAACCTGTTTCAGTGTTCATATTGTAGAAGCAGGATAAGGGTTTTTGGCACAACAACACACCTTCTACCAAATTGCACGGGCAAGGGAAATAAATCAAAAGATAATGCTGCCTTACAATGGTCAGATCATTTTAAGTACATTGATTGTCAGATATTTATTTCACTGTATTAATTACATCCCCATTTGGTCATTTTATTTGTAGCAGTTTCTCATTTGAATATCCAGGCGATTTACTGTATCATACATCTCTAAAGCCCACTCATAATATGCTTATTGGATCATGTCTGATGTGGTAGACTCGTCATTCTGTTCACTTGATCAGTCATGTTTTGGTTCAGTCACTGATATGATGTGATGATGGTCATTGTGCCATAAATCATCAGTAGTGGCACACAGAGGAATGGAATTGAAGTGTAAATATGTGACAAGATAACAAGCAACATGAAAAATAATAGATGGAAGTAGTTTGGTCTGTTTAGGATCTAACATTGTGTTGTGCACAGTCATGTATTGGTTGTAGGCTTCGATTTATTTTGACTTTTTGTGAAAAAAGAAAGACTCGTCTCTGTAGTTGCAGTTTCACAGGAGGCAGGTGGAATGAAGACTTTCTCCTTTTGGTGAAACTCCTCTGGTTACTTTAAACTTAGATTCATTGAGGCAGCGGGAAAGAGTAGAAAATGTCCCAAACAAAGTCCTTTAAAACACACACTCACACATTCCTGATACACACGACGTGAAGGACTGAGGAGCATGCAGGCTCGCCAACCAAAGGCCCGATTCATCTGGAATCCCTTTCACTGCTTGCCAAGGTGTGCAAGGTCAAAGTGCAGCCCTGAAAACAGTTAACTAGGATCTGAGCAGAGGCTGGCTCACACACTGCTGCAGTGTAGTTTTCTTTAATACCTAACCAACCATCTTATAAATTATTTATCTGTGGCAGCTCACAGCAGAAGCATTAATATACATCTGAAATGTTTGCCCAAACTGACACAGTATACTGAATACTGCTGAAATGTATAGTCAGACAACAGATGTTGGTGGTGCTCCTCTCCATGTAAATAACACATTTTCACAAAGTTTTTGTTCTTATGGGAAAAAAATAAAAGCTACTCTGTCTGCACATGTACATTCTTCATTTATTCTTCTACTAAGGGCATATCTGATTCTATCCATTCCCTTAAACTAATGCTTAAACAATTTGTTAATTAATGGGTTTTTCATGAAATATATACCCATTTGCCAGCCTTTCGTTTCCAGTTTTGTTTATTTTTTTTTCCATTTTCCCACATTCCTGTTAACTTTTCATGAACTCAGAAGTTAACTGTAACACTAAAAATGATTATATCTCCAAAATTCACAGCTGTTAGGCTTACATCCAATCAATATTGTACAGATAAGTCATTTAAGATTAATTAGATGACTATTTCAGTATTTGATTCAATAGTTTATGTAAAGCAGTGCTGAAAGTTTAACAACTGATGATACTGTGGGCTCAGGGTGCTTGCACTTGTTCTTACACTAAAGGATTTTATAGACTAAACATTAATAACAACTTATCAAAAAATAATTCATTAATCAAATATGGAAGTAATCAATAGTTACAGCCCTAAAATGAATCAAGGATCGCACATCCAGCCGTAAGCTGCCACTGCATGAACATGTCTGTTTTTGTGACGTGTCACTCAGTCACAGACAAATATTTCGGGTCTTTTCTGTGCTGTCGTATTACTGAGTATCTGACATCATCTGCTCTATGCTTTGGATTAAAGTGTCAGCAAATACTTTTCTACCTGTTCAGCCTCAGAAACTTAAATTTTTGGTATTTTCATAATGCTATGACCCACAGAGAGGTAGCATGAGTGCAGAAAGTGAAGCTTCAATTTCTACATCACAAGGGTTTTGAGGCCGCTCAGATCTGGTTTGAAATGAGCCTGGATGACAAGAAAGAGAAGATTTCAGAGAAGTAAACAGAAACATAAAAGAAATTTAAGGTCCAGTTAGCTTTGAATGTTCTGCTTTAGTCACATGAAAACCTTCCCAGTATAGTACGCGCTTTAGGAATGAAGACAGACAACAAGCCTCATTTTGACACTGACGTGTGTGTGTGTGTGTGTGTGTGTGTGTGTGTGTGTGTGTGTGTGTGTGTGTGTGTGTGTGTGTGTGTGTGTGTGTGTGTGTGTGTGTAAAACTCGTCCTGCCGGGGGCCCTCCAGAGGAAGAATCACAAATATCTGATGTTCTTTATTTGAATATCTCATGTACCTGCAGCCCTACAGGAGTGCCACATTGTGGTGCTGATTTATTTTCCTTCTCCGTGCAACTTTGCAGTAGGTGAAGTTGCACCGTAAACCCTCACCCTTCTTTGAAATAATGTATTAGAGCCATATTTTAAAAAAGTACATTTTTTACTTTTTTACTTTTCCTTGTCATTACTGTTTTTTACACTTCTGAAATTATGACAAAAAAAAAAGCCATTAAAAAAAAAAAATAACAAGACAGTCTGTTTGTGAATCTGACAGTCACATTTAAAAGTTTGCCATGGGCTCTTAAAACTTACTCATCATATTAAGATTTCTGCCGAACTTCAAAAGAACTGCAATAAGGAAATAAATAAACAAAACAAAAAGTGGAACAAGAACAGGAAATCTCTGGATGTTTTTTAAAGGCACTGGCCAATGTTGAATATGTAGCCCTTATAAATTCTTCAGAGTGCAATATCATCCATCCACCCTTGCAGTGACGCATTGCATACATGTCGTCAGGTGAAAGGAATGTTATCTGGTTTAACACGCCGTCACTTTTATGAGGGTAATGTGCAGAAAGACTGAGGCAGATCTCTGCTGTAATTTGTCTTTTTTATGATAAATTCTTCTTTTATTGGGAAGCTTTGTCAGTTAAGCATAATGGATTATGCTATGAGGGTGAAAGAAGAGTGTGTGTGTGTGTGTGTGTGTGTGTGTGTGTGTGTGTGTGTGTGTGTGTGTGTGTGTGTGTGTGTGTGTGTGTGTGTGTGTGAGAGATTGTGACTGTTGGACCTTGAGCATGTAGTTGGAAGCCTCGTAACTTGACTTAAGGAATTTATACACCACTCCAATGAACGTTTCTCTGCATCACCATCTGAGTCACCGTTCAGATATGCAGCCCGCCTTCCTGTGTGTTTGCACTCTGCCGCACGCTTTGTCAGTTTGCATTAGAGCACCAGGGCCCGCCTGGCTGTTTACCTTGGTATGTGAAACCTGGGGGTGTGTGTACTTGGCTTTTGCTGTTATTGGGCTTTAAAGGCCAATATCATATTGATATCCCACAAATTCATTTTTGACTTTGATGCCAAAACATCACAAGAATTCAGTGTTTTCCTCTGAGAGTTTTAGTCTCAGATAAGCTTCTTAAAAAACATGCAGACCATCATGTGACACTCTCCACTGAAGCCCATACTTATTAATTGGTAGGTTTAGCTGTTATATAAGGCAGAGTTACCCACTCTGGACATAAGTGGGTGAATAAAGATCTAAATTACGTCAGTTTAAAATCTGTTATTGCCTCATAAATGTGGCTAATTTGTGGTAGAAAAACTCCAGTACAGAGAAAATAAAATGTAACTGTGGGTGTTTTTATTTGTAATAAACCAGGTTGTAGTTTGTTTGACCCTAAACACAAGTCAGTATGCTTTTTGTGCGTGTATGTTTTCATCAGTAAGACTTGACTAACCTGCCATGAAACCTCGTATGAGCGACATTGCATTGCTTGGACTGGTCAATGAGCAGCATGCTGTCAGTCCACATGGATGCCTGGAAACTTTGCAAGTCGTCCATGTGACAGAAAGCTGTTCATCTGATCAATCTGATGTTAAAGATATCAGCCTCAAAGTCCTCAGTGATGGCTGTTTGGAAGCAATAGGACCAACGCCTCCCAGATATTTTGATATTCAGCATTCTGACTTCAGATTATTCTGTCGGTTGCTTTCATGGCATGAACACATTTTTCAAAATGATTTTATTGGTATAACCCAAATCTCAAATAAGCCTCAAAGACCTTTACTCTATCCTTAGATTGCTGACTGTCCAGTCACAGACAGCAATGGTGCCAACACTGGTTTTATCAAGATCAAATAACCAGGAGGGAGGAATCATGCAATTTGGAAAATGATACAAATATATGGAATAATGCAAATTAAAAAATAAACACTGACAGCTGTGTGCAGACAGTGGGAAAATATTTAGTCTAAAACATTGGTTCTTACTCGGGATGTCCTGATCGCTGATACCGAATTGCGATCTGATACTTGTTTTTACCTGGATAATACAGCTGCACAGTGCACACTTCAAGTTCTTTAAAGTTATTAAAATTCATCCAGTGTGTGTGCTTGATAGTTAAATATCTCTGCAATGCAATACAAGAAAATGGTATGCAGCCAAACAGTTTCTAAGGCTTTTTTCTTTTTCTTTTGTTTTTTACAAAATAACAATGTAAACAAACTAAAAATATTTTAATGGCTCTTATCACAATTCCACATAGTGCAACATTTGTTTTTTTCGCAGCAAAATAACGTAAACAAACTAAATTTTTTCCTCAGAAATCACTCTCAAATCCACTTTGTGTAAGATTGTTCTAAATTCGACAACTCTGTAAATGGTAATTTAATCACAACTCCACTTCAAATAGTGCTCAATTAAAAAAAAAAAAAAAAAAAATATATATATATATATATATTGATTGGGTCCAATACTGATCCTTTTGATACGATTGGGACATCTGTAGTTTTCACTAAACAGACTACAAATTTACATCAGATTGTCTGGATTCAACTTAACATTACTCAGGAGATAGAGGGAAGGCAAGTGGTGTGTTTCACACAGTAGGAATCAACTGGAATAACACAAGAGACCCCTGAACCCAACAGAGCTCTGATTTTGAGTCTGGACTTACTCATTCAGGCCTAGTTTTACTAAACTATGATTAGAGCCAATCTTAGATTAAATGAATCCTTGGTGGTATAAGCCAGACTTGATGATGCCACCTTAATTGTAGCACACACACCACCACAGGCTTTTAATCAGTTCATAGCTTGTCATCCCCAGTAACAGCTTCCCAAAAGTGAGGGTTTGCAGCTTTTCTCTGTTTTATGTAATAGAAATACAACTGAATATGTGTTTTGGACTGTTGAACACAGAATACAAGCAATTTGCAGATTTGACATTTTTCAAAATTAATGGACTAAAGGAATAATTGAAAAAGAATAGGTAAAACTAATGACTTTACTGTTGAAAAACACTTGTGAGAAAGCATGTGCCATAACAAATTAATTGTTGTATTGTTATTAAGATATTTTTTACAATTACATGATGGCAGTTTTTGTCCATTATACCTGTTTCCAGTATGTAGTGGCTTCCACAGGCATCGCAGGCACTTAGACCACTAGAGCAGTGAAGCGTGTGAGAAGCACTACAAGTGGCTATTGAATGACTGACAGTGAAATGGAGGCTCGGCGGCTGCTGCCAGCTGGTCCTTCGCTGCGAGGGAGAGCAGTGACGGAAAGCGACGAGTTTAGGTCAGCGACTCCCCTCGACTCAGCGATTAGACGATAGGATTTAGTGGGTGAGAGGAGAGAGGAATCAAATAATGGGATGTGGATACCCAGCCAGCCAACCAGCCGGCTTTTTTCTGGGATCAGCGGCTGGCAGAAGCCTCCCTGTCTTCCTGAGCTAAATTTAGAGCGGAGCTGAGGGGGTCTTCTCCGGGCCCCTTTCATTATTCATCAGCTGAAAAAGGACCCAGTTCAGTTTCTCCCTTCAGCAGTGAGCCGCTGCTCTGTTTGTTTGGATCTGCAGTCACGAAACACAAAGAGGCAGCAGAGGAGAAAAGCCAGAGAGAGCTTTTTACTCTGCTGGTTGTTGCCTCTCATGAAATCAATGAATTGTGTCTTTCATTGCATTTATTTGTTTGTTTGTGTGTTCAACCCAGTTTCAGATGCTGTTGGTGGAGATTTGGACAAAGCTTTGTGAAATGATGTTTTACATTTATAAAAAATGTTTGTTAATAGTTACTGATTGAGTTTTAATACCAATATATATAAAAACAATACTGCAGGATGAAGTCCAAAACAAATTTTCCCTAAGGAAACATCAAAGTATATCTTATCTTTTTTTTTTGCCCTAACCCAATTGTTCCCCCAGAAAATAAAAGGAAGGATCAATGCTGTTAACAAGCTTTTTAAAAAAAGATGAATAAATAAATGTTTAGATTTAGACTGTGTCACAATAGTCAGCTGAACTACAAAATTAAACTATCAGCTGTCACCGAACCCCATTGCAATATTATCGCAATACAATATTATTGCGGTTTGAAATGTTTTGTAATATTCTGAGTGTTATTATAACGCAAAATGTGATATATTGGGTCTATTACCTTTTACAACTGCAAATTAGGAAAAAAAGTCAATGTCTGTTTTTATTTAATGAGATAAAGTTTTCAGTTCATTCATCTTACTTAAGTCATTTCTATTGCAGCAAAAGGTACCAAGAGGACTAGAAAAAGAGTTGATTTTATTGCTCTAGTAGGCTACCAAAAGTTTAATTTGTTGTTGCAGTCATAATAATTTATATAATAAAAAGAAACAAAACTTTGCAGGTGTATATCAAAACAACATTGCCCCTCAAAATAATGCGATGCTCTGATGTACCTATTTTTTCCCACACCCCTAACTTCTAAGAGCGTTACAATGTTATGATGTTTTTATTAGAAATCAGTACGTTTGCAAAGTAATGTTAGCCTAACAGCTGGTGAAGACTGGGACCTGTCGGTAGCATCAACATAATTGATATCTGATGTTTTCATTTTTGATTGTTAGATGTGACTTACCATTAAGAAGACAACTTTGTAGCTATCAGCTCTAAACATAATTACACTCTTGAATTAATAATTAGAATAATAAAAATCTATTTTTAAGAACCACAGTATTTAAGCTTTTTCTCAAAATGCGAGCCACGGTAAATGTCTTGTTTTTCTAGATACAGATAAATTCTCAAGTTCTGTTTGACTTCATGTAAAAAATGATAAAATATTTGTCAGTGGTGTTACCCTGTTGCAACAGAGGGATGTACTCTCTTTATTGCCCTTTTTTTCACATTACTTCCAAAAACTTATCATTTTTTTGTATAATCGAAAATAAAATTGGTACTGATATGGTACTGATATGTGTAATATCAATCCTCATATGGTTTTATGATTATTTTGTACCTTTAAACAAGTACAAAATTTTAATAGTGTTGCCCTTTTCCACCTTGGATGGAGCACTGACCCCTTAAAAAAGCCTGAGTACTTTCAAGTACTGATGTGTCCATTAGTAGCTCAAACAGTGATAAAACATGAAGTAACACTTGAGTTTTCATATTTAATATTTAATTTAAATAGTGTCTTTGGTGTCTGAATGGAGCTGATAAAAAGTCTTCTGAAATCTAATCTTGGAAAGAACAAAAGATGTAATCTGGATCATATCAGTTTTCTGCAGTACACTTACAGCCCTGATAAACATTTATTACCAGTAGATGTAAAAATATGACTTCAAATAACATTTAAGGGAAAAGTGATTAATTTGAGGAATATTTCACTGAACACAATTAGAACTTCCCTTAGTTGTTTCCCACATTCCCTACATGACATGGTTTTCAAAGCTATTGCAGTAGGAACAAAGTGGCAACTGGTAGGATTAAGATTTTTGGCTCAGTGCGACTCAGTTATGTCAAAGCAAAATGTAAAAGTGGTTGAATTCACCGTCCCAGCTGCAGTGAACTCTGTGTAAGGCCGCTTGTAAGGCCGAGGGTTGCCCCAGAAACCTCCAGGCGATGCGTCAGCGCTGCTTGTGGAATGCCACGGGCCGGTTTCCTTCTATTGTGACCGGCTACATGGACCCCCCCCCCCTTCTCCTTTCCCCCCTCAGAGGTGAATAGAGGACTCAGAAACACCAAACTACCCACCCCCAACCGCTCCACTCACTCACACATACTCTACCTCCTTCTGAAACTGCCTCAGTGAGGCGGGATGAATCCATGTTTTAGTTTGGTCATTTTTCACACTTATTCAGACTCAATAATAACTGTTGTATCATATCACGGTTACCATAGAATATATGATATATTCTTGTTGGCTTTTAGCTTTTCATAAACAATTTAGGGCTGCAATTAACACTACTTTCACATTACTTTCACAGTAAATTAACTGAAAAAATGCCATCACAATCTTCCTAAAGCTTGAATTGACATATTCCAAAATTACTGTTTATCCAACCAGCTGTCCAAAATCCAAAGGTATTCAGTGTGCTATCACAGAAGACAAAGGAAAACGGGGATGCATGATATTAGATTTTTTGCCAATATCTGATATGCCAATATATAACAAATCATTTGGCTGATAACAGGTACCGATATCAATATATCCTCTTTTTTTCCCACCTAATTTTAGTGATCATCAAGTGTCTTCTGTAGTGGAATTACCATCATATTATGCATACATCCAAGCAGATGAAGATGTAAAATACAGTGCTTTTCAATGTTTGTTCATTCATTGTGCAGAATAAGAAAAATACTTAAACTTAAAGTTGTTGTTTTATAAATGTTCACTTTGTCAATAAAAAAAAATATAGACCGGTTTGTGTTATCGACAAAAATTAGCATGTCGGCCGATTCCTTTTTTTGTATTTTAAAGCCAAGATGTGTCTATACTGATAACGTGCCGATATTATCGCGCATCCCTAAAAACCAGCCAATCCTCGCATTTGAAAAGCTGGAGCTAATTCATTTGTGACATTTTTGCTAAATCAAATAAATATCTGAAATTATAAATCTATCATCAAAATTGTTGACAATGCATTTTTGGTTGGTTAAAAAATGATGCATTACTTTATCATGTATAATCTTAAACACTCCATTATTAACATTTAAATGGACAGAAAGCCATAAGCATTGGACTGGCTTTGGTATATATCTGTGGTTTGCACACTGAGGTGGTGTGTCTGCACAAAATGTCTGTTCATTAATAAATCATTTAGTTGGTCTACTGCCCTGCTGATGACTTTTGGAGTTTTGTTTTTGAGGATTCCCCACTGAGCCATACACAGAAGGGCTTATCATTACTCTGTGATTTAGCACAGATTTGTAAAGACTCCCACTGATTATAGTAATCATCTTGTTTATGTACCAATCATTTTAATGCTTAATCAAGTGAAAGTTTAGTAAAATGAGGAAAAATAGTGACACAAACCAGTCCTTCTAGAGCTGAAAGTGATGTGAAGATCAACCTGTAACAGCAGTCTGTTATCGTAAATCGCTGGTTCCTCATGTCCATTCATTTTTATGCGTCATACTTTTTACATACCATTTTAATTAACCTGTTATACTTATTTCATATCTTTAGCTTGTAGTATATAAATGTGGAGTAAAAGGATGGGCCAGTTGGCTTATTGTATAAGAAGTTATCTCTCTCTCTCTCGCTCTCTCTCTCTCTCTCTCTCTCACACACACTCACACACACACACACACACACACACACACACACAAACATTTCAGCCTGTCAGTAGTTGGAAGTTTAACAAAGTGACATATTTTCGTCTTTCATTTGATATTTAACATGCAAAATCCTGAATTTACCCACAATCCTATAAAAATGCCACCACTTACTGGGGATTCATTTTGTGTTGCCGTGCTCTCTGAAGTTGTTCAAGAAAATAATTTGATTATTGATTGAACGAATTGTTGCTAAACACTGATTGTGGTTCAAATAAAAACAGAATATTAAACCCTACTGTATGTGATATGTTTTGCTAAATATATATATATATATCATGGACCTATGTACAACATATATATGTATGGTGGATTTCAAACCAGTCACTCAGTAGATTTCCATTGTTTTCATGTGGCTGGTGAGTGAAGATTATCTAGCACCCACTTGCATGATTGGAGTGGTTGGTGCTGATTTCCGACCCTGTATCTGTAGCTAAATATTGTGATGATATCTGAGATGATATTTCTGTCTCCCAGACTGACGAGGTCTGTGAAGTCTGTTCATGACTGCGGAGGCGACTCTGTTTCTGAATCTATTTTCTTATTCTGTTTTCTTCAGGCAGACGAAGCCTCTGACGTTTGCTGACTGCATCGGGGATGAGCTGCCGGTCGGTTGGGAGGAGGCGTATGACCCCGCCGTCGGAGCGTACTATGTCGACCACAACACCAGTGAGTTTACTGTTATGTGTTATTCTTGTTGCTCATCTTAATGTCACCGTTTACTCCTATCATTCTTTCTTCCTTGTACCCTTTTCACTTAAAAAAGCAGAAATTATTTTGCAATAGTCCATGAGTTGCAAAAACTAACCAGTGGTTTATTTATGGTGTAATTGTTTAAATTGTTTATTTAGATACAGCAGTTCTAAAAATCAGTGTCATATCAACCTTCAACATTGTAAAGCCAAATCATAAAATGTATTCATTGTAAAAGTTAACCAAAATAAATGCAAGTTATGAAATAAATCTATGTGATAACTCATCTCTGATCGACTGATTATTGCCATTTGGAATTTGGCCACAGACATCTGTTGATTTAAACAACACAAACAACACTGCAAAGCGGACACATTTAAATTTAAATGAGCAAACCAGCAATTTTGTTTGTGTCTCTTTGTTCAGCTCTTACTAAAGATCTAAATCCTCTTCCTCCTCTACTCACTGGCTTCTTCTTCACCTTCTTGTCCTCCAGAGAGCACCCAGCTGGAGGACCCGCGGGCCCAGTGGCAACGGGAGCAGGAGTCCATGTTGCGGGACTACCTGGCCGTGGCCCGCGATGCGCTCAGCGCCCAGAAGGAGATTTACCAGGTGAAGGAGCAGAGGCTCCGCCTGGCGCAGCAGGAGTATCGGCAGCTCAATGACGCATGGAGGGACAAGTCAACGTCACAGACCAGCTGTGAGTACTGTGGAGGGTCTGAGGGAGAAGAAACCACAGATGTAATGTGGGGCATTTTATTTTACGTTTTGGGGCGTTTTTGGAAGTGAATATTGGAATCCGAGTTAGGAAATAGAAAAAGGAACATGAGGATGCATTACTTGGATCTGACAGAGATGTGACACATGGCATCTGCTCCTGATGCATGGCTAAGAAAATACTATCTACCACAGAGGGAGCAGATCCCCCCTAAAAATGCAAGGCACACTGCTTCGTCAAATTAGAAATGTTAAAACATGATTATTATTATAGCTGCACGACTGTCAAGACAAATGCATATAGACCACACACTGCATAAGCTTCAGTCACACATTTTAGATGCAACATCCTTTGAGAACTGGCAGCAAAGAGGCATCCCAACAGCACTATCATGCTTCACTGTGGGGATGGAGTATTTTACAGTATTTGGCTGAGCACAGCGTTTCGTTAGATGCCAAAAAAGTTCAATTATGGTGCCATCAGTCCATATCAGAGTCTCCCATATGCCTTCTGGCAAACTCTACGTGAGCTTTTAACTGAGTTGTTTTTAACAGTGGAAAGTGAACATTTTTCTTTTTAGTCCTGACAGAATAAAACAAGTTTACATTTCTCTTGAGATTTCTTCAATTTCACACGCATAAACACATTTCCCCCTCAGTGACTTTCGTTGATGGTTCTGTCTCTCTCCTGCTCAAAGGTTCCCTCGGTCATCTCTACCTGGAGAAATATAAAAACAGCTGTGAAATAAACAAATGAGAAAAGGATGCAGGGGGCTGCTCTTTAACACCTCTCTTTTGTCATCTTGTCTTTCCTTTTCCTGCAGTGAATTCCAGATCGTCCTCGTCCAGCAAGTACGACCCAGACATCCTAAAAGCAGAAATAGCCACAGCCAAAAGTCGGGTAAGAGCCTCTCTTGACTGTTTCATCACCAGTTAATATGTACTTTTTTCTCAATTAATCAATGTAAAATGTTAAAAAAAATATTCCTGGTGCACAACCAACAGTGCAAAACCAAAAGAAACTAACTTTAAAAAACTTGAAACATTGGAGAAGCAGGAACCAAATTATGTTTAATGTTTTTCCTTGATAAATGACAATCAATTATTCGTTTAGCAAAATTGTTGCTGATTTTTCATTACTAATTATTTCAGCACTATTTCCTATGGAACAATGATAAGTCGATTTATTGTTAAAATCATTTTTTTAAACAAAATGCCATTAGTCTCTGGCTCCAGCTTCTCAAATATAAATAAAATTTTTCGTTCTCATCTTTGACAGCATACTGAATATCTTTAGGTTTTGGACAGTCGGTTGGACAAATCCAAACCCGACCATGTGATGGGCATTTTTTTTTTATTTTTTATGTAGACCAAATAATTTATTGAGAAAATGATTTACAGTAATACTGCTACTTCTAATAATGTGATACTGCAGACAGTGTTCCAGTGAAAGCTCTCTGTGTGGGTCTCATGTAAATTTGTCATCTGATTTTGAAATTGCATTACACTCGTGTTTTGGGTTACATAGTTACGCTTTTGTTGTTCAGCTTGAAACAAAATACAGTTGTTATGTTGAAATTATATTAGTATTTTAGGATTTTATGAATAAGACTTCCTGTTCACTCACAGGAGAATCACATTTCAAACAGGTTAATTCACACCACACATTCACGTGTCCTGGCTGAGGATCAAATACGTAGTTACCTGCATCCAACACCAGTCACAGACCCCCAACAGTTTAATTCGTCTAAAACCACATGACTGAAAAAACTCATTCTCTGTTACTGCAACACACTGTAATCCTCATTGCTGCACTTTTAATTGTATGTTTTATTTACCTAGCTTTAGATTTAGGTTATAACAAAGTTCTCAAAAACGAAAGCTGGTGCAGGAGTTTTCATTTTAAATGATTAGTCTGGTGATATTTTTGTCTTATTGTAATCAGATCTCACAAAAAAGACAAAAAGCAATAATGAATGGATACCATATTGTTTTCCTCTGTCCTGTAGAGCTCCACTGTTGTCCAAAAACTATTTAAAAAAAAGGCTACTGTGTTGTCCTGATGACACATACTCTCATTACCATGAACACACATACTGTAGTCAATTTTGACTCCATCCTAAACACACTGTGCTGCTGCTCCAAATACTCACTAGAGCACCAAATGTGAATTAATCCACCACTGAAAATAGTCCCCACCAAAACACCTGTTTTTCCTCGTCAAAGGAACGTGCAAAAATTGCAGTATTCAGTTGTTCTTGTTTAATTTTTTATCCTTTTTTTTTAAAAATTAAACTTTATTTGTGAGTCTTGTTGAAAGATTTATGTTTTCAGTAGGATCTAATGGGCCACAGATGGGTTAGAGAAATTAGATATTATTAAGAGACGTACTAACATGTTGGTTTTGGGGTTCGAGTTATGTTCATGGGGTTTGTTGGCAATAACAAAAATGTAAAATATCACCAGCCTTATTCTTTAAATTATTTCCAACGCTCACAGTTGTTCTCGTCTCTGTGTCTCAGGTGAACAAGCTGAAGCGGGACTTGGCCTGCATGAAGCAGGAGCTGCAGTACAAAGAACAAGGCTTTGAGACCCTCAAAGAGTAAGTTGTTGCATCTGACGTCCTCACACAGATACCACTCTCTTACCCCTTTTTGTCCAGAAGCTATTTGTTGTTTACACATACTCTCATATTCACTTCTGGAAGCTTTCCAGTCTAGCCGCCCCCACCTTGAATCCCAGCTGAAGGGCACTTTGACAGGTATATTTGTTGACAGCCGACTGTGGGATTTGATCCTCACGCTTTATGCTACCACTAGCCCTTCTAATTTAATTTGATGAGCAAAGCAAGACAGTCAGAATCTGACTTGAATAGTAAGTGTATGCGTGACCTTCCCTCTGTCTTCACACATTCACTATCTGGCTGCAAAACTCCCTCAACTCACGTTCGCTGTGTGGTAGAAAGAGTTCTCAGGCAGAGCAGTTTTATTGTGTCAGGGAAATCTTCAGCTATATCCTAAAGGTTAATACAATATAATTTTATGTTTCTTTATTAGGAATTAGCATTTTAAAGGTCTTGGTGAAACATATGGCTCAAAAATTTAGAGCTATGGTTGCAAGTAAATTTTTCAGTCTGTTCTTTTCTTTCAGTGTTCAGTCATTAAAATGTTAGAAACACTTCTCAGAGCCATGAGGAGACTTTTTTTGTTTAATTTTGTCCAACCAACATTCAAAAACCCAGAGAGATTTAGTTTACAAGTGATGAATAAAAATCAGCAAATTTTCACATTTGAGTAGTTTTAATTTATATTTTTACTTAATAAAGTACTTACATAATTATTACATAAAAACAAGTGCTTCATACTGCCTTTTGCCCACAGAGCGTACATCCACCCTCAAAATGCAACTTTCTGTTTTGGACATTCGTCCGGCTGTCCGAATTCATCTTCGTCCAAATTAAGATGTCTGTTTACCAAAAGTCTCTCTGTGATCACTCAGTTTATTCACAGCGGATGTTATTAACCTGTATTCCTATTTATTGTCAAACAACAAAGTAACACCCAATGGACGTCCCACAGCAGCAGAATTAATGTTCATGTAGTGTCAGTGAGCTGTGATCAAATCAATGTTGTGCCTGTTTTTGTGCCCAAAAACAGAAACAATAAAGTCTATGAGAACAACTAAATGTGAATGTTAACAAAGCATAGGTGAAAACTAGGGAGAGGCAGAGGAGATTGAATGGAGGTTAAACCTTTTAAGACTTGAGCACACTGGCTTAATGTCTTTAAAAAACAGGAAAAGGGCAATGCACAACTTCCAAAGAAATTAACCAAAAAATGGCTAAAATAAATAAATAAATAGTAAAAAGTACAGGAAAATTACCTGAAATAAATAAAAAACAAACAAAGAAAAATAATTTAAAAGAAAAAAGAAAACAAATAAAAATAAAGCAAATACCAGAAAAAATGCTTAAAAATTAAAATAATTCTATAAAATAATTTTAAATATGTAATCATAAAAAGATTTACCCTAGCTTCTTTAAAAAATATTTTTCAAGTCTAGTAATATCATACAATTTGTAAAACAGTTCTTGCCAAGTTGCTCATTGCCTTTTTTCCAATTTTGTCAAAAGAAAGCAACCCAATCTGCTCAGATTCCAAAGGTTTAAATACTTGAGAAGGTGCAGCACAAAAAAAATTGATGTCGCTCCAGGTTTCAAGGGTTAAGTAGCTAAGTCTCAATACATACTGACTTGTATCAAGTGTTTTACTGTTACCTGACAGAACTGGGTGAAGATGGCAGACATTTAGCCATTTTCTTGTTGTTGCACCCTGAACAGACATCTTAACAACATTCCCACACATAAAACATTAAAACCATCCAGCGTATTGTGTCTCCACTTGCTCTAATGTGCTCTTTCTTCAAAACCCTTTGCCATGTTTAGCTCTTATCTTTCATTTGTCTTATCCTTATCCATGGCATGATCACTCGGGCATCACAGGGATGTTATTGTACAGTAGAGATGAAGGACTCGAGTGTTCCTGTAGTGTTGCTCTTGTTGGAATTTGCCCTGTTCAACAGCATGCAAACTGTAAATGTGAATATGTTGAACGGATGCAAGTTAGTGAGAAGCTTAAGTGCAGCAGGCTTGCTTATCGCCTCAGTTATTGCCTCAGAATTATCGCACATTCCATCCGATCATTAAACACTAACACCTCTATAAACGCACCAATGGAACAACAGCAGAAGAATGTGGATTTGAAAGGAAACACCCCTTCTATCTGACCTACTTCGACACCTCGGAGTATGAAATGAGTCTGTCAGTGCAAGGTGTAAGAGTAACAGTGAAGCCATCAGTCGAGAATGTTGATTTGAAAGGGATTCATTCTTCCATTTGTTCTTCATGTCAGACTGAGGCCGTCTGTGATTTGTTTTTGAAATTCGCCACATTGAAAGGCCGACATGCAGATCCGCTGTCGGCCGATGTTGAATTGAACAGGAATGTCCGGTCTGTTTGTCTTGCCTCACGCAGCACAGTGAGAGTGTCAGGAGGATTAAAGAGTAGCTGAGGCAGAGTGGTTGGACGGCATTCCTCCGTGACTTTCCTCTCCTGTTACAGTCATCAGACGGCATTCAACAACCAATCACTGTTTGCAGAAATACGAATAGGCTTAGACTGGAATGCAGCCGAGCACTCAGCTCCTGATAAGACTTCACAAAAACTGGTGCATTAGAGGGTGCTTTATGATGTTTTCTGATATGTAGAACAGAAAAGTGACAATATAATAATACACTGTATGGACAGAAGTATGTGGACAAGCCTGTTTCTATACTTCAGGGGAAGGTTGTTTGGGTCTGATTTTCTTGGTTTGTCTTATTATCCCTTAGTTCCAGTGAAGTTCAAGAGTCAAAAGTTTTTAGACCAGCAGTTCCCAATTTGGTCTTTCGATAAATCGGATGGGTCACAAGATGACTGTCAGCATAGGAAGCTTACACAACATTTGTACTCCTCAATGTTAGGCTCACTTTTTAAGATTTTTCTGTAATATTTGCCGTCTTGCTTGTGATTCACTGGATGGTTTTACTTTTTTGCGACTGGCAGAGACGGGTTTTTAAGTAGACATAACTTTGTTTTTTGATGTTGGGAACTATATTGTGTGTGACAAGTCCACTTCCAACTTTGTGGTAACAATTTGCATTTGTCCCTTTTCCAGTTTCAAATTCACAACGTTTCCATTCCCGAAGCCAGCTCCATTAAGATATGGCTTTTTCAGTTTGGTGTGGAGAACTTGACTGGTCTGCACAGAGCCCTGACCTTAACCCCATCCATCACTTTTGGGATGTGCAGGAATGCTGAATGCAAGCCAGGCCTCACACCCAACATCAGAGTTAGACCTTCAAAATCCCAGAAAAATAAACCTTATGATGGTTTCAGGGTTTTTATATCACATTGTACTTGAATCTTCTAACAGAAAGCCTGTGTTACAAAAGTTTAAAAGTTGTAGGGTTATCTGTTTTTGAAGCTTGACCCATAGGAGCTAAACGTCAGCATATCTTGGCTTCTGCTTCCTCAGTTTTGACTATTCTTTCTCATAAGGTTCAGTTTTTGGGGCAGTACAATAATATAATTATAATATATAATAATAATTATTTCAGTGACAGTTCCACCTTATTGTTGGTCCCAAAAATGTGCATCTTACTTTTTACCATCTCTGTAGTATTAAGCAACTAACCAAAGACAATATGCTGCCTGTTTAGATCAAAATGTGCATGCTCGGTGTACGTGATTGGACATGTTTTTTGCATTTTAGAGCGTGTTAGTAAGGGCAAAGATTATTTGGGAATATGCTCGACAGTCTGCTTAGTTTTAAATAGCAATTTTACCATGAAAACGTATTAGTATGGATGTGGCCTATAAATGAGTTCAGAGGTCACCCAGCAACCACAGGGAAAGATTCAGTGTTTTAGATAAGGGCGCAACAGAAAAGCAGATGTTTGTCAAAACAGGAGCAGGAGCTCTAGATGTTGGGGTATAAGAGGGAAATGAAACCACAACTGCAGCTGGTAGTCCAAGATAAACACACATTTACTCATTTAAAAATGTCCAGTTTAGTGTGGAGTTTCACTGTGAATTGTGGGACAGTAAATGTTTCATCATGGTCAGTATCCGTGTATCTCTCTGAATTGTTGTAAAGAGGTCATTGTGATTTTAATTATAAAAAGGTTCATAACAACATTTTCACTCAGTATAAGTCCATGTTTGGGAAGGACTTAGAGAGGATTACTTGTTCTCTCTGCCTGTTACAGACAAGTGCCTCTCTCCCTCCCTCACTTCCTCATTCTCTCTGCTACCTTGTTCTCTCTCTCTCTCTCTCTCTCTCTCTCTCTCTCTCTCTCTCTCTCTCTGTACAAGCGTCCCTCCCCCTCTTCCCTCTCTGAAGAATGTGGACGGACCTGTTATTCAGATGCATGCATGACTTGCTGATGACAAGGTTTACATAGCTGCTGCTGCCTCTGATGGCTGTTTCCTGCAGCGACTCTTCTGGTCTGTCTGTTCTCCCTGCAGCCAGGTCTTCCCTGTCTGCCCATAGCCAACAATTAACTGAAAAATATACAGGTTAAGTAAACATTTAATCACGTACGCAGACTGCACGTGTAAACGCCTTTTACCTGTAAAACGATTTTTGTTTGTGTTAGCATTTTAAGGTTGTTTTTTGAAAAGTTCTCCATCCATGCCAGTAAAGAAGCTAAACCTCTTCTTTTTATTATTTTACAAAAAATTTATTTTAGGCATTTTCTGGTAACGACAAGAGTGGGACACACCTGCCCTGTTCATTCTGCTGAGTCACCTTCTGTTTTAAATGTACACTAGCACAGTTTTAACACAGATGAACTCAATATTTACTTGTTCTCACAACACACATTTGATGTTTTTGGAGTCAAATAACGGTATGTGTTGAAAAAGTCCAGAAAAGCACTTAATTTATTTTGCTCAAAAAAGAAGGCCTCAGATATTTTATCTTATGTAGGCAGTAATATGTATAATCCTTTTTTTGTGTTTTTTCAGTCAGCACCATCAGACCTGCAGCAAATGCTGCAACGCTGTAACTACTTATCAGCTAACGATGGGCAAATGTCAATTTTTGCAAAGAAATTATATATTTAAATACATTAAGCATTTTTAATTGGTAAATTCATCCATCCATCTCCTGCTGCTTTTACAGGTCCAGCTGATGTTCAGTATATGATTTCATAAGTAATTATTGTGATATATTTTTGGAAATACTGAAAAAATAGGATTTGACAATACATGATACAGGGATATATAGTACCATAGTGGCCATAGTGTTGTGGCATCCTGATTGTCTGTCATACTTTTTATATAAATGGGAAACAGTTTTTAAATTAAATACTCTGATTTTTAAAAGATCTTATAAAATCTTGAATATAGCTTAGTGCAGCTTAAGCAAAATTAATACAGGTGAGTGACAAGACTTTGTCACATGTTGTGGACTGACTGAAAAATCCCTGAGCTCTGATAACGGTTAATTAAAAATAAGGTTGGGTACTTAGCTTCGTACTGAAGAGGTTACCGACCGAATTAAGTTGGTATAACCAAGTACAGATATGTCAAGTCCATCTGTGCAAAATGTCGGTGCCTGAGAACTCACCTGGATTAGACACCAATGTAGAAGAACTACTCTATTATTTTAATAGCCTAATATATTTGTATCAATAAATTGTGGTTTGTTACAGTTGCTCTCATGCTAAGCATGGAGAAGTATAGAAAGCAGAAATAGGTACCAGAACAAAGTAAGTAAAAATATACAATTTAAAGTACAAATACAGTAATAATAAAAACATTTAGCAGAAGTATGTGAATAATTTAAAAAAAGTAAATGTATAATGTGCGTGTAATGTGAGTTTTTAGAGTGTGTAAAAATATAAAACTATTTGCCTCACGCTACAACACAATATATGAAACTTGTATGTAAGCTAGAAATAGACACATGTTCATACAAACACACATAAGCAGACAGACAGAAAGACAGACAGAGATGGAATATTAGCTCTACATGTGATGAGAGAACAGTAGAGGAGCAGACTTGCTTGTCAGGCGACTTTATCTGCCCTGCAGCTTGTTCAAAACATTGGATACAGATACTGGATTCCAGGTACCGATACTAGTACTGTTATAGGTTCAGATGTGAAGAGTATACAACCCTTATTGTAAGCAGAAAGCAAAAACAACAAGAAAAAGAAGCATACAAAGATTCGCCTTCTTAGTGTGGAAGTGGTCTAAAAGCGATCTGAATTTACTGCTGTCCCCAGCTAATGAAAATTCAGGATTTGATGCTGAGGCTGCAGGTTCCCACCCTCAAGGTGGTATCATGAGTCAGGTTTTTTATTTCCTCTGGAGGAGGTGGCAACATTAGAGAAATCAGTTAGTGCACAATTGATTTAGGGAAAACAAACACCATGCATTATTTGTGGCCTCAGCAGCACAAGTTTGAGCCTCTACGTTTGATAGAAAATGACGTTCACATATAGGGCCGGCTGTTTGACACGTTTCAGGACAGGAGTCAGTACAGTACCTGAGTTTGCATTTGAAACACAGACTCTTTTGACTTTTTTTCAGCATATTTTTCACTGTTGTTAACTCAGTATAACATAATGGATGATAAGATAAATCAGACACTAACTCCTCAAAGAATAAGTAAACAAGAGCTCAAAAGAGCAGTTCGGAAAATATGTGTGAGGAAAGTAAATGAGTAACGCTGCTCCACCACCCGCTGTCCAAGTGCCCTTGAGCGAGTTGGTTTACCCTCCTACATTTGCAGTGAGGGTTGCTGAGTGACTGCTAGTAAAAAGCTGAAGTTACACTGGGCAGCTCTCACTTTACACTTGGTGTAACTGTACGAAAATGAGTCAGTCAGTGTTGCTGTAATGTGTGTTTGCTCAGCTGGTCCAGTTCCTTGTGTAAACATTTAAAAAGCAGCTAATTGAAAGCCATTAGATTTTTTGAAAGTGATAATCTGACAGTGACTGAAGTGACCTGGGGGTGTTTTGACGTTATAAATGACCGAAACCCCTGCCACTTAACGTTGATCTAAATCATCGCCAAAACTGACCTCCATCTCCTGTCTCTTTCCCTGCCTCTCCCTCTCTACCTCACCCCCCTCTCACTGGCTCTGCCCTCAGGATCGACCAGAAGGTGTCCAACAGCCCGTATGGCTACAAGCTGCAGGAGGCGCAGGCTATCCTCACCGAGGTTCGCTCCATCCGAGATGCCATCAGCTCTGGGGAGAAGGAGAAACAGGAGCTAATGCAGGTAAAAATACATTTGTAGTGGTGGGAATAAAAACTAAAAGTCAAGTCTCCCCTCATAACATTGGGCTCAGATTGGTAGCACAACACAACAGAGTTTGATGTTGTTCCGTTTGATTAAAATGTCTCCAAAAGCACATGTTCCCTGCTTTCTCCATTTGCATATTAAGCACATTTTTGGTTTGTTAATTTGGACCCTTTAACAACTGGATACAGTAACTTGACATTCAACGAAATATAATACCAATTGCATATGTCTTTTAAATAAGGTGTTGGATCAAAAAATCAAATTCAGTGCATTTGAGCCTTGCTGAAGAAATGCCTTCACTTTGTTTTGGTCATGCTGCCCCAAAATTATAATGATAACAACCACTCAAACAGGTGGAGAGGAGAGGAGTAAACTTAAGGAGAAAGTCTGTACTGTATGTAAAAGCTGAGCATTGTTTAAAGGCTGCTGAAGGCAGGATGTTCACTTGATCAGCTCCAGTATCAACTCTTTGACAAACAAAAGAAGAGGGAAAGAGGAGACAGATAATCCAGATACTGATATGTGATACCAAGAGCCACGTGGATCTTGTCAGAAATCACAGAAAGGCTGCATCACGATGAGCATCTCTTCACACAAATGAAAGGATAACGCTGTAGCTGTAGTTTTGCCCTTATTCTGAAAAAGAACATAAGCTGTTTACAAGGCTAATCAAAATAAAAATTCTACTCACACGCCTCACTTACATGTAGCTGTGCATAGTCCAATTAACGTGCCCTAACGTGCCGCTTATCACATCAAAATATGGAAAAGTAGAACAGCTGGAGCTGATTGTCATTTCACTTTTATTCCAACAAAATAGGATTTTTTCCCAGTTGTTGTGCTCTCTCTTTCCTTCTGTCACCCCCTGGAAAAGGTTGGTGCTGCAGTATTTGTGCATATCAAAAAACTTGTTCATATATAAGTCTCTAAGCTTAAAAGAAGGCGTATTTCTCCTTCTGACCAGAAAAGTGGTATTTTCTTATGCATGCATCTCTACCCCACAGCTCTGCAAATTGTTGGCAACATATCCATGACAACGCACAAAGCCGCCTGTAAACAGATGAGAGGCCATGTGACGCAAAATGCAGTAAAAGCCCTAGTTAAGACTCAAATTCTGTGCCCAAATAATCCTTCTAAAACCTCAATAATACCAGCATATCCCAAATGTCTTAATCAGAAAATGGCCTAATTCGTAATATTTAAATGGAATATGCTGTTTATATGATCTCCATCATATTCAATAATAGGGGAATATTGGTGTGAATGTAACTGTAGCCATTGTCAGCCATAAAGCAGCGTCGCATACGTTTTTGGCAGGCAGTGCTCTGCCCAAGAGCACTTGAGCTCGCAACCAATCAGCACACATCACATCAGTTGACCCTGGAGGAAAGTTTAGTCTTGTTCCAAATATGATGTGTGCATTTTTCCTTCTAATGGCTATTTAACTGAATTTTTCTCACATCTCAGGTATAAAATTGTCCCAGTATCCCCTAAATAGATGGACTAAAATATAGCATGGACCAGAATTGAAAGGTTTATTTACCACAAATTGGGCTTTGCAGGGAGCCACAGTATAATACTTGTAAAACTGTGTCAGGAAGTGATTTGTGGCAAAGAGTAAGAATAGGAGATGAACACAGAGTATGAGGCAACTAGGCTGTGTGGCGAAGAGATGAGGGCATGAGATGACTCTCAGGAGAGTCTTTACGTGTGTTAAAACACTTTACATTATATTGCTGTGAGAAAAGGGCCAGATGCACTAAAACAGATTTAGTGACTCAGAGGAGCTGAGGCTGCAGGGAGGCAGGTGGTGCTTTAGTGTCGCGCCTCACTCGTTGTGATGACAGCCTGTCGAGCTCGCTCAGGAGGAGATGAGCGCTGTGTTTGTGAGGCTCAGTTTGAGATGAGTTTTCTGGAAAGTGAAAACAATTTTGCTGAAGGCGGCGACGTTTATCAACTATGAGGTTTCATTTCCTTTGTAGCTCAGGTGGTTTAAACTCTTGAGTACGTCTAAGTGGGAAAGTTAAGAGCTCCATCCGTGGGCTGCCAGTCTTTATTTCTGTCAGGGCTGATATTTCAGGTGACATTGTATACCAGACACCAGTAACTAGAGTTTGGGAAAGAACTGAGCTACACTGAGGTGTTATTTGGATTAGAAAGTTTCTGTCTGTTGTTTTTGGTGAAATATTTGCATGGTTGGCAAAATATTATGCAATATTATGCAATATTATGCATTTAGTCATGCATGGTTGCCATGTTCATGAAAAAAATAGAAAGTCATTTAATTTCACAATCTTTTACAGGCCTGAAAAAGTCATGACATTAGTAAAACATTATTTAAAGTTTTTGAAAAGTCATGGAATTTTATTGTGTGTAATGAACTGATTTTTACAGTAACCTTCCACATGATGTAACATGTTGGCAAATTTATTTTCTGTAAGTTAGCTGTTGACATAACAGCCGAAATACGTGTAGACTCAGGGCTGCATGATATATTGTTTCATCATCGACATTGTGATGTGCAGTAGTGCTACTGAAGGATGAACAATGTCAAGCAATCAAATTAACTGAAACAACTAGATGGCTGCTTGATACAAAAGGAAAACTCAGCCAAGCCAAGACAGGCTGGGTGTTTTTGTAACGTATTGTGGTGCCAGTTGTTGTGAAAGGCAAGACTCTCCTGAATGTAAATGTGTAGAAAAGTGCCATAACTGAGCTGGCAAGTGACGCAGACACAGCAAAGCGCATGCTTTTTCAAAATAGAAATTGTATTTTTTGTACTTGAAAAGTCATGGGAAACATTTGAAATGTTGTCGTTAAAGATGTGTAAGGACCCTGATCAGACAAAAGGAGGAAAACATCAAATCCCTGTTTGGAAAACCTGCTCAGGTTCTGTCAGGTTGCATGGTGACCTCAAGTTCAATTTCCGATGTACTTCGTTTGCATGAATGACAATCTCTTTCTCTTTCTTATACAGAAAATTTTTCCACCCAATTTTACCCAATCTCCCAGCCCTCCTCTTCTTTGCTAGTCTGTTTTATTGTGTGTGATAGTATCGCAGTGCAGCCTTCATTCCATGTTTCTTCCACGGCTGCAGTGTATTAATGTTGCATGATGGGACTTCACATTCACTGGCTGAAAGTATGAGGGGAGTGGCATCTGATCTGGTGACATCTGTTTGATATAGTGTTTTTGGCTCTCATGCAGCAACGGGCAAACAACAATCAATTGTTTCTGTTTACTAATAAACCATAAATCATCATCATAACACTTCTAGGGTTAGCTTTAGATTTTATGCCTCTTAACTGTGCAGATGTTATTGATGCTCCAGGCACAAACAAGTATGCACAGCATACTAAACAGTAGAAAATGCAGACCAACTAATGTCTGTTACTGTTTTACTGCCATTTTGAGCATTTCAGTCCCCAGTTCTAACTAAAAACGCCTCAGTGTTGACAATATTCCACACACACCCCCGCACATATGTATAGATTTAAAATATCGTGTATTATCAGACAAGTCTGGCTGCAGATTTGTTTGGCTCATATTGGTTTGGAGGTAGAGGGAAGAGAGTATGTGTTCAATAATACATAATCTGCTCTGTGGACTCCCCTCTGCCTCCCTCTGCCTCCCTCTTACCATCTGCAGCTGACAGCTCAGTTTGTGTGTCCATGAGATTGTCTGTTCACATATGTGTGTGTTTGTGTCTCTCCCTGGGAGCTGTGCTTCTGTGTATGTTTGTACGTCTGTGAGTATGTTTTTTGCACAAGAGTGCACTCAATACTTAATTGCATAAAATCCGAGATGATAACTAGAGAAATGGAGAGTGGTATATTCTTACATACAGACCTCACCGACATCTACAGTTAACAGTTGAAAGCATTAGTCAGTTAACTAATTAGTTGATCTACATATGTTTTAAAAATCAAGATTAGTTTTCTCAGATTTTCAAGCAAATAATTCCAAACATTTTGTAGTTCCAGCATCCCAGTTGTGCTGCTGTTATGTCCTCTAAGACAATAATGTGAATATCTTTTGGTTTTAGAGACTTAATGTGACATAATGTGACATGCTGCAGCAAACAAGTAGATTGTACCTTTTATTTTGGGATGTTTATGTTTGATTTTTCTCAGTTTTGGTTACTGTAAAATTGGTCTCAAATTTCATCCCAAGTGGCATTTAAAACAGTCTTAAAAACTCTTAAATCCAACTTTTCTTAAGCTTTAGGCTCCCTGATGTCGGTCTGATGAGCACACAGTATATGATTTGGGGGAATTAAGTCTTTCAAATATAAATCTAAACACTTTTCTTTGTAGGGCATTTGGGGCTGCCATTCTGTATAACAGCCATGTGTAGCTTTACCTTGAAACCTAAATCAAGGCTCAGGAAGTGACAAAGACAAGTCTGTAACCGAGGGCTGGATAAGAAGAATCATCAAATTCCTTAACACCTTTGTTATCATCGAGGCGGTATGTTATTTTTCTGCCCCAACTGAAAAGCAAAGATAAGGTTCATTCCACAGTGAGCTTCAAAACGAACCGCAGAGTCATATAAGTAATCATCATTGCTGTAAAGATGAAAGGATGACTGCGGCAGCCTTCACTGCGGCTGCATCACTGTAACTAATGGGGAACGTGCAGCAAACACAGAGGAGTTAGTCTTTGACAGTTTACAGTTCTGTCATTTTGCAGATGCTCTTTGCCCTGAGCGGCTCTCACTAAATGCCTTTGTGCAGTGAGTAGGACAAACTTCACGTCAAAGTTGACTCCTAAAAGTTTTAGTTCCGCAATGACAAAACAAATGATTTGAGTGCAAAGGACAAAATGTTTGATTCAGACACATTCAGCCATTTAAGGTGCTACTGCCATAGGAGGTTTATGATTCATCTTTCCACTGTATGTTCAGTCTCATTTTTATCATATCACATCTCAATTTTGCTTACTGTTTAGTGTTTTATTGTTAACTCAAATATTTTTAAGTCATTTAATCTCCATTAAAGCCATTTTTGTCTCTTCTGTTCATCCAGAAACTTGCAGCATTAAAAGACGGTTTCCAGCTGGACTCAGGCTCTCAGCAGGAGCTGTGGGGCAGCAGTCCCTCACTCGCCAACTCGGAGCTGTCCATCCCTCGGCTCTACTCTGATGCCGGCTCGCAGACGGACATCCCCGCTGAGGTGAGCCCTAGCCAGGATCTCATTTTCTCTTTCTTATCTGTAACAGCATTCGGCAGGTAAAAGATGGCTTGGAAAGGTCTTCAACATTTTTAATCTTGGAGCAATTTTTCCTGAGAGCTGACAAAGACGGACACCCAGGCTACCTTTCAAAAGCTGGATATCAATATTTTCTGAGTGCAAAGCACAGATATTAAAGCTGCATGATTTTCATTCTTGTTGGCTTGTTGTTTAATCAAATATTGCTTGATTTAATGAAGAATTTTGCAGATTTTACTTTTTTAATCTGAAAAAAAGTATACAGCTATTAGCTAGTTTCAGATCCAGGAGCATAAGCTAGCTAACTGTATATAAGGAGTTAAATTTTTTTACCAGTAGTAAAGTGCTTTTTGCACAATACATCAGAATTAACAACCTAATGATGTCAGATATGATAATATATCAGTCAGGGGACATTTTACTGCAAAACAAGTACTTTCACTTTTCATACTATTAGTATATTTGCTGATTATATGTCTCTGCTTTTACTTATGTTGCATTTTAAATGCAAGATGACTTATAATGATAAACTTACAATGTTTTATCTCCACTTTTACTCAAGTAAAGGATCTGACCATTGGTTAATGAATTGAGGTTTCAGTGTCCAACATGTCTTAATGTTCTGTTTGTTTGCAGTTCATGACCAGCACCAACAAACTTGCAGAGAAGGTTCGTCTGAGTCTGAAGTACGAGGAGGCCAAGAGAAGGTAGACATCGCTTTGTTTGGATAAAGAATAGTGTGTGTTTGTGTATGTCTCTTTGTGAAAATGTGTGTTAGGGTTCCCTCTATTATGCAAGGTTTACATTTGCTGTTGTTTAAAATTACAAATTACAGAAACTTTATTGTCCACAAATGTGAAAATTTGCCTTCAGTTTCACCTTAAAATACATATAAGACATACCTAAAAACATTAAAACATAAAATAAAAAACAATAACAATACATTTCATTTAAAAAGTATAAAAAAAAGGTCTCAGTCAGACACTTTCAAACAAATATAATTTACAATAAATAATTATTCATGTGGAATTATCATGCTGTGTAAAAACTTTCAGCAAAGTTTTTCATCTGAGGAGCTGCAAAAGTGTGATTAGATTTTGTTGTCATACCAGCTGAGTAATCTGTCACTGAAGCACTGAAACACATGGAATTAAAACATCTGGAAATAAAAAGAATAATGGACTATTTCCAAAAAAACTTGTAGCTTGTAGGAGAAATGTATGTGCTCAAAAGTTTATCAGGTTGATCTGTTGAGTAGAGACAATGTATAGTCAACTGTTGATCAAGCTTAACTTCATTTTCCACTTCTCTACACTTCTATCCTGCACACCCTCCTCCTCTCCCCCTTTCCTCTCTAAGGATCGCCACCATTGAGGTGCAGATCGCCAAACTGGACAGCGAGGCGTGGCCGGGGCTGCTCGACCCGGAGCGAGATCGCCTCATCCTCATTAATGAAAAGGAAGAGCTGCTGAAGGAGCTGCAGTACGTCAGCCCTCGCCAACGCCTGCAGCCCAATGACGCTGAGAAGCTGGAGACTGAGAAAAAACGTCTGGAGAGAGACCTGCAGGCTGCCCGAGACAACCAGAGCAAGGCTCTGACTGAGAGGTGCGTGGGGTGACTCTCTGGACGCCCAGAATGTTAAATAAGTTAATTTAACATTAATACTGGAGATGGTTCACCAGTTAGTCTAAATCTGTTACCCACATTTAAACATACACACACAAATTAATAATAGCAAAAGATGGGGAATTAAAAAAAAAAAAGTTCTTTGTTCCTGTCTGACATTAGCTGACACTAAAAATGAATAATGACTGCACCAGTCCCTCTGTCTATTACTACTGGTGAGAACGGTGTGATGGTGAAGGTTAGAGCAGGTGATGACAGCATGTGATGACCGTGACTGAAGCCATTATCGTTTCACCTCCTGATAAAACAACTGAACTTCTATTTCTGTTTGACTCCTTTGGCCTTTAGAGACATCAAACCTCCCTGATGATTATTAGGAGTTAGAGATGAGCCTGACAGTTCTCTCGTCTCCTCTCCTTGTCTTCTCTCCTTCTTGTTTCCTCTACTCTCCTGTCCTGTAGGGCTACAACTATCTTTTATTTCCATGTCATGTAATCTGTTGATTACATTCTCAATTAAAATATTAGTTGTTTGGTCTTTGAAATGTTACAAAATGTTGAATAATGTCGATTAGTTTCCTAAAAGCCCAAGATGATGTATTTGAATGTCTTGTTTTTTCCAAATATTTTAAGTTTACTGTCAAAGAGGATTGAAGAAACCAGAAAATGTTCACATTTAAAAAGCTGTAAAAACAGAAATGTTTACTTTTTAACCTTAAAAAACGACTCAAACCGATAATCGTTTATCACATTAGCAATTAATTTATTTACTGACAACTAATTGATTAATTGTATAGCTTTATTGTCCTGTCCTTCCCCTTGTCTTCTTTCCTCTTATCTCCTTGTTTTCTCTTGTCTTGTCCCCTCTCTCATCTCCTCTTGTCTCCTCCCCTCTCATCTCTTCTCATGTCCTTTGTTGTCCTCTCCTCCTCTACCGTATCTCCCTCTCTTTTTTTATCGTTCAACAGTCTAATTAATCACCACATTCTCTCTGTTGCTGCTCTCCTAAAAAATCCCCTCACTATTCCTCTTCTCTGTGGTTTTGTACCACTTTAGCAGTAAGCAACAAACCAGAACCACCAAGATCCTGCACGCCTCCTCCTCTTCCCTCTCTCTCTCCCTCCTCCTCCTCTAACAGGACTCTTGTTGTTCGTTGTTCAGGTCAGTCTCTACCTGAGCTCAGTCTCTCTTTGTGTCCCGTCTCCTGTTCCTGTAACCTGAGAGGCTGCAGAGCCTGGCCACAAAAGAAACCTCTTGCAGTCCGCCTACACGTTGTGTACACACACACACACACACACACACACACACACACACACACACACACAGAGAGAGATACAAGAAATATGCCCACAGTCGTGTATTCAGTATCTGCAGGTTTTGAAGATGTCAAACTTACTGAATCTGGGTCTTTCTGACTTTCATTTGTTTTCAAGGTTTTTGGAGACTCCACACACCCACACAGGTATAATCAGGTATTCTGGCCAGTTAGACCCCGACTCAGCTTGAAGTTTGACATAGCTTTGCTGGGCATTATGTGGTAGGTCATAATGAGAACATCAAATATTGCACTTCTCCAAAACAGATGTTGCAAAGCTAATAGAAGGGAGATGCAGATGTCAGGAAGGCTCAGTCTGAAAGCACCCACACACTCCTGAAAAAAGCTCCAATCAGATAAAATATGTAAAAACTTTTGTGTGGGTGTGTTTCTTGGTGCACGTTGTTGTAAAATCAGATCCAAACTATTACACAAAAGTTTCTTGTAAAAATCATTGAAAATGTCCTGAATGTACTGTGAAACTTTCACACACATTGCCATACACCTTTTTTGACAAACTCACAAGTGTCTATACCGTCATCAACATTTCAGACATCAACTGAAAGGCATCCGAAAATAGGCAGACTTTGTTCTTACGAGTTCAGGGGATATTTATACCCGATCTGAACTGGGGCGGGCCAGAACAGACCCATACAGATAGATAACAGCAACACTGGCAGTGTGATGCTCCAGTGGAAAAAGAGCAGTGATACAAGTCGTTTTACATTCGCCATCTGCCTCAAAACCAACACATTTTTCTGTTGTGATGATGATGCACCATGAGATCAGAGCTGACACAGAGTCCACTTAGATCCACCTGAGTATCAGATATATTGACACTAAAGTGGATTCCAGACCTGCAGGACCAACAGGCCAGATCAGGTTGGGCAAATATTTACAAATGGTGTTTGGGTTTGGCCTACTTGATTTGGTGCTTCTTGTTTTTTTTGTTGTCAAAGTGACACGAGGAAATGGATGTGCAAAGAGGGTCGCCTGTGTGTTTTAGCAGCAGTATCGGACTGGAGTTTTTCCCTTACATTAACTGCTTTGGGCTCAGGTCTGGTTTGGACATAAAAACAGACTGCCTGTTCAGTTTCTTGTTGGACTCTGCTTCTACAGTCACACTCTAATTGACCTGAGACCTGTGGAAATATATAGGGACCCATTTAGATTGAATATAGTTTTTGACCTCGTCCAAATTGGATACTGAGTCAATTCCCGGTTACTATGAACACAGTTTATGATTTGAATTTTGCTACAAGGGCTAATAAAAGTGTTGATAACTGTTTTTCTCTATATTGTACTTTGCAAAATATAAATAGGTCAAAAGTCTTTATTTTATTTAACAAAATAAACCCAAATTCTCAGAAGTTAATGCTTAAAAATAATGCTGCCTGGATAAAACAGCCTGATACTGATAAAAACATTTTAATCAAAACTATCAGATTAAAGAATAAGTAAACAAAAATCATGAATCTCAACAAACAGTTGATGCTAGCTTTTGGTACTCGACAGTTTTAGATACTTTTTGCTACAGACACATTTCAGTCAGTACCTAAAAGGTTTGCAGCCACACACCTTTTTTTGCATAAGAAACACAGTGATACTGTATGAAGAGTATAGAAGAACTAGACAGGAAAACACAGTCTCTCACACACACATACACGCACACACACACACACACACACACACACACACACACCAGCAGTCTGTAACCTGATCAAAGACTTCCCCTCTTTGGCCTGATTCCACTTAAACTATGAATCATAGTAACAGCCATTAATGAGCTGGTTATCTCTAAACAAAGCTCATTCATACAAATGACACCGCTGTCACCTGAACACAAAGCAGCTGCTCAACAATACCCGAACATATCGCCGCCGTCATGTCACATTTGTTAACTTTTTTCAAGCGTTTGCAGAGATGGAAGATTGTGTCCAGTGAGGGTTTTTTTTAAAAATTTTTTATTTCCCTAAATATGAAAGTGACTCATGTTCAGCCTCTTTTAAGAGGATTTAATTTATTCGATTAAGATATTTCCACCTGCAGGTCTGTAGCTTATTGAAAAACATCTATTCCACTTATTTGATTACGAAATTAAGTAATTTTTTTGTCATTTCAGGTTGCGACTTCACTGTAAGAGAAACAAGCTGGTCAGAGAGCTGGAGGAAATGGTTCGACTGGCCACATCACTACATACTCAACTAAAAAGGTTTGTTCACCTTTTTTTATCGGTAATAATATAGTTGTACACACCAAGTTATTTCTCTGACCTTGAATCTTTCTCATAAGAAATTTAGACGAGAATAAGGGTTACTTAATAAGGGAACTTTTATGTTCAGTTAAATAGAGACAGTTTATGAAGGAAATTTGAGAGCAGAGGCGTCGACTGAAAGCTTATGCATGTTCAAGATTCAACACATTTCATTCGACATCTTTAGTTTAACATATTTCTCGTAAGGTCGTCGACCATCAGATGATTCACTGCAGCGGGATCATTAAGTTATCAGATTCAAAGCAGGCAGCCTTTGAAGTGAAGAGGAGGCTGAGAAATTTGGCACGATAGAAGTATTTAACATTTAATGACCAAACATTAGCAAATGATGAAAGCCATTTTGTACCCCTCGTCTTTTTGATTTCAGTCATGATCTCGCCACAAATCAAATTTTCCAGCCCAACCTCCTCTGGAACTGCATTTTTATGAGATGACGCAAGGCAGCTGTAAGAGCCGTACACATTTCAGATTCGTTTAATATTGAAAGGTTCTGGATTTTCAGTTCAACAGTGATAACCTGAAAGGTTGTCAGTCCTCTCTGTCTCCTCCTCAGGCTAGTTTCTCTGCCAGTTTCTGTTTCTGTTCTCTTCACACGGCTTGTTCGCCCTGTCTGTCCTCCTGGTCTGATGGACATCAAAAGTTTCCTCGGCGGACAGCAGGAGCTCCTCTCTGTCTGCGCTAACGAGCCCTCCTGGTTTAATTAGAGAGCTGTTCATACAGAGCTACAGGAGGCCGAGGTGATGAGGAGTGGGGAGGAAAAGGAAATGAGATGAGTAGAGGACAGACAGAGGGGAGAGAAAAAATGACTCCACTTTCCTCCTGAAAGTAGTCCCTCAAGCCCAATATTTAAGATGTATTTTAGACCCTCAGTCTGGGTTGAAGCTCTTAAATGGTGATGAACATCTCGCCTGCTGGGATATATTTGAAAAAAACAAAACAAAACATCTTGATGACCTAAAAAACTTGTGGCAAGACAAGTTTTATTTACATAGAACATTTCATACATAATGGCAATATGCTTTACAAAGGACATAAAACACAGTTAAAATCGATTTGTTTATAACAAGGTTCATATGAGGATTTTCAGCTGCAATTTGAGACTTACTGTGCGTTGCAGTACCCATACTACCATGCTGTAAAGTATGCCAGAAAACGATTTAGGGCATCTCAATACACAGTTTGTCAAATGTTGTATGCCAATAATCCCAGGATGCTCTACTACATCTGATCAGATTTTGCAGTATATAAGCCATCATGCTTTTCTGGCTGTTCTGACCCACAATCCTCTGTGCAGTGGAAGATGTGTCACATTAGTATGTGATTCAGAACGCACCCAGAGTAAATGTGGTAATACTCCTAATGTCACCATCCTAACATGCTCACAATTACCTGATTGATCCTCTGGAACCACAAAATAAAATTGTGGTGACCAACAGCAGGCGGTGCAGCACTGTAATGCTTCTAATGTGTATTATGTTTTCAGATTGACTATGTGTTATAAATAATGACAAACACAGGAATTAAAGATCTTCAGTAATGTATTCTCAAACATGTTTAGGAAAGTAAGAGACAGAGTTGAAGACAGAAGTCCAGCTCTACACACCATGCAGCTTTCTTCTTTTTCGTCTGAAATTTTCTTCCCTCTTCTTGTCTTCTTGTCCTAAGACTTACTGTCACTGTTGCTTTTCTACCTCGGCTGTCGTCTCCCAAACCTCTTCTGATCTCACTCTTCTTTTTGTCATTTTCTTTTACTCACTGTGAAAGTAATAGAAAATACTGTTTTTTTAAAGCTATAAAATGAATTTGTTTATTTTTGTGTGAAGAGCATTAGCTAATATCTAACTTATAAGTAAAACTGCAGAAACAAACTGGTTACAGATTACATTTGAAAGCTCTCAGATCGTCAGGGATGCTTCAAAGACATGCAGAAAGGTGGTGAGTGCAGTACGTTAAGGTCTGTTTTCAAAGGTTTATCTTAAGGATTGTTTGAAGATATCACAACTATCAAAAGGTCTTAAGTAAATGAATAGACACAGTCTCCAAATGGTTGCAATTCAGGGATCCTCCAGACATTACTTTAGTTGCTCAAACAAGCTTAAACAGATTTTAGGCCATGACAGTATACCTGCAAATCTTTTAAAGTCTTAAAAAACTCGGAAAGTAATCTTCTCAAATAACAAATATTTTCTCTTGCCTGCTGTGGGCCGTCATTTTAGTCATTTAATTGTTTAGAAAATGCAAACCGCTCTGCAGTCAAAATCACAGCTGTTTTTTCTGCCAGTGTCTGACTGACTGATAACTTAAATATCAGCTGCTACCGTTATTTACAATTAATAATACAACTGCTGAGGAAAAGGAAAATATTGTATTAAATTGCTGATATGTCATGTTAGATCATAACACTTTCTCTCTTTTCCAGCCTCTCAGCCAGCACTCTGTCCTGTTCGTCCGGTAGCAGTCGAGGCTCTTTAACGTCCAGCCGTGGCTCGCTGGCCACCACCTCCAGCCTGGGCTCCACCTCCTCCCTCAGCTTCACTGACATCTACCTGGAGCAGCCTGAACTGGCTGACCCAGACTTCCAAAACAAGCTGGACAGCCTCCTGCAGGAGGGCGGCCAGGGAGGCTACCGCCCCTCCAGCTCCATCACCACGATACACGAACATGAAGTGGTGACGGGCTCTGGAGGAAGGGACGCTGAAAGGCTGGGGGCCAAATCAAGTGGGGTAGGAGAAGACGTTGGGTGCTCTGCTGGAGGAACTGCAGGAGGAGGCGTTGGTGTTGGAGCAGAGTCGGGGTCATCAAGGATCCAGGCACTCAGACTGTCAGAAACCCCTCGCTCCATGAGCTCTTTATCTCCGCGGTCGTCTCTTTCCTCGTTGTCTCCGCCGTGCTCGCCGATGGTTACAGACACTAGTTTCTTGCCTGGAGAGACATTCACAGGCCAGACGGGGCCTGGCGGATTGAGTCTGGATCTGGAGCTCCACAGCAGGCTAGCAGAACTGGAGCTCAGCCTGGACTCTCAGGAGCAGCGGCAGGAGGAGCACAGGGGTCCCGTGGGGCTGGAGGAGAAGCAGAACCACAACACCACACTGGGAGAGGAGGTCAAAGGTAAACAGCAAGCTTTTTATTCTTTGATTCTGTCATCTTCTTTCATCCAAAATGTTCACACACTCTGATTTTCAGTCAAGTTCTTCCACACCTAACTGCACAAAAACATTTATTTAAAGAGCTGGCTTTGTGCGTGAGGGCATTGTCATGTTGGAACAGGGAAGAGACAATCACCAACTTTCATACTATTGTATGTTGATGTAGCATTAAAAGTTGCTTTCAAAGAGCTGAGCCGAGACTGTGAAAAAGTCCCAAAAAGTTTGTGGACAGGCTGCAGAAAAGCCTTCTAAACAAATTAGAATATTATGTGACCTCTCATTAAAGCTGTTAGTGTCTTTGAGTCACTTATCCTCAAAGCATTCATGTCACATCTCAACAGCAATATCTATGTTGGAGTTATAACTCAGCAGGGCTGTGAGGTTACGACTCTAATGATAATCCCAGTTAGTAACGATAGACTTGATGAATTGTCTGCAATAAGATGAACAGCAATAAGGGTGAGAGAGAGAGAGAGAGAGTGAGGAGATGGCAGAGATGTTGGTGATGTAACACCTTTATTTCTGTTGCACTAGACGTCATAGAAAACACTCCAGCTTTATTGGAAAGCGGGACACCAGGAATCCTCCTCCTCCTCTTCGCTGTGTGTGTGATGAGAAATGTAATACTGTGTGTGAAACCTGATTGCTGGTGGGAGCGTTGAGGAGAGGGGAGGTGAACGTTAGGAGGGTGTTGGATTACAGCTGCTGGGTCACCTTTGTGTGCATGTGCTGTTCGAACTTATGTTTGAAATTTATTTCGGGGGATTTAACATTTTCGTTTCATTCATTCAAACCTTTATTTAAGACTCTGGAAATCATTTGAAGGAGACTCTCACTTTCAGTGATGCCGAGCATGACCAAAGACATTAAAAACAATCAATAAGGAAACAAATAACAGTTAAAGTAGAAGTAAAATCATACAAAACAACAAACAATAATAGTAATGTATAATTGCTCAAAATAAAAATACAGGATAATAAACATGATATGGTGTAGACGTATAATTCAAAACATTTATACTAATTTAAAACAAGATCTGAAATAAGGCATTTAAACAGCCGTTATATAGGCAGAGTGTCCAAATCTAAGTGCTTTGCAGGTTATTCTATGTGTAAGGTGCACTGTAAGAGAATGACATTTTTCCTAGTTCAGTTCTGATTTTTCTGTGCTTTCTAAGCACATCTATGGATGTTTATACGTGTTGGACATCAGAGATAGTAATATCTCCAGAAAGTCATCCATGAGCTATGTGTTGTAGCCATTGCTACTGTTGCAACTAAAAGGAATTAATCCTGAAACGTATTAAGGGCCAGTTTGAACTGGGCTTTGAGCCCACTGCAGCTGAACGTGAGTCAGGTTCTTGTTGCATCCTCGGGTGAAAGGTGGACGTGGTGTCTGGTTTCCTGTTCACTCTCCATCGCTGCTGCCAGGGCTGAACATGTTGCCAGGCACTTAACTCCAAAAATGCAGGCCACCCTTTAGTCCAGTGAGGCTGTGATCAGATTAACAAGAGCACTGTGTCACGAAAAGGCATATCCTTTATTTTATTCAGACCACTGTTTTGACAGCTATTGTGGTGTGATCCTGCAACTGCATCGACTAATCAAGTTTTTACGCTTTTTAGCGTATACCATTTAGCATTGTGCTAATTCTACAGAGTTTACTGCTGTGATGACTTCCCAGAGTGGGAATAAAGGAGTATTATTTGTTGTTTATTGTCTTAGAATCAGCCTTCAGACAGGCTGTCTTGGTTCCTGTTGCATCATCTGTACCTTTCGCACGCCACAGTACTGCTCCTTTTGTTTGAATACAGGTGCTTAATGGTATATTCTCCACTACAGCCAGTCACTTCTACAAAGGCAAACTGTGTTTTCTTGTTTACACTATTGACTTTAACAAAGCCACAATGGCCTAATTACATGCCGTAGCACAATGCAAGCATGTAATAACTGTTAGGTGTTGACAGAGGGTTTGACCAGTGATTCACTACTAGTCACTACTACTACTAAGTACTAAGTGCTGAAGTGTTGAAGCTACTCTAATGACCTCTGCTCCATTAACCAGCATCTGCGGTCAAACTATTTTTGTGTTAATTGTTTTTGTCTTCGTGTTAATTTCCGCTGCTACACATCTTTTTGGGCAGATAACCCTTCATCAAGAAAATAAACCATGTTTGCTTTTTGCTTTTGGGGTTTTTGTTTCACCTTGCAGTGTTCAGTGTGGCTGTAATAAGCTGTGCACCAGTCTCCTCTGCTCTCTCTGAGCGGGGCGGAGAAACACCATGCAAGACACGAGACTCTTACACTGAGCTAAAATAAAACAAGCTTTCATAACTTTGGTAAATAATGTAAATAAACAGTCTCATACAGCGTTTCGTTTATGGTGTGTGGTGTTTTGAGGCGGGCGAGGCTCAGCTGCTGCTCTGAAGTTCAGCAGAGCAGAGAAACAGACAGCTTAGTGTAGCAGAGGTGATGAAAGCTGTGCTACCGCATTTCTGTGCATGACAGTAAAAACATCTGTGACAGCTGACATAAAACAAAGGATCGGATGCCTTATTCGTTAAATATTTATGATCCCGATCAGTCAGAAGATATCTTGATTTGCCTGGACGCCCCTATCAGAGACTCACTAGCAGATGCATTCTAAGCAGACGGATATGGTATGAGATAAAGTTATGTTTAATTTTTTTTTAATGAAACATAGAGATTTGATGCTTCTCACCACTGCAATGTGACATTTTTGCCCATGGAAGTACAATTACCATTTGAAGCCAAGATAGCATACTGTGTTTGTTACCTCTTTACTCAAAGGAGGGCTGCAGTATTTCCTCTCTTTGCTTTGCCAAATAAATAAACTGATGTTAAGGTACTCTACACGGTCCCTTACGTCCCTAATGAAGACCATGTTCGGTTGAGGTCTTCGTTTTAATCACTAAGTGAAGGGTTTTAATCTAACTTCTCGTCTTGCTTTGCCTGAGATTGCCTTCAGAACGTTTTTTTTCCTTTCACCGGCTTTTGTGTACTTTAAGAGCAGCTCAAGGTTTAATAAGCTTGAAACGTAAAGCGTGAAACGTCATTCTCCTTTTTACTCTTCTTTTCATACACATGGGCATAAAACCACACGCACACTCACATATTGTATGTTTTTACATCAACGTACACACTCATCAACCTTTTTTAAATGTCTTTTATCATCTGATTTTAATTTTTCTCTTTGTGACAGCTCTTGTGATGTTTTTCTGTTGTGATTCACCGTTACATGTTAATGTTAGCAGATTCATGGTATGTTACATCGCACTCTTCTTTTTCATTCGCTGACGATGAGATAAATATAGAATATCAGCTGACTTATTCTTAAAAACAATACATAAACGCATTTCCAAGAAAGAATACTTTCATAAATCTAGTTATATCTTAATCTTGTTGTCTCCTGTTGTCTCTAGACTCAGCTCCCCAGCTGCGAGGGTCGGGGGTGGGGCCAAAGAAGATTGGCGTAACCTCAGCAGTGTCTGACGAGTCGGTGGCTGGTGATAGCGGTGTGTACGAGCCTTCAGAGCGCAGGTATGAAGCCCTTTTATCTGCATGGATATCCAGGATGGTGTCCTTTGATCAGTCTGGCACATTGCATGTTGCATTTATAAATAAACCCCAGTTTCACTGTATATTAAGTTGTTCAGAGAAAACATTTGAAGTGCCATGTCTTCACACTCCTTTGGTCATTGCACTTGAAAAACTTTTTCCCCAAAACTCGATGCTAGGTATTTCCTTAACTTTTTGTTAAGTGGTAATAATTTGGACAAATGTTCATGTTGAACATTTGAACATCACCACACCTTCATGGTGTCCTTGTATCACCACTGCACAGTGTTAAAATATAGACATTTGAAGTCTCACATCAGTCTCAGCTTGTTTGACTCAGTAGTATGAATGTCTGGGTGGTTGTGTTTCCTACAGGCCGGGCCTCCCTGCAGACATGCTCCTGGGCTCGTACGAGGAAAGGTTGGCACTGGGCTGCTCTCAGGTGCAGCTCGGCTTCCGCTATGAGTCCAGAGACCAACGCTTCACTATCTACGTCATGCAGCTATCCAATTGCAGCGCCCTCTGTCTCCCGGCTGACCAGAAAATGTACGTCACTTTACTTCTGTCTTTTAGATGGTGCTTTTTAATATGTAATTTAGGCGTAAATGTATTTTATATGTCAATTTCTTATTGCAGATTTTAAGTTACAAATATGAGTTTTTTCACAGCAAAATAGCAGTTAAGCTAAGCACAGGTGATTTGATGGTTGAGACTACCTGGTTAAATATATAAAGGTTATACAGCGCCATGGTAACACTTTGGCCTGTGTCTCCTGCAGTTATGTGCGTTCAGCGGTGCTGCCCTGTGTTGAAGCCACCCGCTGCCTCTTCCGAACACGAAGTCATCTGCATCAGGACGTTATGGAGGTCAACGAGGTATTCGGTATGCAGATATCCCACAGTGCATTGCGGCAGAAGACGCTGAGGGTCGACGTCTGCAACACCAGCAAGTCGGGCCATGAAGAATGTCTGGTTAGTAGAGCTCTCCTTTCTGATTTTACATCTGGGATGCAGAGAACATGTAGTGATTGTTTGATTGAAATGTTATTTTCCTGTTATTTTCCTGCAGATTTGATTGTGATCCTCAATTTGAAGATGACATTATAACAAACAGTACAATATGACAAATATTTTATCTGTAAAAGATTCAATAGACATGCTTTGTTTTAGAGTCGGTGAATAATTAATTTAAATATAATTAATTAGTTAGGGATTGTGTACAAAAAACATCATCAGTCCCAAACAATACAAACAGATGCTTTATGCCACTTTTAGTTGCTTTTTACTTTCTGTCTTTTATCTTATATTGTCCCCACTGTGTAAATATATGGAGTCCATTTACAAAGATATTTTGTAAAGCAACACTATTTAAACTCTCAATAGTATCGTAGTATTGTCAGTCATCTGGAACGTTGTAAGCACTTAGGGAAATCATTTAAAAGATAGAAGGAAAGTTATTATAGGATGGCATCTCATTCAAAATTTAAAATGACACTGATTTAAAGAAAAGGGAAAAAGAAAAGGACAAAGTAAAGAAAGTAGCACAATTCAAATACAATTAAACTTAAAAATTAAACTTTAAAAAATCTACTTGAAAAGAACGAAACAAATTTACAAAGGATAGAGAAGCTTTCAAAATACTTTACATAAATGTAATTATTTATGTCCTCAATGTTTTTAAAACATTTTGTGCTTTGAGTTTTGACGAAATGTGCTTTGTTTGAATATATATCAAGTCTGCGATGTGTGTGTTGCACTGTATCATAATGCAACAATGATTATACACACATGAATTTAACAGTATCATGGCAGATGACTAATTGGATGGTTTTATTGCAAGCACTCAAAGAAAAAAATGTTTAGAGTGGATTTTTTTAAACACAGTGAGCTCCAGATGTTTCTGTTTTCCATCTTACCTCTCTCCTCCCCTGCAGGCGGGAGCCCAGATCAGCCTGGCTGATGTCAGCTGCTCAGAGGAGAGATGCACCAAGTGGTACAACCTGCTGAGTCGTGCCTACATGCCCGAGATCAATAACAAGGACAAAGAGAGCAGAGCGGCCGGCTCAGACAGGGTACGGATGGGGGAGACACTGTCACCCAGTGGACTGTTTGTTCACACATCAGCTGATGCTTTGACTTACAGAATGACATCCAGAAGTGAAAATTTGTTCAATACAGCTCAGAAATGATCTGAAAATAGTTTTTAAAAAGGATGTAGTAAGCCTTCTTCTGCATATTATTAGTGAATCCAGTTTCCCCTTTTATTAACCCTTTGAAACCTGAGCAAATTGGCTTGACTCCATTCAAAAACGGGAAGAAGGCAATGAGCAATGAAAGAGGAAACAACCCAAAAATTAACAAGAAAAGAAAAGAAAATTACAACAAAAAGACAAGGAAATGAGTAGGAAAAAAGTGCTGAAAAAATTATTATAATTTTGTAAAATATTTTTAAACGTGTAATTATGACAATTATGAATATAGTTTTTCTCAAGCTTTTATCTTTTTTTACCCTAGAAACGAAAAAATATTTTCTAAATCTACTAATTTCTCTCATTCCGTAAAACATTTCTTAAATTGCTCATCACCTTTTTCCATGTTTTTGAAAGAAATTGCACCAATTTGCTTGGGGTTCAAAGGTTTAAATACTTGTGATAGGCATGTGTGAAAGGCATCTGAAAGTACCACAAGAAACATTTACAAATCAAATTTATATTTCTCAGTCTTTTGTAGGCTTTGTTGTTGTTTACCCGTTTGTTCGATAACAACACTTTAAAATTAGGAATTAAAGTTGCTGAGGTTTGTTCCTGACTTGTGTGTTCTGTGTTTCAGACTCGTGTTTCCAGCAGTGACAGAGTCAGAGCTCCTGAGGACGATGAGTGGTGAGTGTTTTTATCATCTACTTTTGTTTTATTTATTTCCTCCCTCACTGATACATTGCACCACCAGCTGTCCTCTCTTTATTTCTCTTTTTTTCATCTCACTCTGCCAATATTTAACTTTTTAACGAATGATTTCTTGATCTTCACCATGCATCAGTGTCTGTTAGGACGCCATCACACATCATTTTAATCCTTTAAGTGAGTTGAGTCTAACTGCATTATAAAGTACCCTCTGCACATTTTTTTTTAAAACTTTTAAGTACATATTTTAGAGGGTGTAAATAATTTTGTTGGTAAACCTCATGTTTTTACACTGAGATGATCTCCCGCTTCACTCAGCAGAACTTAAGTAGTCAGTTACCACGTGAGTGTTTGTAAAGGGACAAACACACACACAGAGACAGAATGTCACCTGGCAGGTTCAGACTGTAAACAAAGCTGCTTGAATTTTTGGATACACCTCCCCCTTTCTTTTGAATGACACCTCCTCATGTCCTCGTCCTGACGACGATCAGCATGTGTCCTGAGGTCACGCTGCCCTCAACACACACCCACACACACATAAAACACCTGTCGTGTTTCACAGGAAGGAAGGAATTAGACCACCTGGTATTTCTTTTCAATCACTCTTTCACTCTCACCACTTCTCTCTTTCTCTTCAATCACTTGCTCTAGTTTTGTCCACTTTTATAGAAACTAAACAGACAGATTTGTAGTTTTTATATCATTTCAAGGTTCCTGCAGATCCTTAAAAAGCCTTAGAAAGGCAATTCATTAATCTAAAAAATACAGTCTTAGTTGGTATCAAAATGTCTAAAATCAATATTTCAGTCTTAAAAAGACACAAAAAGTAGGATTTTAGCTGTAGAAACCTTGTATTTATTGTAATTCTTTACAACCTACATTTGGCTTTGAATGTTTGACTTTTACCAGACTGTTTGGTATTTTGTGGGCAAATTCACAAAAGGATTGTACGGATTCTGATGCTCAACCTGCACAAGCAAGTCAAAAAGAAACAGTGCAATTTCTCAAAGTGGTGCTCCTGCATTATTTGCACATTTTTAAATTAGGCAATATTAGTGTATCCTATCCTCCCCTCTCTCATCTTCTTAATGCGTCTCTGTGGGTTATTGTCAGGCACGGCAACTCTCTGGACATGTTTGATGATGAAGAAGGAAATGGCGTGGAGGGGGTCGGGCCTCTGGAGGAAGAGGATGAATTTTATCCTGATAGCACCCAATGGGAAGCAGAGGAGGAGGAGGGGGAGGAAGAAGAGGAGAAGGTGGCCAAACCTCCTCCGAAAGCTGCGGCCATCACAGAGAAGGTAACTTTTGTGGTTTTCCACTAGTTGTTTATCACGCCTGAACGAAAAACACCAACTAGGAAAGCTATGCAGCAACAACAGCAGCGGTTTTATCTGAAAAAAATTAGGTGTGACTTTTAGTCCTGTTGAATAAAAAAAGCAATTTTTGCCTACATTTTACAGTCACATGAAGAAAGATCTATCATATAAGGAGCAGAGAGGCACATTTCAACTCCCACTGGGCCAAAAAATTAGCTACAATGCGATTCTTCATCTGAGCTTGTTTCTGAAGTTGGTCTTCAACTGAGTTAGAGAGAGCATTTCATGTCTGAATTAAGTTTTGGAAATCCTAAAACCGCTGTTGATTTTTGATGTTTTTTCTTCTGTCTACTGAAAGGTTGATGGAATTTCTTGCAGACATTAAACAAGTTTCCAAACTAAACTTTAATAAAATATTTAAGCTCTGTTCTCTGTTATTGATTTGTGTTCTTTATTCAGGTGAACAAGGAGACAAGCATGGACAACTTGTTGCCGTCCCACCACTGCTCGGTGGTTCGACCCAAGGAACGCCGCCCAGATGTCCGCCAGCAGAACCCCTTCATGAGGGGGAACACCATCATCCGCTCCAAGACCTTCTCCCCCGGGCCTCAGAGCCAGTACATCTGCAGGGTAAAAAAAACTCAGCAGCGGAAATAGCAACAATAATAATACATACAATAAAACATCAGCACATCAGACAGAGAGAAACAGACTTTTAACTCCTAAACATTTACAAATGTGTTCATGAATTAAATTTTTCACTCTCTGCTGTTTTTGTCTTTACTAGATTAACCGCAGTGACAGCGACAGCTCCACCCTCTCCAAGAAGTCTCCGTTTGTCAGGAACGCTTCGGAGAGACGCAGCATGCGCATGAAGAAGGTAGAAACAACTTCGTCACTCCTGTCCCCTGATCTTTCTCTCTGGAAAAAAACACAATATAAAATCAGCTAATGCATCAGCCTAACCAATATTCTTGCCTTTCGAGACGGTCACTGGGTCATATTAGGCGTTGATAGTGTCATAAATTCTTGCCATTCCATGACAGACTTCATGTTTATTGATACTACACCCCCATCAGTCGTAGCATAATGCACGGATACTCAGCTTGCTTTGGTTGGGGGCCACTTTTGAAAAAATGTCAGGAGGCCAGGGGCCAGTCGCAGCAGCCCCATACATGTTTCTCAGTTTTAGGACATTTCTAGCATTGTAGGACAAATCTAGGATTTTAGGACATTTTTCTGACTTTAGGACATTCATCAGATTTTAGGACATTTATCTGATTTTAGGATCCCCTGCAGGCTGTTAGTTAAGTATCACTGGCTTAATGTCTTTAATGACCTGGGACACACTGTTGATTTATTTTTTCTTTGGTTGTTGTGGGGCATCCCAGTTGCAGCATTGGTTGTTTTTTTTATTGTGACACACCACATGAAATTGGGAATTTGTGCACCTAAAATAGATCCTTATCCTATGTTTAAACTTATCAGTAGCTGCAGTCAGGGGTTTCCTTTTTTATGAACATTTTTATGGTCACCAATTCTCAATAATGTGTCTACCGGCTTTTTAATTCTTTTAAATTTATATTTAAATTTCAATAGAAATTATTCTTACTGGTCCACTGTAATGGTATAATAATGCCTTTGTATAGCATTCTTATTTTTATTTTTCAAAAAACTGAGACAGTAAGTATGAATACGTTGAATACCTGTCTGTTATTATTATATGTGAACACTTGCATTTGTATCTTTAAATATGATTTTTTTCAAATGCATCTTTTACGTACACATACACTTTATTTGCTTTTATGTTTTCTGTGATTTTTTTTATTTTGATACTCTATATCAGCTGTATGTTTTTTATATGAAATGACATAAACTGGAATTTGACGCTTTAACTTAAATTACCAAATTTGTGGCTGTTTGGAGTCTAAGATGAAAAGGAGTCTTATACTGAAGCCCAGTAGTTCAGGACCTCAGCAGTTTTCTCCCAGAGTGCTTCGCTCCAGCAGCCCGACTGTGTTACACTGTCAGTGATTTGACTTCTCTCCCTCGTTTATCTGCTGTATCTCTGCTCTCATTCTTGACAGTTTAACAGTGAAGTCAAACCTGCAGGTGTATCGACCACATTAACTATCGTCTCCTCCAAGAGACGGAGAGCCTATTTGCATTTCTCATGTCTTAAAACTGCCCGACGACTTCCAGTGAAGTAACTCTCAATATTTAATAACCGTTTGAATGTTTAATGCAGCTCTGACATTTGCCTGCTTCTATTAATTTAGAGTCAGGCAGCGAAATCTCTGCGTCCCTCTCGGGGCTCAACAGCAGAGAGAAATCCACTAACACACTGTTGACAGTAATTGCAAATAATTCAAGGTGTTACTGTAAACTCAGTGGAATTTGTAGATCTTTTCAGACATTAAATACATTGCTGGCTTTAGGTAACAGATTTTGTGCTTTCAATTACACCTCTAAAATATTACAGGACTGTTATGGATAGAGTGCTCACTGGATTTTGCATATTAACACTGTTGGTCAATAGTGGTGAGTTTGAAAGCAATAATATAAGGGAGGTGGAGTGTTTTTTTTCTCTTAGAGGCTGCATCGGCGATGCTTTATTTTGCTGTTGCAGCCTTTATTAACCTCTGAAACCTGAAGCAACATCATTTTTTTTGCTGCTTTCAGGCGCCTTTCAAAAGTATTTTAACCCTTGAACTCTGAGAAAATTGGTTCTGTTTTGTTTAAAAACATGGCAGTGAGCAACTCAGGAATAAATGTTTCACAAATAGCAAGAAATTAGTAGATGTAGATAATTATTCTTAAAAACCTAGAGAAATTTGTATGAATTACATATTTAAAATTATGTTACAGAATTATAATTTTTAAGCACCTTTCCCTCTGTAATTTCATTGTTTTGTTATGTTATGTTATTTACTTATTTTTTAAATTGAAACTAATTTTCTGGCACTTTTTACTATTTTTTAAACATTTTTGGATCATTTCTTCATCATTGTATTTTGCATTATTTCTTCTTTCCATGATCACTGACTTCTTTCCATGTTTTGAAAGAAAACAAGCCAATTTGCTCAGGTTTCAAAGAGTTAATGACAGAAGTGACGTTGGAGTCTAAAATTTCATTGACCAAATGATAAATCGAGAAAACATTTACGCTAATGACAGTCACTGCCCTAGTCTGTTTGTGTCTGCAGCTCTTAACTGTGTCCCTCCTCGTCATTCCCTCAGCCTCCTGTGCAGGTCAAAGGACTTGACGGTCTCCTTCGGACATCCTTGGACCTGGAGTTGGACCTGCAGGTGTCTCGGACTCGGCAGGCCCGACTGGCGCAGGAGCTTCGGGTGCTGCGGGAGCTGAAGACGCAGCTGGAGAAGGCGAGGCAGCAGGGCCAGAGAGAGCTGCCGGCCTGGGTCCAAGAAGACGAACGCTTCCGCCTTCTCCTCAAGCAGGCAGAGAAACAGGTAAGTGACCATCCTCGAGTTAGCTCAGGTCTGTTTACCAGTCCATCCAGGTGTGCTGAATCATACTTAGCATAAGCTTTAGTCCTCCAGAGGGACACTTTTCTTTTAAACGATGTAGAGCAGAGTCGAGTATCCGTGATCTCCTGCTGTGCTCTTGGTTTAGACTCATGAGGAGCAGCTACAGGAGAAACGGGTGGAGAAGATGATGAGGGCAGCAGCCAAGGACGTCCACAAGATCAGGGGCCAGAGCCGTAAAGAGGTCCCCGAGGTCCAGACCTTCAGGTGGGAGAAACAACAGACCAGTCCATTTCAGTCAGAGCTAGGCAGAGTTCTGAGACATGAGACTCAGATGTATGTTTCTAGATGTTTCTCTGGATGTTGACTTTGTTTAGTTTCATTCAGCACACAGAATCTATTAGAAAGTGCTCAATTAACAATAGACCGCTTAGAAAAACACTTCACAGAGGCTTTATTTCAGAAAGGAAGACACAGAGAAAGGAATTTGATTAAGACTGTGAGATTGTGTTCTGTTCCAGTAATGCACGCTGGCTAGGACACATAATAAACACAGAAATTATTGGAATTATTTATCATTTAGCACCAAAATGTAGATATATCTCTCATGATGCAGGAGCACATATGCTTCCAGATAGTTTAACTCTGAAGTTGTTCTACTTTTTGGCAATTCAGCCTCATTCCAGGTGGTGTCTGTTTGACATTTGACTGATGGCACATGTTGTGAAAAAGCTCAGTGTGTTTTGTTTATTGCAATATTCTTTTGTCATTTTAAAGACAATGTATCATGACATAATGAAGATGATTGCAAAAATGGATCCCACACTTTTTTATATCACATATTCATTATGTAAATTGTAGGGATGCATGATATTGAATTTTATCAATATTTTCCAACTCATTTTGGCCTATTGTAGATGCTGATATATACAGCTTTTATTTTTTTTACACCTAATTCACATAAGAAAACTTCTTAAATGTGGGCTATGTGTAGGTTACATACATGTGTAATATTTTCATTACAAAAATGTCAATTTCAGACCTTTGCTGATATATTTCACTTGAAACCCTTTTGCCTGCTGATATTGATGTGCAGGTACTGTTGTGCATCCCCACATTGTGATTGTGTTCTCCATAGCAAGTGGAGAAAAAACAGCTTTAATATAAACCAGACTACTTCCGAGCTCGGAAGTAATATAAAAAATGTACATAGAAAGTCAAATTAGTTTTATTTATATAGCCCAAAATGACAAATCCCGTAAAATAAAAAACAGATATTTTTAAACCTTTGATTGGGATAAGGAGACATGTCACAAAAAGAGGCAGAAAAACGAGGAGCAGGGTCCCTCCTCCAGGACAGACAGACATGCAAGACATGTCCATATATGCAGAAAAATATAATTAAATTGTAATTGTAATTTATTCTTAATAAAGCTTTGAAACTTCAAACTACTAAGTGTAGCTCCAGTAATACAATATAAAGAAACAGAATGACAAACTTAATAAAGAACAGATTTACAGTATTTAGAATATACATTTTATCCAACAACTTAAACCATAAAAAGTCATGAAGTTTGGCATTAGGACTTTGTAAGAGAAACTTTGAAACTAAATTCGACCTTGCGCTACAAGTGAAGATCTCATTGTTTCCAGCTCTGACTGCTTCCTGTGTTTTTATATATTGTATTTCAGAGAGAAGATGGCATTCTTCACACGAGCAAAGACCAGCATCCCCGACCTGCCGGCTGACGACGTGTAGAGAAGCATTTCAAAGTATTCCCCCTCCTCCCCCTGAGTCTTAGCCTGCTGTTTCCATACAAATGAAGCAAACCTTTGGCGGTGTTATGAAGAATTTAAAAATAATAATAACAATATGTTTAGTAGAGAAAACACTCAAAACCGTGAAGAAACACATTTTTAAAGAGCGCAGCATTTCTAATGTGGATAGTCTTTGTTTGTAAATTAGTGATAGCACTGCTTCTTTTTTTTCCACTCTGTTCATGGCAAAGTGTTTCTGTTACTAACCTGCTGTTTATAGGCTCTTAGGTGTTAAAAATCATTCCAGCACAAAGTCACACAGCTGCACATGTGCATACAAAGAGTTTTGTGCTGGAATGATTTTTAACACCTAAGAGCCTATAAACAGCAGGTTAGTATATATATATATAAATGTGTATTGATAGCACAAAAAAATATCAAACTACGGTACTAAGGCAAAATAAGCAACTTAAGCTGATATAAACATCTAAATGTAAGAGATATTTAATATTGATCTTCAAGTGAAGTTTTTTTTTAGAGCATTTTAAAAACTTTATACGCCGACAAACATAAGCACACCTGAAGCTTGTCTCGTGTACAATATTACAGCACAGATACATAAGCATCATCAGCATCTTTTACAAAAACAGGACACAACAACACGAGAGGAAAACTGGAGCACGTCTTATGTTTTACTAAATGAACTGGATCTGACGATTCAAGAGGGGAGATTCTTCTCATTTTAGGTTAAACGTTTAAAAAAAAAATGCCATGATTGTCTCTCACTAGTCACACACACTCAGCAAAGTGTAGAAACAGCACTAACTCTCACTAACACTCAGGTAGTTGATCGGATAGTCTGCACTTTAAAAAAAAAAAAAAAACTTGAGGTAAAAGTTTAAAAAAAAAAAAAAAGAAACTTTATGTAGGTTTTTGGAAAAGAAAAAAATGTAAAAAAAATCTAAATCCAAAAACCTTTGCCTCAAATGCGCTGGAATGATTGTTGATTGTTGAAGCACACAAAGATTGTCGAAACACACACACAGGAAGTGAAGATCAAATGTATTTTTGATGACTGTGAACTAAAAGGAGTTTTAATGTCAGACTTCCCTTCCCTCTGTTGCCTCTCTGTAACTGGATGTCTCGGATACATATCTGTTCAGCAGCTGTATAATGTTGAGTCATGTTAGCGTGGTGATCCAGCAAACCTCAACTTCATTTATCAAGTCCTTCAATCTGCACTAATCTATATTTACAAATTAACAATGGGAAAAATGACTAAACTGTAAAAGACGTTTTTCCACAGATAGCGCTCCATAAGTATCAACAGCTTGTAGTGCTGCCCCCAAGAGGCAAACAAAAAGGAATTACAGCAGGTTTCAGTCCTCACTTCTGCTCCATGCCAAAATTACTTACGTTTTTTACTATCCTTAAACAAATTGCAGGAGGAAATGTTGTCACAGAGATAAAATTATTTGTCTTTTGCAATCAGTCAAAGGGCCAATGTGCTATTTTTGATTGGAGAACTTGCGCAATAAACGTGAACATAACGTTTTTTAAGGATTTCTCAAATTTTCGGACTGTTGGAGGACTGTGGAGTTGGAGAGATGCATAATTAAGATTTCCGGTTTTGTATTCTGCTGGTGTATTACTATGTGTATCCTGTTTTCAAATTGCCGAAATAACTAAAAAGTCAAAAGTCTAACCAGTCATTACATATATTACGTGTTCATAACTCTTCATAGCACTTGCAGATATTAGAGGTTCTACATAGTGCTGGTGTCCAGTGGGTGCAGATAGAATAAAGAAACACTCGAAAATAAGTGGATTTAGTGAATCATTTTAAAAGGAAGTAGTAATTTGTTTGGGAAAATGTTGCTCCTTCAGGAAATCAAAAAATCTCCAAAAGCCCTCCCAAGCAACATAAACGAATAAAAACTTGAGGAATGAAACACATATTTCCATAAAAATATTTAAAAATGATCATTAACAAATTTGGACATCCCATCAATTAATTACTTCTAATTATGCTTTTAAATGTGAGCACTTGCACAGTAACCTGGCATGAAAGTCAGAGAGAAAAGTGTTTTTATATTTTTCTCGGAGTGCAGACGGCAGGAAAGAAACCCTACGTTATCTGTATGTGCAGGGTGCCGCTTAATTCTGCACCTCTGACATGACAGTGTAGAAGTCAGTTAACCCTTTGTGCTCCTGGGATGTGATTTCTATTCAGCTCAGTGAAGGCTTACTGACGTCTGACTCTGTTTCCAAGGCAACCTGACTTATAAATCTGCAGCAGACCTCCACTCTGGCACATCTCTTGTTTACTGACTCTTTGTGTTTGTACCTGGATGTTGAGCAGCTCTTGTTGAAGTTGTCCTTGGTGCTTGTTTCAACATTTCACCTGTGTTAAAGCAAAACTCTTCAGGTGATATACCTCATGTTTAGACGTTGCAATCTTTTCAATGCTTTTGATGAAAACTGGACTTGCGACATTATGTTGGGATGTTTTAAGCATACTTAGTATTGATATTTAACCCTGATTTTGGTGTCGTGGGGGTGGGAGCATTTCTCTCAAGTTGCCATTTTATACTGGCTGTCATCAATAATAGAGAGAGAAATCCCTCAAGATACACAGCAGCCATGGTAAAGACCTGCAGGAAATAGACCCAAATGCATTGTGGCAACAAGACAGGTTAAGTTTTCAACAAGAACTGGAAAAGCTTTCTCATTACTCTTACTACCTCATTTTTATGACCAATTTCTTAGTATGTTTCTTCCACAAAGTGTAGTGATTACAGTACAAGGAAGCATTTAACTGCAGAGGGGTCTATGTGCGCAGTTTACAAATAGTCAACAAATCAGCAACAAAATAACTAACTTCAAGAAAAATCACAGCTTAAGTCGGCACTATTTTGTGGCTGGAATCGTGAAAATAAACAAAAACTGGAAATTTTAATAAATAGATAAAACGAAACAAAAAAACAATGCAACATGTTGTTCAAGGGTACTCTGGGAATTGTCCTAAATGAGTAACTCAAGTAGAAATAAATAGATAGAGGGAACAAAGAAAACCACTCCACAACTGGTAAATTGCACCCACTGGACACCAGAGCTGGGAATCATCAAAGACCGCACGATATAAAACTATTATGATAATTAAGTCATGATACAATATTATTACAGTTTTAAATGTGTTGTGATATGCTGAGTATTCTGATAACATATATTGCATTTAATTACCTTTTCTCAGCTGCAAATTATGCCCCCAAAGGAGAATTTGTCAAAATGTGTTTTATCTCAGGATAAAGTTTTCAGTTTGCTCCTCTCACTTAAGTCATTATTGTTGCAGAAAATTGTATCTAGTGGACTGTAAGAGCTATTGATTGAAAAGCTATTTTGATTTATCAAAAGTTTCATTTGTATTTGTAAAAATTGATACAAAGTTTTGTTATAATCTGGCCAGTAGTTTTTGAGTAATCCTGCTAACAGACAAACAGATGAACAAACATAATTGGTGACGGAAATAAGGTAAATTAGCAAATAAGAGAGACAACCTTGCAGAGCGACAAATCAGAACATGAAGAAGAAATGAAGCGTAACAAAATTAGGTGCAGTTTTTTGGGGATAAAGGTGTCAAAATTTTATTTTTCTTCCAACAATTTCTCTTTGGGTGAACATAACTGAGAAGTTTACAGTCTTATTGTGGACCCTCACCTGTAATGTTTTGTCAGTTTCATTGGGTCATGTGTCGCAGAAAGTCACAACCAGCTCCATAAACTCCACGTTGCTTTATAGGAAAAAAATAATCTCAGACTGTTTCAGAAACACAAACCGTTCGCCTCTGTGACGTCTGCTCTGTCATCGGCATTGGTTCTTGTCTTGCTGGGTCACTACGCTAAAAGTGTTTTGGGTACGTTAGGTGCTTTGGATAAATGTGTCCACCATATGACACAAACCCTTCATATAACCATGTTTCCATTCCCGGTGTAAACAAGAATGTAGTTGACAAAAACCTCTCTGCTGCTGTCATTCCAGATGTTTCTCCATTTTACTGTTTGTAGATAAACAGCAGCTCATACAAATGCTTGAACTGTATCTCAGATCCAATGGAGAGTTGACCTCCAACCTTTTTTTTTTTTTTTTTTTGCCTGTTCATGTGTTGCCTTCGGTGTGTGTATGTGAAAGACCAACAGAGGAAATTGATTTTGGCCTATTGTCCTTGCTAGCTGTATCCACTTCCTTTCCTTTTTTTCTTTTTTTTATCCACCCTCCAATATTTCAGTGATCTCCAAAAAGTCCCAAAAATGAAAATCAGCCTTGTTTTCTGATAAATACTGTAAATGTTTTTAAGAAAGATAGTCACAGCACATACAGGTAGACGTAGGAATATTTTTGCACAAGTGTTTATAAGGATAATTAATATTACACAAATAATAATAATCGAACACTACAGCTCTTCACCCCTCGTGTAGAAAAAAACAACAAAAGCTGAAACTTGATGGGAACTGCATCAAACGCTGTGAGGACGTTCACACTGAAGCTGCGTTCACACTGCAGGAACCTAATGTTTGACTCTGTCAGTCTGAACAGTCACATTTCTGACCTGAACAAGAGATCAATGCCAAAGATTTAACACCTGATGCAGAAACAGGAATGGAAATAGTGGTCCATTAAGTAATACTTAAACTGTTCACACAGCCACGAGTTTCTGAGTGCTGTAGATTTCGTTATTTGCACATGTTTGCAATGGTTTACATGGTCGCCTGTGCAGATGTCCATGTGCCTACATGTGTTGACTGTCTGCACCTACGCGCTCTCTGACTGTACATTTGTGGATCATGCTGAAAATCTATAGTACAAACAGAACTCATAACATCTTTCCCAATTTATTGTCAATTGAGCAGCTCCAAGCTTTATACTTAATGACAAAAAGAATATGAATATTAGCACTCTAGCTATTATATTTGGTTGTTGTTGTTCAGGTTTACTAATGTTTTTGGACTGTCTTCGACCATAGGAATAACATGTATGAATTTTAAAAAGTGGGTGCAATTCCTCTTTAAGTTGGTATACATAACCTTAATCGGCTCTTTTGTCAGATAAATATAGTGGATTAAAAGCAAATACAAATTTCGGCTACTAGGGTTAGTGACTGCAAAGAAGATGCATTCGTACTCTTTGGTAACTGTGAGTAGCTTAAGAGCTCTTTGATTAGAACTGTTTCGTCTGAGCTCTCTCTGTCTGCTTTTACGGGCACGTAGGTCCGTTTTTTCCTCTGTAGCAACATGTTAGATAACTGTGCATCCCGAGGGTGCAATCAAAAGTAATGCAAAAGGATTTTTGTAGCTATTGATGATGCCCTATTTAGCATTATGAACAGCTCAGACTCTTGACTGATCCCTGAACTCACACGGAACTTAACTTTAATTTCCCTCCAGTTCCACGTTTTTCCTTGTGTCTTGGTATGTTTGTATTTTATTTTATTTTGTCGAAACTTTTTCAACTTTTCACAGTCAGGCAGGTCTTTTTTTCCAATTCCCCTATACGTCTCACTTTCTCACCACTAAACCACTCCGTCGCCAAACAAACCGGAGCAAACTTCTGATCCGACTGTTCAGACTGAGGTCACATTTTCCATAATTGTCATGTTTATTTTTTTTTTTGTTTATGTTGGTCTAAATTTAAAGAAAAAGATAAACATATCTTTGAGTCATATTCAGATCTTCCTGCAGTGTGAACGCAGCGCTGAACTCTGACGGGGCCGAGGGTTTTACTGTAGCAGGAACACTGTGAAATTGATGAAAGCCTTTGGAGTTATGTGAGAGAGTGTGCCTTTCGGAGCCCAACATGTAAACTTTTTTCTGTCTGTCTTAAAAAAAAAAAAAAAAAAAAAAATCTTTAATATCCAAACATGGCTGCCATCGATCTGATCTGAAAGAAGCTGGAAACGTTTGCGTTAATTTTCCTAATGTGAACAGTTTGTTTTGTTTTTCCTCCACTGTAGAGCGAGTACTTTTAAAGAATAGGACTCCGTGTAGTCTGAGGAACAGTACTGTCTGTTTTGTCCTGATAGACAGAATGTTGTTTAACCTCTAAATCAGAAAGACTCGTTTATATATAACAACATCTGGATGAAGGAATGTAGGTTTTTGCTACAAGAAATCACAATCATTCAGAGAAAAAACAAATGCTGTTAGTCACAAATAATTTTTTTTCATCATGTAGGTTGTGATATAAATCTTGTTTGTTCTTGAAGTTCAGTGCATTTTTTCTTCATTTGATTATTGTTTTTTTTTCTTTTTCTAATGAATCTGTTTGTATTACGACTGGTGATGAACCTGGTAATGTGTATGGAGGCGGCTATGAGAAACATACAGCATGTATTTATTGCACTTTGTGATTTGGGTGTGCTTTTCCTGTTTTTTTTTTGTTTGTTTTTTTTCTTTTTATCGCGAGAGTCCCGAAAAGCTGTGAATTTTATTCTCAGACACTGTACTATCGACCAGAGTTGTAAATATTTCACCAGCACAAAAAAACCAAACAATATGTTTTGTAGTTTCACAACAAATAAAAAAAGTTCTTCTCTTCTATTTGGATGTGTTTTGAAAATTAATTTTTCTGCCTCTAAGGGTCTCTTATTACCTTCAAGTGTAGTGCACATTTTCTTTTTCAGGATAACCAGGGCAAATATATATAAGGATATATATATATATATATATATATATATATATATTATATATATATATATATATATATAATATATATATAAATATATATATATATATATATATAATATATATAGTATTTATATATATAATAATAATAATAATAATAATTAGTAGTAGTAGTAGTAGTAGTTTTTTTATAAATAGTTGCTGTTGAAATCTGAATGGATTATATATACGTAGGATCCAGCTATACCTGGACAAAATTAATTTTATTGGAGACTGTGCTAGGCTTGGGTGTCTTTTCACTTTTCTGACTTTTCCCCTGAGTATACACTATATGGTGGTATTAGTGTAAAAAAAAAAAAGTAATCAAAGCAAAAACATTGTTAAACGTTTTTTTTAATATGCAATTAACCTATTTAGACTTAGTCTTGCTGGGTTATGGTCCACTGAAGACTGAGTAGATCGGAAATAAGCGCCCTTTTTTGCTGAAGGACCCAATTTTAATTGTTACTGTGGTGTATCCCAACACATCGGTAGGCTGAATAGATTATGTCTTAATAAAATCTTGTGGCTGATAAACAAATTTTGTAATTGGAGGGCGTCATCTTAAGATAAAGTTGTACATGGCAATACTCCCAAACAGAACAGAGGCTTTATTTTTCTTTTTGTACTAGCTGTGATGTTTTCCCCACCACTCACATTCACTCTCTCTCAGTTCAGCTGCCTGTTCCACGAGTAAAGACTGGCCTCTAGTGGTCTAAGCTGTGCACTACAATACATCTCCATCACCATCTGAATGAAGAGTCACTGTAATATTGATGGTGTTAAAAATCTTTGTGATTTTTAAATACCCCGGTATACTTTAATACTGCCCCAGCCAGGAGTATATGAATATACTGGCATTGTAGCTACTGTTTTGGTGGGGAAATATCTTTTTTACCTGTTTATACCTGTCTTTACATTTATTTCATCCTTACCATTAAATAGTTATTATGTGTGATTTATATGTGAGCTTTACTGCAAGGACACAATGCTGTCTCTGTATTAGGGCTTAATTTTCTTTATCATAAAAGTAGCCAATATTTGATAGTGAAACATATGGAGCTCTTATTAGTGGTTTCTGATTCAATGTTGACTCTAGCCATTAGATCATTCACCTATAAGTAAAAGTACTATACTTTAAGTAAGGGCACTGTACAAAAGTACAAAAGTATTATCAGGGAAATATACTTAGGCCAGTAGTTTCCAATCTAGGGGTCAGCCTTTTCAGAGTGACACAAGATAAGTCTGAGGGGTGGGGAGAAGCCCACAATAAATTCTGTTTTTCTTTTTTCTATTTGTGACAAAATTGTCACAAATACGCTTTAAATTAACTACTGGTTTGAACTTATCCAGATTCCAGATTTCCTTTATTGTCATCTTCATTTTGCACTTCCATGCTTAATGAAAACAAAATTACATTTCCCCTCGAAGGATAAAACACTGTGCAAGTCAATAATAAACAGCAGAATAAGAATAAGTAAATAAAAGTTATTAAAGTGCATGATTGCAGAGAATCTAAACAATGCGCAATGGCAACAAAGCCCATCGTGTGTCTTTTATGTAAAATCTTAATATAAACAGTAATTATGTCAAATGAAATTTTGTCAAATCTATTCAGTCCAGTAAAAAGTACTGCAGTTATTCATGTTGACGCACATACAGGATGCAGCAGGTGGCGCTGTCCGCTTTGGTGAGTAAACACGAAGAAGAAGATATCCTTTCTCACCGGAACCGGAAGAGAACTTGAATTTGTGAACTTCCTCCTTTCGCAGTTTGTTTCATCAGCCACGAGATTCACCATCCAGCCGACAGAAGAGTTTCTCTCCAGCGATTCTGGACAAAATGGGAGACCCTGTAACCGAGTACACAACCCGACTGCAACAACAGGTATGCGGGCAGCTTTTGGCGCGTACTGTTAACGTTAGCTAGCAGGCTAAATGTTTGTGTGAACACCGGTAGCGACACACCGGTCAACGCAGTGCCAAGTCTCATATAACAAACGCTCAATTTAAAGTTGTTTTGGCTGTCAGTAGAAATAACTTAATGATGTTTGAAAATAAAGACTATCTGTCGAGTAAATAGTCTTGACTTTCTATTTCGGCTAACAGCCCTTACGCCAATAAACACTAATATTGTTAAAAAATTAACTTTTTCCTTTAGTTTTCCTGCCATTCGTGGAACATCAGCAAGTATTTGAATGTGACTGTCAAGAGTGTTTTCGTTTATACAAAGCGTTGTGTAGATACTAGATGTTTCATTTTGGCCCTGAATTTACTAGACATTAAACATTAAATGAAATTATATTTATGTTAAGTTTTGTGCTAATTAAATTCACTCCAATAAGAACATTTTTACTCGCACATAGTACATTGTTTCACTAATCAGCAAAGTAAAACCGAAAGATTCCGTAAAACAGGAAAATGAATCCGTCATTTACTTGACGTGAAGGTAAAGTTGACTGTTTGGCATTTATTCAAGTGTTTTTTTGGGGGACCCTCTACAGATCATGAACAGGATCCTGGGTGGTTACAATACAAGAATTTTCTTTGTGCCATAATTTAGATATTGATATCAAGGGCCCTTTGTAATCAGTCTGTAATTTGACTGTTTGTTGCATCATGTTCTGATGATTTTCCATCTACTCCACAGAATGTCTCAGTTGTCCTGAAATGACGCTTTACTCCTCCACTTTTTAAAATTATATGTACCGCTATTATTTTATTTTATTTTTATTTTTTGTACAGTATATTGATATTTCATGTATTATATGTTATTCTTTTTGACCTTTCATGCATGTAACTTTTACCCTTGTACTTACCCTTGTACTGCTGCAAAACTTGAATTTCCCCTCTGGGGATCAATAAAGGACTATCTTATCTTATCTTATAAGTATGAAGGTTTTGGTTTCATTCTGATTTACGAAATATGAGTTGCTTTTCATGGCTTAAATTGTTATCAGACTTCCTCTCAGCAGGAAGGCGATGCTGATGTAATACATTTAAACCCATTTTAATCAGCTTTGTAAGCCAAATGTGTGATGATTTTTAAGCTAATTGTTGATAAACACAGGTAAACAGATTGATGAAAGTCACATAATAATAGTCTATAGTTTCAAAAACTAATTTTTTTGTCAGTTTCTGTTTACAGAATAAATTAACTCATTTTCTTATGTTTGTCATTAAATTACAGCCTGTGAGTAAATCATTAACTCATAGTGTTGTGTCATAGTCTTATTTGGGAAGCGTTTGTTGAAGCAGTTGTTGACACAGTACTATTACAGCTGCTGCAAGAGTAATGACTTAGTTTATTGAGTTTCTCATAGGAAACAATGTTGGGCAGTATTGTTTATTAACTATCTAAGGCAGAGGGCTTCAAAGTCAGAGTAGATCCCTCATCAGAAAAGACAAAAAGTAATAGTAATGGATTTTGTTACACCTAATATTATGCTTTATTTTACTTTTCCTTGGGGGGATAATCATGCTTTAAGTTTTGAGACTAAAGTTACCATAATTTGGAGGCTTTGCAGATGTAAATTGGAGACGTACAACTTGAGCCCCGTTTGTTTGCCTAAACTTGTTCACACTTTGGTGAATTGACATAATTAAATGTATGTAGAATTAGCTATTAGCAGTCCCAGCCTGCATTGTACCTATAAGTATGCAGACACCTGTCACTCTTATTACTAAAATACTGTAGAAAACTTAAAAACCTCAGGATTGTAAGGCAAGTTTTGCAGTCATCATGAGCGTGTTTTTCTATGATTTTCTCAGCGGATTTGTAAATGTTAACCCTCAGGGGTGCTGAGGGTTTTTAACCACCACAATAACCTTCATTAGCTATGTGTCAGCTGTAAAAAACTAACACTAACAATTAGGGCTGGGGCGACGCGTCAACGTAATCGATTACGTGAATACGTCGGTTCACGTAACGTGCGTGGACGCGTCGCACCGTTTCACGCAGCGCCCGTCATGAGCTCGTGAGCATCGCCGAGCGTGTTGTTTTTGTTTCGGCGCTCATATTATCACGTGAGAGCGTGCACACTGCTCACCTGAGCTGCGCGTCAGCTGCAGCACATGTAGAGAAACGGTGGCTTGACTCTGTACCACTTTATACTGCAGTTTAAAGTCTCCCGCTGTCACAGAGATGAGGAAATACAAAGATGTTTGTTTTACCTCAACTTCCTTGCTTCCCTTTCAAAACAAAAGCTATCTGTTTGTGTCTCTGTGGACAGAATGCCATCAGTTGCTGATACAATGCATTTTATTTGAAACATTTACAGGGCGGGGTTGTCAGCTATGCAGGAGCTTGTATAACTTTATAAATGAGTGGAATATGTGCTTATAGATATGAAAATACAGCACTTATATCAGCAGGCAGCAATATGCCTTAAGGCCCAGTTAAAGCTGGACTATTTTGATGCAGAAAGAATGTACTTGTTATAATTATTTCTGTTAGAGAAAAGTTATAGTGTTATTCAAATTGCACTAATTTTACTGTGAAGATGTTTTGTTGGACGATATATTAATCGAAAAAATAATCGATAGATTAATCGATTTTTTTAAAATAATCATTAGGTGCAGCCCTACTAACAGACACCTGTCCCTTACTTTTAGAACCTCTCATTTAAGTCATATGATGCTCAAATGAACATTAATGTGTTGAAAAAGCTCAAGCTTTCCTGAATTAGGTTATATCTCACAGTTCCATATGTGGTTTTCTTTGATTTAGTCCTGTTATTTACATTGATAATAACATTGTTTGGGATGTGCCACAAAAGGTTTTTACTTTATATTCATCTGCAGGCAACTTGCAGCCGCTTTCACTCTCCGTTAAACTTAAGCTGAACAGATGCTGTGGAAACCAGAACAGGCTCTTGCATCACAGAGACAGAGACTGTAACGCCTCAAAAGTTGAGTTGGTCTTGCGCATCACAATTGTAAATCTGTGTGTGTTTTGTTTTTCAGGAGCGGGAGATCCAGAGTCTCTCTGCAGAGATTGAGAGTCTAAAAAATCCACAGAATCTGAGTCCATCTTCACGTTTGGATGAGCTGCGGGATGAGAACACCAAGCTGAAATACCGTCTTAATGTCCTAAAGAGGGTGAGTGGTAGAGCAAGTGTAACACCCAAAATACCCAAATAATAGGAACAGCTCTGCTTCCTGCTGAGCTCCAGCTGCTGCTGGTTGCTTTGACTTGAAAGTTAAAGCTTCTGAAAAGAGGTCTGAGCCATTTACTGATCTCAAACTATGGCTTTTAGGTTGGTTTAGCAGTTCGACAGTTTAGTGATGGCTGATATTTGAGAATGATTTATATTGTCTCCAGAAAAGTAAAAGTTAGATGATGCAGTGGTCAGATTGTGAACACTCATTTTGTCTTGTATGAATGCGCGTTTAAACTTCAAATAAAAGCCTCGTCCCAATTAGACCTTCAGTCCATTTTAGTGGCCCAATGTGGCAACACATTTTGACAAATGCAGACCTGTCTCAATTAGAGGCCCGGTTCGGTTGCCATACACTTCGTTTTTATAGCATTTGTTTGGATGTGTGAAAGTGGGTTGCTGGCCGCCAGCTGGAGATAACTTAGCTATGTGCATATATAATGCATACAAATAAGTGTATATACGTTTAAACTTTTGTCAGTATGCACATACTACTCACAGTTTTAACTTAATAAGATTCTCCACAATTCAGTCATTTAGTTCATTTTAACTGACACCATGAGCACCAAAGAAAGGATTATCAGCATAGTAAACAAGAGAGATGAAAAAAAAAAAAGATTAGTAGATGTAGAGGACTTTTTTTTTTTAAAGCTAAGGAGAAATGTTTAGTGAACTATATTAATTATTCTATATTTAAAATTATTTTACAGAATTATCATAATTTGTAATAAGTTTTTTCAGGTCATTTCTCAGTTTGTATTTTCTTTGTTTTACTTTTTCTTTTTTTTCATCTTTTTGTCTTTTCAGGTAATGTTCTTGTGCTTGGTTCATTTCTCCTTTTGTTGCTTATTACCTTCTTTTCATGTTTTTCAAAAAATAAAATAAGAAAAGCCAATTTGCCCACGTCTCAAAAGGTTAAATAATTTGAGTAAAGTTTTGTGTGAAAGGAATTAAAAGCCTGTCCCATATAGACGCCTGTCCCAAATATAAGCCTGTTTAGTTGGGTGATTTAAGCAAATAATAGCCCGGGCTAATAATTAAAGTTTTTTGGTAGGTTTTATTGCAGTGTAGAGTCGGATTATAGAGGAGATCAGTGCATTTCTCTCTGCTTCCTCTTCACGTTTCATCATGATATTAATGAAGCTGATGTCTTGTGTGTCCTCAGAGCCTGCAGGAGGAGAGGACGACTTACTGCGGCAAATCCATGATGAACATCAACCAGAGGCTTCAGGAGATTTTCGGCGAGGCCATTCGGGCTGCCTGCCCCGAGCTGGACAACCCTCCACTGTCTGTTGCACCCAACCAACAGGCCAAGTTTGGAGACTACCAGTGCAACAGTGCCATGGCCATGGCCCAGGTGAGCCTGCCAAGTCTGTCTGTGGACCAGAGAAAAAGAATCTCTAATTGCTGTTAAATGGAAGTTTCAGTGAGTCTACAGACCCTGAAATTGTTTAAATGTCTGGAAGTTAGTTATATTTGGACTGAGCTTTGAATTTGCTTGAGCACTGTTGTATAATCACAAGCTTTTAAAATTAAACTCAGGTTTCAGTGTTTAAAAAACGTTAAAAACGTTATTATATTAGTCCTTGTATTTTTTTCTTCCAGTAATAAAAGACCGGTTGTTAGAAAGTGATCTGATTTCTATTGATCTGCTTGTATTTGGAGGCTTTTCATTGTAACCATGCAGCATTTATGTTGTGCTGTGATGGCCAACTGCTGAGACAGCACAACCGCTGCAGGTTTTATCATCTATTCTGTTTGGAGATCTGGCGTTTGAGGCCTGCCAGTAAAAGAAAAAAAAAATTTTTTTTTTTAGAAGTGGGAAATTTAGTACTTTATGTTTCAGTTTATTTAAAACATTTAAAGCCAAACTGTCTTGTGTCATGCTGCAGATGCTGAAGGCACAGGGAATGAAAATCAACCCGCGGGAAATTGCAGAGAAGATCATCCAGAATCTGCCAGACAATGAACTTGTTGAGAAAACTGAAATCGCCGGACCAGGTACAAAACCTCTCACAGTTATTTATTTTATAGGAAGGGAAACTTTCACACGCCAGCGTTAAAGAGATATTTTCTAGCGGGCTTTTTCTTCTTGCCTCCTACACTGTTTTGTTATACTGTACATATTTTCAATTTTCAGAAACCTTTTTTTGTGATTTTTTGTGTTCATATTGATTATCACATTTGGGAAATGTATGCCACAATAAAAAAAACTGTAAATACATTTTAAAAAAGAAATAAAAAACATAGTTTACACTTTAAAATCACTCATCATAACACTATAAAAACACAACAATGTATTGATCGATTGTGTTTTACATTATAGGTTTGTAATGATATAAAATAGTAATATACATGTTCAGCTGTTCGACCAGAATCCTTCCTCAAGCATCTCAAGTTTACATCTTTACTCTTTTATTTAATCTCAATCGTCCCCTCTGATATCTTTTGTGTCTTCAGGGTTCATCAACATCCACCTGAAGAAGGTGTTTGTTTCCAAGCTTTTGAGCAACCTGCTGATCAACGGAGTGCAGCCTCCGCCACTGGCCTCCAGGAAGAAGGTTCGTCAAACTCCCACATGCAGCATGAAGATATTTTAAATCATGAGAAATCGTGGGATTTCCGGCACGTTTGATTCTTAGTGAAACGAAAATGCATATCCATCCACAGCAACAATAAACAAAACAAAATCAAGATCCTCATTAGCCTAATTTCCATCCAAATTGATGCCAGTTTTAACTGAATTTCCCAAAAATCTGCATAAGAAAATGTGAAATATTGTGTGTTTCTATCAACTTTTGTTGCGTGAATATTATTTAGTTGGTTGATGTTGGAGCAAACTCTCGTGTTTGTACTTTGTTGTTTATACGTTAATACTTTACGTATTATTTACTCATCATTAGTTGCATCTGTGTGTGTTTCTCAGGTCGTGCTGGATTTTTCCTCTCCCAACATTGCCAAAGAGATGCATGTGGGCCACCTGCGCTCCACCATCATCGGGGAAAGCATGAGTCGTCTGTTTGAGTTTTTGGGCCACGACGTTCTCAGGTCAGTTTAGTTTCAGCTCACAAAACCTGCTGCTTCTGAGTAACGATCACGCACTGCTAAGCAAGGCGTTTTCTAGGGTAGCAAAGGCGTGACCCACCCTACCGTGCCTCACTCTGCCTCTGATTGGCCTAACCTGACATTTTTACCTGTGTCTGACCAAACTCGATCATCTTGGCTAAATCTAAGAAACCCAGCCAACCAAGGCAACAAGTAATAGCCATTCAGAGGGAGAGTAGGTCATGCCTTTGCCATTCTAGAAAATTGCCAACTGTACTCACAGATATTGCAGAGGCGCTTTCAGGAGGCACGCACCTGCATTAACAGGGTGGTTTAGCAGTCACACGAATTACATTTATTCATAAAGGAATTTGACTTAATAAAAAAAGACACACTCATTTAGTCGGATGAATCACTTCATTCAAATTGAGGAAAAACATTTTATTAAGTATGACGACTGACGATCAAAGCTTCATTTAAACACCTAAATGGAAGCTTCAAAGTTAAAATACTGACACTCAAAACAGCCCAGTTTGATGTTCATTAATATGATAAATCATGATCACATGTCCACAATACGTTTATGCTGTCAGTTTTTGACACTGCTTCTGCTGTTCACAGGTTGAACCATGTGGGAGACTGGGGAACCCAGTTTGGTATGCTGATTGCCCACCTGCAGGATAAATTCCCAAACTACCTAACCGTCTCCCCGCCCATTAGTGACCTGCAGGCCTTCTACAAGGTCAGTTATAACTCCATCTGTCTCTGTGTGTTTTTTTTACTGGTGCTCCACATAATATATGAAAGGACACATGACAAAGGACTTTAACTTAAAGCACCTATATGACTCATATTAGGTCTAATACAAGTGAGCTTTATGTTTAAACTGTTGAATTTCATGTGTGTATTTGGCTGTTTAGTTTATTTTCATGCACTTTTGTTGTTTCTGCAGTTTTACCCATCACCTCTAGTAGTGTGTATTGTATTATTTGCAGATATATTACACGCAGATTTACATAAAGTATGCAGCTAAAGTTCATAAAGTAGATGAACATTCGCCATAAACTTTTAGTTTTGACACTTAATGTCAAATATAAAAAGTGAAATTTAATGTAAGTTGATGCAAGAATGTTTAGTGGAGCATTACATTCCTGCAGTGTAGCACTTGTATAGCACACTTTGCATTTGTATATTGTGTGAATACATTATGTATAAATGCAGAACATTATCTGTTCTTTCTGCTGTCGTTTTCCCTCATTTCTCTCCACACCTCATTTACTTCTTACATCAACCGCTCTACTCTTTTTGCTCTTCTGTGCTCTCATTTCTTTCTTGTCTCATCCTTTTTCTCTTCATTGTCCTCAATCAGGAGTCGAAAAAGCGCTTCGACGAGGAGGAGGACTTTAAGAAGCGAGCGTATCAGTGTGTCGTCAGACTGCAGAGCAAAGAGCCTGACTTCATTAAAGCCTGGAGACTCATCTGTGATGTTTCCAGGAAAGGTAGACTGCACATGGATTTATCTGTTCATGAGACTGTAATGTTAAAGGAAGGATTCTCCTGAAAACACAAATATATGCTCAAGCTCAAGCAAGGCAGCTACTAAACTGTTCTGATATGTTTTGAGTGTGTATGAAACTTTATCTTGACTGGGTTTACACTTCAAAAATGTGACCCCCGCCTGTTGACTCGTTTGTATTCTTCTTAAAGGGCAAGTGTGGTACTCTTCAACCTGCACTCTAGTTCTCCATGTTTTTATGTCTAAATCACAAATGGGGAAAAAAAGTAAATCCTTGCACACTTACTCCATGCCACAGTTGAGATTTTTTTCTGGAGACCATCCATCAATTTAGTACTGTTATCAAACAAATAGTCTCTTAAAATTAGTGTTCACAGTCAATCTCTGCGAATTCCAGAGTCTTGCAGAAGTATGCATTGCCTCTTTGTTCCTGGGCTGAGGCGTTTTCTTCTGTCTGGGTATTGTGGCATTGTGTTCGGTTCTTTCAGATGTGAGTGCTGTATAAGGTAATTTTAACAAGTTGAGAGGGTAGTTATACACACGACAAAGGTGCAAAGCTATCAAAAAATAGTGTACATGAGGAAAATTGTTAAACCTGCACACTTATTCCATGTCGCATACATGTGGTGTGCATGGACAACCTTCTCTTAACTAAGTCACTAATGGGAACAACAGCTGCAAAAACAGGCTACTAGGTGCAATTACCCACCTTTTCAAAACAGCCTACAATACCTGTCTTTTTTTTTTTTTTTGCAATTCATGTAAAGCTTCTTTCAGTACTTAGAAAAGCGCTGTATCAGTCCTGTCTATTATTATTTATTATTATTATTATTATTAATTTATGTCCACCAAAAGTGCTTTTGCATTATGGAAAGATTTCATACAAAGATGCACCTTTTTGTCATTGAGTAAGATCCTTTGTGTTTAACCAGAAACAGCCCTTCAACTGCTACCGCCAACCCCACCAGACTCCATTTAAATAAACAGTGATTTTGTCATTATAAAACACACTTCATTCAAAGTCGTCAGAATCAAAACAAAGCTCATAAAAGCTGCCTCGGTTTGTTTTTCCCCTGTTCCAACAATCACCATCTCTGGTTTGGTTGACATAAACCTTTAATTCACCCAGTTAGATGTGGAAATACGCTTGCTGTGTACATACTTAAATTACTGTTTATTTAAATGGAGTCTGGTGAGATTGGCGATGGGGATTTTAATGCGGTTTCTGGATAAACTAAAAGGATCATGATCTTCACATCGAGATCTATCTCTTTAAGGATCTTCTCCATGATGTCCAACACCTAAATATTGTTACATTGCAGCTGCTGGCTGCAGTGTTGTCGCTCAAAACTGGAGTCATTTCAAAAATGGTTGTACCTATCAGTCATTTGAAAAGACAAAAAAGGTAGATAGTAGGGTCCATGTTGAAAAATACCAAAAGTTACTCTTTACCTCAGACTGGGTCACATTTTTGAAGTGTTGAAAAGCATTATGGGCCATATAGTCGATGTGTTATGAAGCTAAAGGCAATAAAGGGTGAGGTACAGTGGGTTCATTACTGAAGTGAATAAAACAACTTACCTTCTGTAAGTTGTTGGTTTGTGCTCATTCAGTTGTACGCTTATTCTATCTTTTGTTTATCTTTTTAAATTGGTCTGAAAATGACAATTGGATGGTGATTGTCTGTGTTTCAGAGTTTCAGAAGGTTTATGACTGCTTGGATGTCACACTCGTCGAGAGAGGAGAGTCGTTCTACCAGGAAATGATGGGAAACGTGGTGAAGGAATTTGAGGAGAAAGGTCAGTGTGCAGTAGGTCAAAAATCACGAGAGCATAGATGAATGTTTTCACTCTGAGAGCATTTCTCAGGAGATTGTCTGAGGAGCTGTCTAATCAGTGGTGGAAAAAGTAGTCAGATCCTTTACTTTAGTAAAATTACGAACACCACCCCTGTGAAAATACTCTGTTATAAGTAAAAGTCCTGCATTGAAAATAAAGTATGAAAAGTAAAAGTGCCCAATGCAGAGAAATTGCCAAAAAAAGAGAACACTCCCTAAACCCCAAATTTTATTAAAAAATTAAGAAAAAAAACAAACAATCTTTAAACTATTTGAAAAAGTTGAAAAAAAAAACACTAAAAAAATATGAATTATAAAAAAAACCAAAAACTTTTATATACAAAAAGTTGTGGTGAAGTAAAAAATATAATATTGCCCTCTGGAATGTAGTGAAGTTAAGTATTAAGTAGCATGAAAATTAAGTATTCATACAGTAGTTTACATTCTACCACTGCCATTAATATTATTATCATTATGGCTCATTCTTGATTAATTTTGACATTTAAAAATGGCCTCAATTTGACTCCTTTTCCCCTTGTACAAAGTTCAAGTTGTGTCTTTATGTACTCAGGTTATTCAAGGCTTTGGTGAAGAATTTGTTCACCAATAATCCTTAATCCATGGTACAAAATCCTTAGTGTTAAATAGAATAGACCACCAGGGGGCAATATTGTCTCATTATTGTCTTCCTCCAAATCCCCCTCCTGTTTTGTTGTCTCTTTTTTGGGTCGTCCAATTTCCATATTTTTTTGCACTTTCTTCATTCTCAATTTCACTCATTATCTCCGCTTTGTCTTTTTACCCTCCAATCATACCCACATTATTACTCTCTATCTTACACCATTATTTTATAATTTTCCCTTCTCTCATTTCATTTCCCTGTATGCCCTCCTCACCTATCCATCCATCTTTCTTTTTTCTGTTTGTCTCTCCTCTCTGCAGGCTTGGTGGAGCTGGATGAGGGTAGGAAGCTTGTTTTCGTCCCAGGTCAGTCCATCCCCCTCACCATTGTCAAGTCAGATGGCGGCTACACCTATGACACGTCAGACCTCGCAGCCCTGAGGCAGCGGCTGTTTGATGAGAAAGGTGACATCCTCATCTACGTCGTCGACAGTGGACAGGTGGGTGGACAGACACAGAAAAAAGGAGGCGGGGATGTGTGGATGGAGAAGTTCATATAGAAGAAAAATGACAGTTTGAACCAATATGGGAGCTAGAAAGCAAAAAAGAAAACAAAGAAACCTGAAAGTAAACAACCGCTGAAGTTTGGAATATCTAATAGGGAGCAGAGGGACCATTTGTCTCACAGCAGTTTTATTGTTCAGCACGACTTCAAGAAGCAGAAACTCCTGTTCTTCAGAGGTGAAAGATGGGCAAAGCCTAATTTATATTCAGATTTTTTTTTTTTTTTACTTTTGAGACATGGCATGGAGGACACATTGCTGTGTTTTTAGGACTAAAATGTGTCCTAGAATTTATTTAAGCACAGGAAGAACATTTTTTTACCAGAACAACATTACCTGTGATCTCTGTGATCTAGTAAGAGTACAGATGAAGACCTGTTCAGCATTTTTTGTTTCTTTTCTTGTGAAACATGAATAAGTGCAGCATTCAGACTACCACTTTGAATCCATCTCTCTAAAATCATTTGGTATTTCATACAAAAAATGGAGGCTGAAAGCTTTAAAAAGTTGTAGTCTGTGTCACAGACAGCAAATGGGGCACTCAAATGTTGGTTATGCAGACAGACATCATCCTTATCATCATCATCCTCAACAAAGACAGGCAAAAGAGAAGAAAGGGAGAGGGATGGGCTCATTATCTGCAGTCTAAAACTAAAACTGTTAACTGAGAACTTTCTAAATCAAGACCAGTAAATACAAGGCAGCCACAGTGATGCTATCTTTAATGTGTTGCAAAAACACACAAAGTCTACGTTTTTACTTGTCCTGAGAAATACAGTTTCTCAATCTCAGTCTCAGTTGCTTTCTGTTTTCTCAAAATAGCAAAATGCTAACAATGCACCTGACCACTTCATTTTAATATCCACACATCCAGGAGCATAAGTACATTTTCTATACGCAGTCAGTTCTAGTTCGGGAAAGACAACCACATCACCATAAAACTTACAATGACAGTTGTGCTGTGCTGTTTGCCGCTTTGTGTGTGAGAAGGGGCCCTTAGTCTTTGGTGAAAATGACGTCATTAAAGGTGTCTTAAAAGTTGCTACATAAGAACATAAAAGTCTCCAAAACATACACATACATGCTACACATCTTCATATACTTTATGCTGTGTATGTGTGTGTGAAGCTGCTGCTCAGGATTCCTTTTGTTACCAGATAGCAGCGACATATAAGAACTCTCTTTATCTGGAAAGTACAACGTGGCATTTATGTTATATGTCACTGTATTTCTGTGTGTGTCTTCTCTCCTAGGGCACGCACTTCCAGGTGGTGTTTGCTGCGGCTCGGATGATTGGCTGGTACGACCCCCAGGTGACCCGGGTGGAGCATGCCGGCTTTGGTGTGGTGTTGGGGGAAGACAAGTGAGTTTATAACACACAGAGCTGACTGTTACTGTCCAGATCTTCTTAAGATGTTCTTTAAAAAAAAAGAAAAAAATCTATTTAAGTTCATGAACTGTTGCTCCATCACTCTTACTTCATTCTAACCGAACTAGAGTCTAGAATCAACCTCCTAGTATGAAGCCAAATATGCATATTTCCCAAATTGTCCCAAATTCAAGCTTCTTGGCATTTAAAGGACACATGCTTTTACATAAATCCACAAATCAGTCAGTTAACACTGTCTCTGGCAATAAAACTCCCGACTCAAGTGTTGACACTGAGAGCGTAAAAGGACTGAGTGTTGTCTCTGCATACAGACTAATAACGGTTTAACAGGAGTCCAAATGGCCGTCATCAGAGCAACAAAGACCAGCACCTCCTCTGAAGACTGAAACTTCACCACCACCACCGCACTATAATCATCTGTATGTCCTTCACTGTATCTTTATCACCACAGCTTCATGTTTTTATTGCATTTATTATCATACATAAAAACAGAATTTTACTGCATTGACAAATAAAAAAGGAAAATATACAGCCGCTGCTCCACAAACAGCACAGTCAGTGTTTGAACCGTTAGTTCAAACACAAGGATGCGAAGCTGTTATTACTCTACGCGTGTGGAGGTGCAGGAGGGAACAGGAAAGTTCTGCAGTAGGTGGACAACAGTAATTAAAAGTTGGGGAACGACAACATGAGATCGAGTCTGAGAGATACTTTCGGTTTGAACACAGAATAACCACTGACACAGAGGCGACTTTAGAAAACTAGCACAGACATAGACTGGTGGCTGCTTCATGTCTTTTATCAGAAGTTGAACATAAACGCTCCACAAAGACTAACAACCACTTGTTTTCAGACATATAAGCTTTGGCTGTGTGAGAGTAAATAAAGTGGCAGTCAGTGTGAATTTAACCAAGAAAACATTGCAGCGATACAAACACACTGAACTTGTCAAACCATGTTTAGTAAGAATATATTCAGTTTCATCATGTACTTTAATTACAAACTAAAAACAGTCAATTTAGATCAAAATCCTCCAAAACAGATTGGAACAGAGTGGCAGCTGATGAGAGCCAGTCAGAGCCGACAGTGTCAGATATACCACACATTTTTTTTAAAAGATGGCGTATATCAGGGTAAGACTTTAGGAGTTGAGAATTGGACTGAAATTAGCCTTAAGTCATAAAAAGTCAGACTTTATATGCAACTTGAGATTTTAAATTGCAAAACCCCTTAAATACAAAAAAATAAGAACCACACAGGTGCATGAACACAAGCACACATCTTTACATAAAGACACACACGCTTGACCTTCTTGCCAGATTTCAGCCTCCTAGCCCTCTCTTCATCATATCTCTTTTTCTTCAGTCTGTCCTTTAGAATCTTGCTCTTTGTCCCGAGCACTTGTACTTACAGTGTGTGTACTACTGTATATCCCCTGTGTATTAATTATTCTCCTTTAATAGTAAGCAGCGATTACTGCGTGGCTGATAGGTGAGCACGCTCTATAATTTGAACACTATCTGTCACGCTGTTGTTTTTTCCCAATCAATCGTCCAGAGAAGAAGAGCCAAGCCCAGGCAGGAGGTTGATGTTACGCTTCGCAGAGGCCATAACTAAGTGCTGCTAAATGCCCCACAGTAACCTGAGGGGGCGTAAATTGGCCCCGAAATGTCTGCGCTACTCCAAACTCCATTAGAAATTTATCATGCTGTTTTCACAATCGTTCATCCAGACAATAAGGGCTTAAAGTAGGGGGGGAGGGGGGGTTATAGCTGCAAGTAAACAGAGAAAAAAGGGGGGTTATTACATTTGTGACTCATGTTCTGCTTGTATCTGATTTGGTTGATTGTACAAAATGTTTTGCCCCAAGGTATTGGCAAGCAGGACCTAATATTTTGCCGTTATTATAGCTATTTGCGGCAGAGAGTCAAACCTTGTGTTGAGATGTCACAGCACAACTCCCTACACACTCTCATAATCTTTTATTTTGTTTATGTTTTTTTTTCTGTCCGAAAAAATCAAACCCATTTGCTCAGGTTTTAAACAGTTAAAAAGCTTATGAAAGGCATCTGAATGCAGCACAAGACAACTGATGCCGATCCAAGTTTCAAAGGGTTAAAGATAACCATCAGCCTCTCACTGAACTTCCTTTCTTTGTTGCTCAGGAAGAAGTTTAAGACCCGGTCAGGAGACACAGTGAGGCTGATGGACCTGCTGGAGGAGGGACTGAAGAGGTCCATGGACAAACTGAAGGAGAAGGAGAGAGACAAGGTGAGAACATCCATTATTTCTTTACCAACGAGGGCTGCTGATGGAGGAAATTTAACAACGGAGACCATGTCTCTCTTCTTTCTTCATCATTTTGATGTCAGAATGTGTCTCATGCCTCACTGATTCACAGGGGAGGAGTGTGTTGTATTGACAGATGTTAGAAGAGAGGAAAACAAAACACATTTGCATCACATTTTCTGCTAGTTAGACCAGTGATTTCTAAGTTTTTAGGCAAACTGAAAACTGTTATATGTGTCGGTCCAACACCAGTAGAGTAGAATATCTCGACAAATATTAGACAAATTGCCATGATATGTGGTACAGACATTCATGTTTCCAGGAGAATGAATGAATCCAATTTTGGTTATCCCTGGACTTTTTTTCATGCACCACCAATGGGATGAACAAGAGAGCAGAAAGAAAGAAAATGAAACATAAAAAGTTCTGCACAGTTTCTTTAGCACACAGACAGTGTTATGGTAGTGAATGAAAAGTGAGTTATGTTTTATTTTGGCCTGAAACCCTTTGAACTGCATGTTGAAATGATTTAAATTGGAAAAAGTGTCTTAAAGATTTTTTTGGAAAAGATGAAAAAGAGGGCAAAACAACAAATAAACAAAGAAGGGGAACAGGACTGCGGCACCTCAGGAGTCGTGTTGTTGTTATTATGAATATCTAACTCTGAGGTGTTTTATGTCTGACCGGCTGCTTCACATTTAATCATTCGGAGGAAGTCTTTCTCCAAATGGTTACCTTGGTTACTGTCAGAATATTGCACTTTATTTTAGCATGCATTATTCTAATTCTAAGAATGATTTCGTATCAATATTTCGTGTCAATGTTTAGTCTTTGATAAGCAGCCATTTAGTAAGAAGGATACCATCCGGTGAGCGGCTCATTATTTCCGTTTTGCACTGACTTTTGATTCAACCTGAATGACGTGGCTTATTTTACAGTAATGACCGTCTCACTCTACAGTAGCCATTAATTCTCTCCGCTCTCATCCTGTGCGAACTGAGCCAAACTCTGGATCCTTCTGATCACATCCAGAAACGACCGCAACTGAAATATGAAACAACTCCAACAGAATTTTTTCTTCTGATCTGCTGAGCTCCGAGGACGGCCCGATGGTGTGCGGTCTCTCTTGAACACACACTCTCACTTTTGTTCTTCTCTTTCTCCCCTCCATCTTTTCATCATGCTCCTCTTTTCTTCCTGTATCTTGTGTGAGCTTGAACCTCGTTGTGTCTGCAGCCACAGTGATGCTTATTTGTCGGGTTTTGATTGCTGAAAACACGTCAGTCTGTCAAAATTGTGTTTTAGTTCAAGAGAAAAACTGAGTAATACTAGTCAGAATGATCATTACGTTATACGCCAACAGTACTGAATTATAAGGTCTATAACTGCAAATCATTAAACTCAGTTCCATAACTGTCAACTTTACAGCCATGAAAACACATTTAAGATTTGTGGATGTAATGAGAACTGCAGTCGGCTTATTCCTTGTGGTTGCTTCTGTTGTGGCAATAGCAGGACAATAATTCATTCATTATCTAAGGGCTTATCCTGTTAGGGGTCACAGGTGTACCAGAGCCTACTGCAGCTGGCATTGGGCGTTGCTCTCCAGTGAAGGCAGCTGCAGACCCAGACCCAGGGTCAGTTTCCAAGATAACATTATCTTCTGCCTTCTGCTTAGAAGTGATGAATTTACAGCTCACAGCAATGTACCACGATACAATCTCTGGCTTTTTTTTATGACTAGTGTCAGCAAAAAATGTTGGATATTTTCGATCTATTGTTAACATAGTTAGCACACTTTAGTTGGTAGGGCTGTTTTTGCTTGTTTATTATATTACTTGAATGTCACTGTCACCCTGAATTTCCCACTGTACCCCATTCAAACACAACCTTGCTTTAGATGTGTAAAAATGTATGTTTCTCCATTTTTTTTTCCCTGCGTTCCGTCTCACCCTTCATGTACGCCAGCTTGCTGAAATTATGTTTAAATAGAGTTTGAAAAATAATGGACAAGAAAAACAATATTTTATTATGAGTCCTTGGAAAGTCATGGAAAAGATTTAAAATATTATCCATTAAAATGTATGGGAACCCTGAAAGCATTTTGAACACTTACACATAGAATTAAATATTTTACCTTTGTATGTGCATGTTATATTTTCCCAGCAGCACCCTTACTCACGCTCACAAATTACCCAAACTCTGTTGCTGGGATCCCCATGCTACAACAGTTCCTGGCCACTGGCCACTCTGCAGCTCAACTGGACTTTGTTAAAAGAAGTTTAACTATGTCAGTTTTTTACCTTCTAACCTTAAATTGTCCTACCTAATCTCTGGATTCAACCCAGAAAAAAATCTTTTCACAAGCCTTTTCCTTCATCCCAAGGCTATCGTTAGCTGTTGTTTTCCCTTTACTTCACACAGCAAACCCTGACTTTTGTGTTAAGTGTGTGTGTGTTATGTTTTGGGGGGGGTTGTATCTGAAATTAAACTTGCAGGGGGATAAACATGAGGAAAAAAAAAAAAATCAGAACCTGACCTGGTTAAGTATTATCTGGAGTACTCGGTGCAGTGTAAACAGTCAGTGACTTCCAGTTGAACTGAAATGATTTTAATGCTGCGAAGGTTGTGGGAAACTGGTGCCAGCACAGTTTCCCTGCAGGCCCCTCTGGCCTGGTGCTCTGCTGTCTGTCTGGGTCGGTGCCCACGTCTACCATCTGCTAACCCTGCCTCATTAAAACAAACCCCAACCCTGGCCTCCATGAACCTCAGCCTGCGCCGATAACGCTGCTGCTTAGATTTGTTTTCTCCTGTTGTTTTGTATTATGCTCGGATCTGTTCCTCTGTCTTCTATTATTTACTTTTGTCCCAATTTCTCTTTCTTTTTTGTTCTTTTATGCCCCATATTTTAGTATCCTGTTATGCTCTGTTCTTTCCTGTCTTGTCCTGTTATTCCCTGTCCTGTTGTGTGCGTGCAGTGTTCTTGACCTTGCTGGTCCTGTCCCTGCATGTCTGTTATGATCTGCCCTGTCCTGCTATTGTTGGAGATTGGGGCTTTAAAGGGGCAGCTCAGATTTTAGAAGTGGGGTTGTATGAGGTACTCCGCCATAGTCAGTGTATTACATACAGTAGATGGCGTTCAGCAAGCTCCCAGTTTGAAAAGCAGGGGAGAGAGAGGAGATGACTTGCAGCAAAGGGCACAAGCGGGACTTGAAACCATGCCGCTGTGATAAGGCCTCAACCATAATGGTATGCGCTTTTTCCAGTGACCTACCAAGGTGCCCCAAAATGATCAATATCAGTTTAAATGTATGCTATATCTAGAATATCTTCACCACTTTACCTTTGCCATCAGACAGCTTTTTCAGCCAGGGAACTGAAGCGGTTGTATTGCTCTGTTCAAACCATTGAGGAAAAACAGGAATCAGTATATTATTATTTTATTATTTATTATTATATTATATATTCTCAGTATAGCATACACTTCAGGAATCCCACATAGAGCGAGAAACATGAAACACGAAATTGCTCAGAAAAAAAGTCATGTTTTATGTTACAATTAACACTTGGGCAAAACTGTAACCAGCCCCACATAATGGACAGGGTTCCCACAGTCATGAAAAAACCTGGAAAAGTCATGGAATTTCACAAACACATTTCCATGCCTGGAAAAGTCATGGAATAAGTCAGGGAATGTAATTGTGTGGTGAAATTGTCGCAGGGATTTTCTGTGGATAGGTGTCGGTGTGACATTGCTACATGTGTGATGTTTTGTTTACCGTGTATGAAAAAAATATATATTTTGGGTCCTTGAAAAGTCATGGAAAGTTTGAAATTTTGTCCTTGAAATTGTGTGGGAGCCCTGAATGGATTTTGGATTATGTTTTTTCCTTTTTCTTTAATTTTGGTAATTGCAGACTTGGTCTTGAATTTAATTTCGAGCACGATTAAAAAGTCTTAAACCTAACTTGCCTTAAGCTGTAGAAGCCCTGTTTAAAAAGAAAAAAAAAGAAACTATACTCGTGTCTCATCACGTTCTTTTCTGTTCATGTTGTGCTCTCTTTTCCTGTCATGACATCCCATTATCCTGTTCTCTCATGTCATATTATGTTGTTTACTGCTGTGTCATGTCTGTAACTATCCTGTCTGCTCCTGTCCTGCTTATTTCAGTTCTGTAATAATATGTCATGTTTTGACCTGTACCTTTTATCTACTGTCATGTTGTGCTCTATTTTGTCAGTCTCTGTCCTGTCATACTCTATCGCTTCCTCAGTTTGTAGTGCTCTGCTCACTGGAAGTTTTTGTTTTCATTATAAAACTTTAGGCATTACCTCCTCTCCTCTCTCCTCTCAGTCCCTGTGGTATCAGACACGTCACACACAGATTCCAGGGAAGGCAATGACTTAATAAGTCAATTTAATCTTTGCCTAAGGTTACCAAATTAGATTCATCGTTTGGATTAAATTCAACTCACTGGTTTTACTGTTGGAAGCATAAGATGACGAACTGCCTGCAGTAATTACAGTCTGATAAAAGCTACAGAGTTATCAGAATATTTAAAGTCTTAAGGAGTTTTGGGGGGGTGGGGGCAGTCAACTTCATACCTGTCTTTATTTATGTCTGTTTTATTAACTGAAACTTTACGGTGCTGAAATTGTCTTACTGCAGGTCCTGACCCCGGAGGAGCTGACCAAAGCTCAGAGGTCCGTCGCTTTTGGCTGCATCAAATACGCTGACCTCTCCCACAACCGCATCAACGACTACGTCTTCTCATTTGACAAGATGCTGGATGACCGAGGCAACACGGCGGCGTACCTCCTCTACGCCTTCACCCGCATCAAGTAAGGGTTCATTCTAAAGGCTGTGACACACCAAACCGACATCCAAGAACTAGCAGAGATGAAGGCCCCCCTGCTGCGTGTCCTCACATTGCCGTGTCTCGGCAAAAAAGAGGCCCAGTGCGTGCCGACGGCCAACCGTCAGCTTGTTGTGTCACAGCCTTAGTGTTCACATCATGACTGGAATATAAATCCTGCTTCTGCACTGATGCAAAGTTAAATACTGAACTTCTAAAACATTGATTAGTTCACATATGGTGATGCACAAGAAAACACGACTCCATTCAGGCCGTCTGTCTTGTAAGCCAACTCAACTACTCACTTTGGGAAAGTATCCTGAAAGTTAAATCGAGTTCCTCACACACGTTTTCTCCCTCGTCTGTGTCCTCTTCTCCACTCTGCCCTGTTAGAGAACCTCCTGCTAGTACCAGTATACTTTCATTACCCATATCAGATCCGCCTTTCTGGCCCTTGTGGGAGCTTGCGGCAAGGGATTAGTTTTTGGGGTCTTTCCAGTCAGCAAGACCCAATTTCTCCTAACCCCTTATCCCCTGTATCGAGTGACCGTCTCCTGGCTGCAGAGCGCTGCGTTGATCCCCCTTCCTCTCCAGCTTCCCTGGAGGTGTTAGTGTTGGGGTGGCACAGTGCCCGGCAAAGATTGATCTTCTTTTTTTTTTTCAGTGTTGGCTGGGGGGTGGGCTAAGTGGTCTTGCCTGAGAGGATTCGATGTTCCTGCAGTCAGTCAATAGAGCACTCACTGGTGGCAGCTGCCCCCCACTGTGGGCATTCAAGTGTCAGAGAAGACAGAAACACAGACGGACCTCAGCAGGGCTGTTCAACTTGGAGCATCTTAATAGAAAGAAATGACAGAATGGCAGCCACTTGTAGCCACATGCTCAAAAATAATTGCACAATTAAAAAAGTCTTAGTGTTAAGTATGGCGCTGGAGCCAGGAGACAATTAGCATAGCATAACTGTTTGTATTTTTTTTGCATAATCTAAGCCAAAACTGAGGTGTTAAAGAGACAGTTTGCAGTTTTATGGGCAGCCGGGTGCTGAATGTCTTTGGTGACCAGTGGCATGATGCTGTGACTACCTATAGTCTTGTCGTTAACTGCCTGGTAATTGTTGTAAATGTTCATTTTAATGTAAAATATCAATATGGGGTTTTGTTTGAACACAGTCGGTTTTAGCTAAGGTAGGCTGGAAAATTATAGACAACACTAAAACTCTTAATAATTGGTTAAATTTCACTTTCACTGCGCTTGGTGCTCAGCTGCTCCTGCTGTACCTGGAGTATGCTCTGCCACAAAATAAAAGAGAGGAAGAGAAACACAGCGTCCAAAAAATCTAGAGATGTCAGCAAATGCTGATCTTGTGGCGGTGTGCCAAAAGTATATGAATGTGTGGGAAACCCTGTATTTGTTGTTGCAAGACTTGAAGTAGTGATGTGCTCACACTCTGATGTCAGACTGTAACCCGTTGTTGCTGACGGTCTTTGCCAAGACAGAGTGAGGCTTCCCTGCTTCATTAAAAAAAGTGCCATTGAGATTCATAACCGTGGGACCATTTATTGAAATGTAGGCTATAAGCTGTACTGTAATGTAATATGCGACATCTTTATTAAAAGTGTTATTGATTTCCTCCAGGTCCATAGCCCGTCTGGCTAACATTGATGAGGCTGCACTGAGGAAAGCAGCAGAGACCTCGGAGATCCTCCTGGACCACGAGAAGGAGTGGAAGCTGGGGAAATGCATCCTCCGCTTCCCAGAGATCCTGCAGAAGATCCTGGACGACCTGCTGCTCCACACGCTCTGCGACTACCTGTACGAGCTCGCCACCACCTTCACAGAGTTCTACGACAGCTGCTACTGCGTGGAGAAGGACAGACAGACAGGTACGCTGGGTGGAGGATGAGATATGTTTGGAAATATTTCTGGCATACTGTTATCTGTTTCACAGGTGGGTCAGGGTCAGTTTTTGCACGGCTCCGAGGAGCTGGAAGAGTTTAAGTGTCTTTTTCAAGGACATTTAGAGGAGTACTCCACCTGTTAAGCATTGCACTCCTTTAACATCGTCAAACTTCAGGTGGTAGTTAACCCTTTGAAACCTGGAAGGTCAGTTTCTTGTGATGCGTTGAGACGCCTTTCACATACATGCAAACCTTTGAAAACTGAGCAAATTGGTTAGATTTCTTTTGAAACATGAATAAAAAGGCGATGAGCAATTGGGCAAGAGATGTACCACAATTTGCAAGAAATTAGAAGAAGGTGACAAAATGACCTGAAAATTACTATTTTATCTGTATATTTATATTCACCTTTTAAACCTTTTTTTTGTCTTTTACTTTAAAAAAAAGGTTATCTTTCCCCTTTTTTTGGTAAATTTCAGTTAATTTTCATGTAACTCATAAACACCTCCTGTGTTTTTGAAAGAAATCAAGCCAATATGTTCAGGTTTCAGGGGGTTAATAACAGGGATTAAAGCTGATGCAGTAGAACCAGAGTTCTTTTTTATTACACTTTTTCTCATTTATTGTCAAAACCGGGCATCTTTCTTATTCACAATGCAATGTGACCGCCAGTAGTTAGGTTGGATAATTTAGTGTGTTATGCTAGTTAGCAGCTAATGAGCATCGAGCATGCAGGCCGACAGAGGTCTCCTTAACTCACTTCTTTCTCGCTCCACACCCCAAAATTGAAGTGACATCACTTAAGGACAATTATCGGACTTCACATAGGTTTATCTGGAGACAAAAAAGAGTCTATAAAATGTTTTCACATGTGCAATATTACTCACCAAAACCTAAACCTAAAATCTTTTTACTTCCCCTGTAAGCAGTGTGGCTGTCTGCTGTCAGGAGAGGGATACTGTAATGTAATGATTGCATTTTATATTGTAATCCTTTACTGGTAAAAGTAATCACATTACAGACGAGCCCAACAGTAAAATGACACATTTACTTACAGTAATCTATGAATCTCCATTTTAAATGACTTAGAGGTCAAAAGTACAAAAAGAAAACAAAGAAGGAGAGATTCCTTGGTGTTATGCTCGCAATGGGAGTCAGACAATTAATAGGAGGTTTCAGTCTGAGAGGGTTTTCACTAAAAGCCATCTGAACACGGTTCACCCTCCACTTGTTCCTGTTAGCGTTTTATCCCTGCGGTGCGCTGAAGTGCACTTCAGGCTTAGAGCTGCTTAATTATGCTAATTCTGAGTTAGCTCTGTGGCAGTAACCCCAGCTTGAGGTTATTATTTTATATCATTTTGCTTTGTCTTAAAATATACAGTCTGATGGAGAGTGTCTGTGGGAATAGAGACTAAGATCACAAAATACATGAAATTGGGTCATCACTCAGTTTTAGTTTAGTTTGTTGAATTGACACACTGTTCATGTATTCACCTTTAAAAATGTGTATGTTAGAAAAAATAAACAGGGTTTCCATGGTCATGGAAAACCTGGAAAAGTAATGGAATTTATCAGTCTAAGTTTCCAGGCCTGGAAATGTCATGGAATTCGTAAAAAATCATTTTAAGTTTTGGGAAAGTCCTGGAAGTTTGTTGACTGTAATGAAATTAGCTGTTACATTAATCGCCAGTGACAAAATCTTCCACAAAATGTAAAACAAACAGATTGGAAAAGGCTGCTGTTTGATTGGTGATTGTATCATAATGAAACCTGAGATTTACATCTCTAACTTTAAGCCTTAGGATGTGATGCGAATATGGTCCCTGATTGAGAAAATAAAACCGCACAGTTAAATGAATAAAGGTCACAAGAAAAAAGAAAGATTATCCTGACTCTGAGCCATCAACTAATTACAGGTGAAAGACGCTACAACAAATGTTTCCTTCTTAATTGTTCGAACACATTTCTAACTGAAATGTCTGCTTGGCCTCTTTCATCTTTTCCAAACTTTCTTTCTCATCAGCTTCACTCGAGCATCAGCAGCACTCTGTCCTCTCTCTGACATACTCTGATGCGTTTGCTTGTTTGTGAAAATTACAAACTAATTTTGCTGTCTGTCAATGATCATCGATGTTTGCGCCCCTTTAACGACCTGTCTGTTTAATTCACCCTCTGCTGCTCATTATGGACTTAATTTCTATTGGATTTCTGCTTCGTGTAGCAATTTGGTCCGATGGGGTGGATGGTCATGGATGTTGCGTGTGGATGCAGATGTCCAGGTCATTGATTTTCATTTGATGCGGTGGTGTCGGCTGCCGCAGAGTTGATGGCAGCATCATTAAACGTGTCCTCTGACCTTTTCTTGTTTGCTGTTATCGTTCAGTGCTTCACCTCTGTTTCTTTCTGCCTCTCCGAACTGCCTGACTTCTCAATACGTCTGTTTATTCCGTCCCTTCCTCTTTTTGCATCCCCCACACATCAGCGCGTGTCTTCTTTTGCTCTATTCAGATCACCTACTGACTCTATTATCTATCATATTTAATATTTGACCGATTGTTGTCCTGACAAACGTGAGGTGTCGTGAATGAAAATGAATGTTGGTTTTATCTCGTTGTGTGTCGTAATGAAGGGCCAGATAAATGTGAGGAGTCGTGAGATGATTGATAAGGCAGGAAAGAAGAAAAAAAGTAAAGCTCTGCGGAAAAAATATAAATCTTTCAAACATTTCTCTAATATTAATCTTTTATGTGAAATACCTCAGCCTCAAACAGCAAACAACCCCATGCCAGATGAAACATACAAGGTACCATAACTAGATTTGTCTAGGATTGGAAACAAGCAATAGAATTTATTAACTGATCATATAAAAACGCAGCGTCTGGTTTAACCGATAACTATTATTTTGATTTATTTAATTTAATTTAATTTTAATGACATCTGCCAGATAACCGTAGTATTTACCTGTGGAATCTCTGTCTCTGTCTCTCTCCAGGTGAGGTGGTAAAAGTCAACATGTGGAGGATGCTGCTCTGTGAAGCCACGGCAGCCATCATGGCCAAATGCTTTGACATCCTTGGAATCAACCCTGTCGGGAGGATGTGATTTCACAGTCATCCACCCTGCCTCTGTCTTTTTCCCTTCTGCATCCAAGTTCACCAGCATCCAAAACGAAAAGGAAGTAGAGGTGACAACATGACACTTAACAGTAAAGAAAAAAATTGTGAGTCTGTGTCACTCACATCACAGCAGAACTGACTGGACTTTTAAGAATTCATTTCCACAGAGTTATTATTTCCATCCTGGGAGGAATAAATACTTAAGTCCATTATTTAACATCTCATGTAAGGGATCTTTTTTATTAAAGAACCGATATGAAAGCAACATTTGTGCAGTCTGCTGTCAATTATTTTCAAATTGTGGATCCCTCAGTTTAAAGCCAGAATTCATATTGTTACTGTAAATTATTGTGATACCCAAATCTATTCGTAAATTAAAAATATACCCAAGGCAGTAATCTGGCAGATTCACAGTTTTTAGCTTGAAACTCCAGAGTCACTTCCTCCTGTGCTACACAAAATAACTCACTACTGACCGGAGACCAAACAGTGGTCGGCCAAACATTGACTTTGTATTGCACCAAAAAATAGTACGACCTCGTGTTTTAATCAGGTATTTTTTCCCCTGTCAGAGGGCTATTTTTCTTTTAGTGAGTGACAGAATCGTCAGCTTTAAGAGCTGGGAATTATAAATGGCGTGCACTCTCCTTTAGAGGGTACAAGGGTCAATATGCTATAAAGCAGTCTGGAATGGATAAATCAGCAAAAATGTTTTGAAAAAAAAACAAACTTCCTTTGAAGGAATCTGTCATTGTGTGTCAAGATCATCACAGAAGAATACATTAAAACTTAAACTTATTATTTATATTGTGTCTTTCATGAAAAATTGCAATTTAAGGTGCTCAGAAATACAAAGAGAATCCACTTAAAATGAACAGATAATGTTATAATAATAAAATCAGTAAATTAAGACAGATTGAGAATGTGAGGTTCTGCTCTTTTTGCTCATAGTCGCCAAATTTTTCTTTATTAATTATTTGAATCAATTAACCATTTGATTGTATTGTTTGTGTTTTTCTTCTACTGCTGCTGAAGTCACCAAACTGACTTTCATTGTTTTTTAACAAGGATGATAAAGATCGTTTAGTATCATATACTGTATCTTCTTTAAATACAAAGACTACCAACTGAATTTCAACTGAATTCCCATTTCCACTGTAAGAAACAACCATCATAGAAAAATGTTAACTCATTTCTTCTTAAAACATTATTAGATATGCAATTAATGTCATCTGATTTTTTAAAAATTATTGTAGGATAATTATAGTTGAGATAAGTAACACTTTGTTTGGTACTTTTGAAAAGCACAAAAGCAGAAACAAAAAATAATGAAGTAATTTAGAACAAATGAAAAAGTTGTAATGACAGAATAAAGCACCAGTGAGATGTGACAGTATACCTCTGGGGTCTGAAGTGCCCCACTTGGTATTGATTTTAGCTCTGCGAATGTTAATGGGTGATCTGGATTTTTTGGTGCTTTGACTCGATCCTTACTTACTCCCTCACAGTAAAAATAAGCTTCTGAAAGTTTGTTAATGTTGTATATTTCTCAAAACAAGGAATCAGCAAGGTGCATTACATGCAGCAGCTGTCTTAGTGACCTACTCTAAATTCTTAAGTTCTTAAGAGCTCTGAAGTGTGGCCTGACTGCCTTTATTTTTAGGAGTGTCTCCCAACTTGTCCCATAAGAAGCTACCTTAAATCTGACAGTGTTTTTTTTACCTTGGATTTATGCATTTTGGGTTCCAGTAGGTCTATTTAAAATCAGATCCAAGCTTTTGGGCCTGAGAACGAAAGAAAGCAGAATGCTGCTTCAATGGTTTGTCTCATTTTCTACAAACAACTTCAGCCATCAGAGCGAGTTTGTACAATGCTTTAATCAAATAAAAATTCTACACATTCGAGCTTCAGGCATCAGTGAGAGAGAATAGCTTAGCATGCATTTCAACTCTAATTGCTTTTTGCAGCGTCCGTCCCTCCGCCTCGCAGACTTTGACATATAGAAAGTCGCATTAGACTTGAAGCTGCTTTTTAGATAACGACAATTACAGCCTTTGCCTTCCATGACTTGTGCGAGTAAGTGGGCTTTGTTTGCAGAAACTCAAAGTGCAAGGCAAACAAACCCATTTGATGAAGTTAATTATACATCACACACACTTCGAGGCAGCCTGGAAGCCTGTAATTGTTAAGTCTGCCTGTACCCAGCAGACAGTTGTGCACTTCCATAGATATAAAAGTTGTATGACTCCGAGAATCGCCACAAGTCATACAATAGTTGTTAGAAGAGTTCTTAAGCCGCGCCCAAGGGAAGACACGTGCCTGTGACCCATCTTTGAAACTTATGAAATATCTACACTCCTCTCCTTTCTAGTAGTCTCTCATCATCCTGTACGTCCCAGGACTTTATGGCTCATCTCAGTACCTTCTCAGGCAATAATTCCCACAGCAGCTTCATGAAAGATTCATTAAGCTTTCAAAGAGTCGAGCCTTTTTTTCCCCTTTTTTTTGAGCTGCTGCCGAGCTGCTGCTGAAGGACGGTGTTAAAGGTGTTTTGACAGTCGCTCCAGGAGGAGAAAGCCTGCCACGCCGTTTCAATAACGCCTGCGGAAGCAATAACGTTCCCTGCCTCAATGGGATAGACGGATCTCATCACCTGGTGGCCTCAGCTGATATTTATTCCCCTTCTCTCGTGTCTCGGGGTGGATTAGAGAGGCACGGTGACGACGGGGAGGTCGCCTGTTGGAAGGCCTGAGTGGTTTGAAGAAGCTACCTGTGGAGACTGAAGGAGCGGCATCCTCCCTGCTGAGGAGGACGCCTCTGAATCAACATTCAAGAGAGAAGTTCAGGGCGTCCTGGTGATGCAGAGGGCAGGTTCAGACTGGAGGTTGTGCAAGGTAAATACAGATGTTTCCTTGAGTACTGTGTTCAATCTATGGTCTTGCACTTAAAGCTGTAATAATCAAAACTTTCAGATTAGAATAAATGGGAATAAATGAGATTAGAACAGCAGGCTGACTCAGCATTTACGTAGGCATAAATAACTTGTTTTTGGAGTATCCCTTTTATGTGTTTCAGCATTTAAACACCAAATACATTTCAGAGAAAACCGAATATGCTAGCTGGAGTACTCTGCAAGAAACTGGGGTGTATATTTGGAATATTAGGAACCCACTTCCTCTGTGCTGTTGTAAACATCATAAACAAAATCATAAACAGGTCATTCATGTACATGTAACCACGTTCATTGTCTCTGTCTACTGTTGTTGCAGCTAATCCACATCCAGCAGACATGAAGTAACCATTATCTACCCACTGGAGTTGTGTTTGTGCTCCCCTGAGAATTGTAAGTGCAATATTTTCTCTTCTTCTAGCTTTGTCTTTAGTCTGTAAAAACTCCTGAGAAAATGGGTCTCTTAGCTGGCACCGGATGTTAGGATGATATCGGAAAGATGTTCTACTTTTAAGTCAGACAGATGTTGTGTTTTGGTTGGATTGAAAATCAGGTTGACGGTATTTTAAAATCTAATGGTGTTAGATTTTCACGTTGTGGGGACATTAACATTATGACGTTTAGCAGAAGATGGGTTTAGTTCCTCATACCTCACGACTAAATGTTGGTATTCTGCGTCACATTTAATTTGTTATGAGATGTCTGAAAATTACTGCATTTTGGTGACATAACACAACTTAAAAACAACAAAATATTGACCTAATCTGTTGTCGGTATTCTACATCAAATTGATGCTGGCATTAGATATTGTCCTGACACTAAATTTTGGTCAAACTATGTCACAACCTAAAGTCAACCTTATATCTAAAGACAGTGGCCCGCTGGATTAAGCTGTTTAATGCTCCACTATGTTCACCAGCTAGTTGCTAACTGTGGTTTTTTTGGGCATTATCGCTGAAAACAGCTTCCTGCTGCTGATGGAAATATGGCTGATGAGAGATTGAACCATACTGAAAATTGGCTTCATAAAATTAAAAAAAAAAGTCTCAAAAGCTCTGCAGAGCTCCATCGTTGGTGATGATTCTGTCATTTCAGCACTGCAGGCAGCTCCTTTCATGTGAGTCATTCAAAACCTCCTGATCTCTGAATTACAGATTTTTTAGATGACCACTTTGTTTGCCTTTAACCTTTGACCTGGAGTTCACCCAAAGTTCTCTTCATGGTACTTTAGCACCATATGGAAGGAACAGACTTGTACAGAAATTAAAGCCGCCTGCAGGCACTTCTGTGCTTCTGTTATTTGTAATTTGCATAAATTATCCCTCTTCCTTAAAATCCTGTTTAGACCGGGGCATGATGTCCTCAACACAAGAAGTATTTTTACATCACATTTTGTTGCTCGGCATCTGTCTCTCGCTCTGAGTGCTTCTGCACCGAGTGTTTATCAGTGATTCAACTATCTGATCTCGGAGATGAATCAATAAGATATGTAAATAAGCCTTATGCAAATTGGAGACAAGTGAGTGTTGTGAGCATGAGAAAGAGGTGAGAATCGCGAGTTTTTTGGAAGTCTGCGGCGCAACCATACTGCCAGGCTTATTAATCTCTTGCGCTTCAGTGGCGCAGTGTGGTACCTCATCTTCACACTGCCTGCTGTTTCCCCCACCTTCCTCTGAAATTACAGTCAGTAATCTGTTTGGCACTTAGACGAGTCACAGAGGAGAGGAAAAACTCGAGAAAAAAACAACATGAAACAGGTTCAGAGAGAAATAAACATGTTAATTAGGTGTTTGGCACTGATAAATTTAGATTTCACACGCAAACAAACAAGATAACGTCTTCCAAAAGTTCCACTTTAAATAAGAGATTTGTATTTAGATATAAGATTTGCTTTTAGATGTACATTAAGTTAAACTATCTGAAATATGGTGTTTGAATAAAATTGAGTTTGTTGACATTTACATGCACACACCTGCCCTAGTTCACAACAATCATACTTGGAAATATGTAGGACACAATTGACTTAGAAAGTCAAAACTCCACATCAAATAAAGATTGTACGAGCACAGAGACATGTGGACATCACGCTCTTGACTGACAAGAATAAATACAAATGTTAAAAAATTCAGGAAGTTTGTGAGGGGGAGTTGTCTGGTTGGATATCCGTCACAGTGCCGGGAAGCACACACAAAGGGCTCGCCCCCCTCCCCGCTGCACGGCGAGGCCTCCCTCAATGCTTGCTGTGCTTCAGTGTCACGTAACTGTGGCGTCGTCCTGTGGAGAGGTAGATATCGCTCATCTTTGAACTGTCACACGTGTGTCCTGTTACAGAGTGGCTCAAAGTCACAGGGATGAATTAAAAAGTATGAACGGTCACCCAGGTGGGACAAAGTGACGTTCCGATTGGTGATGATGGTCTGTGATGTTGTGCTAATTCCTTGTTACAGCTGCTCTGTGCCAAGTTTTAAAGGAAAACGTCTCTGTGAGAGTCATTGCACCACCTAACCTCAGTTCAGTTCACCTGGCTTTGGTTTATGGATGACTGTTTCAGATTGCGATTTCTGTTTTTGAGCTATTTTCTGGCCAGAAAATGTCACCATGACTCCAGACAGCGTCCCATCATTGAATGACAGCACCGCTTTTCAGGTTTTTAGGTTTTCAGGGCAGCTGTATCTCCTCGCGCCGTTTTTCCAGGTTGTAGGTGTAGTACACATGCTGATCAACAGATGCCCTTCTTTCCTTTCCACTGAAGCCAAACATCTGGTGGCTTAAAGTCTGTTTCCTGTCCATATTTCCTGATGTTCATCCTGGCAGCTGCCATGTGTTTCCCCCGCCTCTTTCTCTGGCTACCAGAAATAATTTGATGGAGAACAATGACTCACTTTGTGATTCTCTTGTTCTTGTTAACATTTATTAAGGTTTAAAAAAAGTTGTCAGCTCCTGATAAAAACATTTTATTTCAATGTCCATTTTGCACCATATCGCCCTTTTCCCTCAGTTAGAAGTCAAATCAGGCCTCAGCTTTCCGTTCTCCCATCAAAACGTCCTTTGTCAAAGCTCGCCATGGTTTGCATTTTTTTGTGAACTTGAGTGTGAAGCGTAACAGACGCAGCGGGGAGTGCAGGGGTGCTGCTGGCAATCTGCAAGGTCACTGACAAAGAGGCGAACACATACAGGAACTCGAAAAAGGAGCCACAGAGATATAAATGGCGCAGAGAAACCCTCATAGGTCACCTTCCCTGCTTGCTGTGCTCTGGGCCACGAGTTTCACTTTTTAAAACTTTGAGAAAGTCCTCTGAAAATGACGCTCTAGTCTCCTTTTTTTTTCCAGCATTCTTCCATGACGTGGGAAGGGATGCAGTTTAACCAGACTACAAGTTTAGGGGGTGAGTACTCCTCATTAGTGCAACATCCTCAGCTTCCACTTCTGCACTGACTCACACTTTGGTCTCTTTGTGGTCTGCTCTGAAGGAGTCTCTGATCGCCAGGAGACCGGAGGCCAGAAGATGTCCGCTCACTTTGCTGTCCCACTCCTGCGACCGGCCCCTGGAAGACAAAACAAACAAGATCCTTCAGCAAAGAAAAGGTCAGAAACAGTCACATTTGAACACAGAAAAAAATTTTCAGCTTTAGGTTTCACCTCTTTAAAATTACACAATGAGAAGAAGCATATTCTGCTCCGTTTGATTTGTATAGACGCTCATAAAAGGTTAAACTCGTAGAGTTGATGCGGAATACTAAACTAAAACACCCCCATTAGGAGGACATACACATGCATACTGCTAATGATATATAAGATTATAACACAGTTAAAGGCCTTTTGGGATACATTTAAATGCGTCTTCATATTCCAGTCATGAATAAACATTTCCTGTATACATTTTTAAAACCCTGCGCGGAAAGAGGAACAAACTTTTTATTGAGTGCTACAAACTGTAGGTGTGAGTCATTTTGCTTGTCATATAATTAAAGGAATAGTTCTCCAAAAAATAATCCAGGTATTATTTTATTCACCATCCTTGCTTTTCTGATGAATGGTGTTGGGGATACATTGCCATTTTTGAACCAGCTTTGTATCATAACTATGTGGGCTGTATGTGTAAATGAACTGTTGTAAACTTCCCTTAATCTTACCAGCACCCACATCTTGCAAAAATTCGCCACACGAAGTAAAACACATCATCTGGCAGATTTTTACCGGCTCGCTGCTTTAACTACAGATTGTTCTTTCACATTGTCGTATGCCTGAGAGCAGAGCACCTGAGAAAAGAAAGCATCAGTGCAAACAGACTTTGTTGAAGGTTGAACAAAAGACAGCAAAAAAAGTTAATGAAACATCTGAAAAACAACAAAACATTCCCTGTGATGGACAAATTCCTCCACGGGAGAATAATCCAGAAGCTTTGTTTGGCAATCACTTAGGAAACATTTTACTTTGCATACTTGTAAAATGCTGCACAACAATTTTTAGAATGCTTTTCAGATTTTTTAAAAAATCTTTCGTTGTCTTTTGTTCAAACTCTGTCAAAGTCTGTTTGAGCTAAAATGCCTTCATTTTTTCAAGTGTTTCCCTTTTTTTGACACCATTTGATAGACAACTATTCCTTTAATGTACGCAGTTACACCTGGGCTTTTCTTGTTGTCAAAAGTCAACAAGGTGAAAAAGGTGTGTTATGGCTGACTTTCACTGCTGCTTTTCTCGCACCGTCGCAGTTCTGGATTGTACGTAACACATCGCTTGTAATATTCAGTAGTAAAATGTAATGTAAGTTATATTTGCTTACACCTTTTACGCATCGCTGCATTTTAGTTTCCACTGCAGCTTTAAAGAGAACATCGACGTTTCTCTCTCACTCGCTCACCGAGGCCATAACATATTTCATTTCCTCTGGAGGCGATAGGATCTCTTCACAGGCCTGTACTGTAAAAAGCCCCGTTGACCTTGATGCTGTGGATCTGTTGTCTTGCCTTGAAACTTAACAAGCACTTCAAATTAATGTCACAGCAAGTAAGCCCGGGACAGGCTGGCGCACCACAGACGTTTAGCTTGAGCTCTGTCATGAGAGGAAATTAAAAGCGAGAGGAAGTGACAGACAAATGAAAGAGTGAAGGCATTCATCCCTCTGGGTGTTTTCACTTCTTTCTTACATGATCACTCTTGTGTAACCGGAGCATTGGCAGCCTGACGGGTCATAGACGCCTGCTAGTTTCCTTGTAAATGATCTTGGAGTCGAAGCTTATTTCACCTCTGCGCGTACTCTTTGTTGCTTCAGATAACAGTTTCAGCTAAATGCCTAAAACGTGAATGTATGTACACTCGATAGCTGTTCGCTATCACTTAACGCATTTTTCCCCGCTTTTTTCAGCACACAAATTAGAGACACAAGGCTGTGAAAGAGCGTGAATGTGTGCTGACGAGATCCTTTCAGTTCACTTGTAATGGGCCGACTAATAATCACACAGCTATAGATCAAATCTGTCTCCGCCTATATTTCTTTTTGATGTCACGAGTCTCCACTTTGAGTCTGTTCCTCATGGAAGCTCTTCCATGGAAATAAAAACATTTGACAAAAAGTTAGTAAGTCAAAATTATGACTGGTCTCGAGGATCTGTAAATAAAAGTAATGGCTTCAATTTTGACTTGCTAAGTGAAAAAATTGGCAAAATGATGAGATACTGATTTGCAAATAAGAGTTAATCAAAATGATGACTTTCTCTGACAGAATTTTAAGACAGTGAGTATGAGCTAGTATCTCATAATTTTGACGCTCAGACTTTTAACATATTGTAAATCAGTGAAATTAAATATTGTAAGACACTAAAGACATCATTTTCTACTACATTTTTTAATTATTTTACACTGGCAAACTAAGAAGTTTATATTTCAGTCCACCGAAACAGCTACAAGATGGAATTGTCTTGAAATTTTGTAATAACTTCACTGATCCCTTAGCAAGCAAGAAAAGTTTATTTATATAGATCCTTTTGCAGACACCAGTCACAAAGTGCTTCACGAAAAAAATAATACAAAAACAAATAAATCAAAATGAAAACCAGATCAAATATACAGTGAGAGCAGATAAAAACACAGGATTAAAACACAACATGGTACCCATGTGCCTGTCTCAAGAGGACAGTTTTTAACTGCTTTTTAAATGTCTCCACAGAGTCCAGTGACCTCAAACTAGCTGGAAGACTACTCCAAAGCTTGGGTGCTGCCAGCTGGAAGGACTGATCTCCCCGATCCCTTACACCATTAAACGCCGTTAATCAGGTCAGAATTTCAGTTTGTCCAATACCTATTTATGCCTTCTATACTTATTTGTCACTACATTTCTAAAAAAATATTTCTGTCTGCCTTAGCTGTACTGCTAAACTAAGACAGTGAACATAGTAAGCATTGTATGCTGCTAAATCAGCATGCTGGTGTTAACATTTAGTCTTTAGACTTTATGATGATTTTAACTTTGTCAAAGTTTTTACATACTCTTTATTAGTCACTAAATTTCGACCTACTGTGAGTTTCAAAAAGCAGACAACCATGCCTTAATGGAACACTTTACCCCAAAATCAAGAAAATATATTTTTCCTTTTACCTGTAGCTCTATATATCATTTTAAACTCTTTTGGTGTTTGGTGTCCGAGGGAGGTATAGGCTTTAGAGATGTCTGCCTTCTCTCCACTTTAGCCGAACCAGATTGCATTCAACTCATGCTGCTCAAAGCAAATTACAACAAATTTAGAAAAACTCAACAGCAATGCCTTTAGAAATCATGACAAGATAATCCACAGACCTCGTTGAGAGCACTTTCATGTAGAAACTATTTTCTTTCTACCGAACTACACCTGCCAACTACATCAATGCACAGAAGTAAGCGCGTATCTATCACCTAACACCGCTGAGCTAAAAAACATTACAGCTCAGCTGGGTGGCGGGTGTAGTTTGGTCGAAAGAAAATAGTTCCTACATAAAACTGTTGTCAACAAGTTCTGTGGATTATCTCGAATAACTGATTTATGGAAAGAGAAATAGCTGTTGAGTTTTTCAAAAGTATTTTTGGTGCTTTGAGCACCATAGCCCAAGTGCCATCTAGTTCCATTTTATTGAAGAGAAGGCAGACATCTCTACGGCTGATATCTCTAACACTATGCAACTGAAAAAACAAAATCCAGACTCAGAAAAAGCACTGCAGGTTAAAGGAGAAATATGTGTGTTTGATGTTGTTGTGAAATGTCCCTTTAATGAAGGGTAGGATTATTTTTTTTAGCTTACATCACATTGAAACAAAGAGGGCTTAAGTGACCATCACTGTGCATGTTGTGAAAGGTATGAGCCTCCGTCGTAGTCTGTTATCAGCTCTTCATCTCTTTTTCCAGCCCTCTGCCTGCCTATGTTCTCAGTTATATTAAATCTCTGCAGAGGAAATTCTGTGCGTGCTCATAACTGAATTGACCAAATCTGCAGTTGCTTTCTCCTGCAGCCTTGGCTGTTGGGAAAAAAAACCCCAAAAACCTCAAAAACCTATGGTGCAGTTTAATGATAGAGATGCTACGAGCCTGGCCCTCTGTGAGAGAGCTGCTACCACCTGTTTTGTGTCGCACAGAGCTTCATTTCATTTAATCAACTGAGACAAATGGAGCCGTAGGGCTTCACCGAGAGTCAAATTGATCATGTAAGCAGCAGAAAATCTGCAGCAACTGACTTTCAAAGGGCATGAATCATGAGAAGGAGGGCTGTTCCTCCTCCTCGTGTGCTCACCTACAGGGAGGTTGAGATTGTGCTGCAGATAGATGCTGGCAGAGGTCAAAAACACAGAAGAGGCTCAATTAAGACGGATGAGATGGACTAAGTGCTCTCTCCAGATATTTCCTTTAATAGGCTTCTCACGGCCTTAAATCCTCTCAGCCTCTCTTTAGCTCCTGCTGCTCACTTTGCCCTTGGTTTTACTTCTGTTTTGTCTTAATTACGTAAAGTACCATTCTGAAATTTTAATCTGCACAAATTAAATATAATTGTCAACATATGATTGATGTCTATGATGAGTCATAAATTGATTTTATAATTGTTCTTTGAATACAGGAGCGAGCTAACTGTAAGTCTGTGGAATGATCCCTCAAATAAACAGACGTGATATCTTTTTAATTGTAAATTCTTACATTTTATACAGAAACATATGTGATTTGGCTTTGAAATTCCTCTTCATTGAAATGTATAGTTGTTCAAAGGCTATACATAGCATTGCATGGTGACTGGGTAATTTCAACCATGACATGAACATTTTTAAGGTTATTGCTGGTAGAATGGTTCTGGTTTCATGACAGGTGTATTTGTGGCATACTGTACTATAAAATTTTTTGGGACGAGGCATACTATGTCTCATACATACAATGGCATTTCTCTTGCATTTTAATGATTTTGATGGCATACTATACGGTGACATTTTTATTCCAGTTTTTAGAAGAAACTATACTATGACTTTCTGGCATAGACACTCATGCTATTTTAGAAAAATATTCTCTACTATGACTATTTTTATGCAATTTTGGATGCAATGATTTTTGCCTTTTGTTTTGGATGACATGCTATACGATAACGTTTTTATGCCTTTTTGGATGACATGCTACACCATGGCTTTTTTGTACTATTTTCAATGACATACTGTGACTTTTTTAAGCTATATTGGAGGACTTTATACTATGAATTTTGTGTGCTATTTTGGACGACATGCTGTACTATAACTTTTTAAAACTGTTTTTGACAACATACTATTTGATGACTCACTATGACTTTTTTATGCCAATTTGGGCAATATGCCATACTATGACTATGGATGGAAACTATACTATAATTTTGTATACTACTTTGGACAACATGCTATACTATGATGTATTTTATGCCATTTTGGAAGACATGATATAGTATGACTTTTGAAATGCAATAAAGGTAAGAAAGGTAATAATAATATCCTGTGACTTTTTTGTTGCTATTTTGGACAATATGCCATTCTATGACTTTATTATGTAATTTTAAATGCCATACTATACCATAACTTTTTTCTGCCATTTTTGGATGACGTACTACACTGACTTTTTTGTGCTATTTTGGACTACATGCTATACTTCGACTTTTTTTTATGCTCTTTGGGATGACATAATATCGAAAGCCTTTTTATGTTATTTTGAACAACATGCCATTTGAACACCATAATATACTATTTATACACTATTTTGGACTACATGCTATACTATGACCTTTTTTGTGCCAGTTTTGGACAACATACTATACTATGAATTTTTTATGCTATTTTGGATGACATGCTACTCTTTGGCTTTATCACGCTTTATTTTAGAAAAGGGGATGAGTCTTCTACCTTCTCCTCTCTGCCCCAGGAACTAACCCTAACTGTCAAACTCATTTTTAAAACTTGAAAAAAGTCACTATTTCTTCTACTTTTCCTTTCAGTGAATGGATCATTACCTGGTATCTGTTCGACAGAGGTGCATCAGTCGGGTCTTCCTGGCTCCTGTGGGCTCCAGCAGGTAGAGACAGGAGTGGACATTGGCCCTAATGCCCTCCAACAGCACTTCAGGGTGCTCTGTGGATACAGAGGACAGGTACAGGGGACCGGAGGATGGGTCTGCCTGCCAAGTCCTGAGAGGGTGGAGATGAGAGGAAATCGTCAGGTAGGATAATACAAAAGTGACATTTAAATGTTATTGCTGTCATGTCTCACAGAACTTCCAGATTGGATTAAAATTTCATCAACCTCATTTAGACCTCATACAGACGAAAAACACACCGTCATCTCCAACTTTAAATCATTAGTGACACTTTTGGAGTATATTTGTCTCTAACTTCTCTGTCCTTTCTGCTCGTTGGGGCTCAGCAGGTTGAAACCCAAAGGCCTTTGAAACCTGGGGCCCACCTTGTTCAATTACCTGACCAGCAGATGCTCCTGTGGGGGCCAGGAGCCCAGGCCATGGCCTTGGCCCTGGAGGAGGTAGCGGTAGACTTCAGCGTCCTTGGATAAGGTCTGAATGATGGCAGCCTTGTGCAGCCTTCTCTCCCACAGCTCCTGCTCCCTCAACAGCCGATGGAGCAGCTCCTTCTGGGTAGATTCTACCTCCACGGAGCCGCGCCACATTAACAGTGGGAGGTTGTCGTCCATCTGCAGATGAGTAGAAAAAAAACATTTACTATTATTACTCTACTATGACGTATTTCTGCCATTGTGAACGACATACTGTGACGTTTTTATGGCATTTTGGGTGCCATACTATGCAATGATATTTTTATGCCATTTTGAATGACATACTATACTATGACTTTTTTGTGAAAACGTCATACATCGTATATCAAAAGATGTCAGAATATGCCAGGTCAAAAAAACAATAACATGTCGAAACATGTCATAGTACAGCATGTGTTATGACCCCATCTTGATTTGTCTGTGTTTTCTTTGCCTATGTTTTTTGCCTCCTCTGTGTGTCTGTCTGTGTGGATTGTGTACTTATATAGGTGATGTTGAGCTGAAGGTGGAGTGCTGCCATCAGCTGTTCTAGATGGACTGGCTGCTGCAGAATTGGCTCCTCAGAAATCGGAGGAGTACGGTTTAGCTGACGCCGACAGACGCAGAAAGCATGCCCACTAAAACACGTCCCCGGAAAGACTCTCCCAGAAACATGTCTTTGAAACGAACGCAGACGGAGCTGAGGTAAAATGCCAAAGACTATATGACTATTTAATAAACTATTTAGCTTGTTGAATGTTTTCAGAACTTTAGTGTTTGCACGGTGGAAATAGTGTTCTTTTTTGTGCATTTTAATCTCAACTTTAGTTGTTTACTGGTAGTCCCATGAAACAGTCCCACCAAAAATACAAGGCGATAGTATTGCAAAAATGTAAAAAATGTCATGTCCAAAAAACTAATAAAAACACAGTAAACTACATTAAATAGCATGTTGAGGCAAACCATAGTAAAGGATTTTGCAAAAATGGCAAAAAAAACCCCATTAAATAGCATGTTGAACAATCCACCAAAAAGGCAAGGCTATAGTAAGGCAAAAATGTCAAAATATGACATGTCCAAAAAACTGTTAAAAACCACAGTAAACCACATAAAACAGTGTGTTAAGGCACGCCATAGCAAAGGATACTGCAAAAACGGCCAAAAAACCCATTAAATAGCATCTTGAAAAATCCACCAAAAAGGCAAGGCTATAGTAAGGCAAAAATGTCAAAATATGACCTGTCCAAAAAACTGCTAAAAACCACATTAAACCACATAAAATAGCACACTGATGCACGCCATAGCAAAGGATCTTACAAAAACAGCCAAAAAAACCATTAAATAGCATGTTGAAAAATCCACCAAAAAGGCAAGGCTATAGTAAGGCAAAAATGTCAAAATATGACATTTCCAAAAAACTGCTAAAAACCACAGTAAACCACATAAAACAGTGTGTTGAGGCACGCCATAACAAAGGATTTTGCAAAAACGGCCAAAAACTCAGTAAATAGCATGTTGAAAAATCCACCAAAAAGGCAAGGCTATAGTAAGGCAAAAATGTCAAAATATGACATTTCCAAAAAACTGCTAAAAACCACATTAAACCACATAAAATAGCACACTGAGGCACACCATCACAAAGGATTTTGCAAAAACGGACAAAAAACCCATTAAATAGCATGTTGAAAAATCCACCAAAAAGGCAAGGCTATAGTAAGGCAAAAATGTCAAAATATGACATTTCCAAAAAACTGCTAAAAACCACAGTAAACCACATAAAATAGCGTGTTGAGGCACGCCATAGCAAAGGATTTTTCAAAAACAGCCAAAAATCCCACTAAATAGCATGTTGAAAAATCCACCAAAAAGGCAAGGCTATAGTAAGGCAAAAATGTCAAAATATGACATGTCCAAAAAAACTGCTAAAAACCACATTAAACCACATAAAATAGCACACTGAGGCACACCATACAAAGGATTTTGCAAAAACGGACAAAAAACCCATTAAATAGCATGTTGAAAAATCCACCAAAAAGGCAAGGCTATAGTAAGGCAAAAATGTCAAAATATGACATTTCCAAAAAACTGCTAAAAACCACAGTAAACCACATAAAATAGCACACTGATGCACGCCATAGCAAAGGATTTTACAAAAACAGCCAAAAAAAAACCATTAAATAGCATGTTGAAAAATCCACCAAAAAGGCAAGGCTATAGTAAGGCAAAAATGTCAAAATATGACATTTCCAAAAAACTGCTAAAAACCACAGTAAACCACATAAAATAGCATACTGAGGCACGCCATAGCAAAGGATTTTGCAAAAACGGCCAAAAAACCCATTAAATAGCATGTTGAAAAATCCACCAAAAAGGCAAGGCTATAGTAAGGCAAAAATGTCAAAATATGACATTTCCAAAAAAACTGCTAAAAACCACAGTAAACCACATAAAAGAGCGTGTTGAGGCACGCCATAGCAAAGGATTTTGCAAAAATTGCCAAAAAACCCATTAAAATAGCATGTTGAAAAATCCACCAAAAAGCAAGGCTATAGTAAGGCAAAAATGTCAAAATATGACATTTCCAAAAAAAACTGCTAAAAACCACAGTAAACCACATAAAATAGCACACTGATGCACGCCATAGCAAAGGATTTACAAAAACAGCCAAAAAAACCCATTAAATAGCATGTTGAAAAATCCACCAAAAAGGCAAGGCTATAGTAAGGCAAAAATGTCAAAATATGACATTTCCAAAAAACTGCTAAAAACCACAGTAAACCACATAAAAGAGCATGTTGAGGCACGCCATAGCAAAGGATTTTGCAAAAATTGCCAAAAAACCCATTAAATAGCATGTTGAAAAATCCACCAAAAAGGCAAGGCTATAGTAAGGCAAAAATGTCAAAATATGACATCTCCAAAAAACTGCTAAAAACCACATTAAACCACATAAAAGAGCATGTTGAGGCACGCCATAGCAAAGGATTTTGCAAAAACAGCCAAAAAAAACCATTAAATAGCATGTTGAAAAATCCACCAAAAAGGCAAGGCTATAGTAAGGCAAAAATGTCAAAATATGACATTTCCAAAAAACTGCTAAAAACCACAGTAAACCACATTAAAAGAGCATACTGATGCACGCCATAGCAAAGGATTTTACAAAAACAGCCAAAAAAACCATTAAATAGCATGTTGAAAAATCCACCAAAAAGGCAAGGCTATAGTAAGGCAAAAATGTCAAAATATGACATTTCCAAAAAACTGCTAAAAACCACAGTAAACCACATAAAAGAGCGTTTTGAGGCACGCCATAGCAAAGGATTTTGCAAAAACGGACAAAAAAGCCATTAAATACCATGTTGAAAATCCACCAAAAAGGCAAGGCTATAGTAAGGCAAAAATGTCAAAATATGACATTTCCAAAAAACTGCTAAAAACCACAGTAAACCACATAAAAGAGCGTGTTGAGGCACGCCATAGCAAATGGATTTTGCAAAAACAGCCAAAAAACCCATTAAATAGCATGTTGAAAAATCCACCAAAAAAGGCAAGGCTATAGTAAGGCAAAAATGTCAAAATATGACATGTCCAAAAAACTGCTAAAAACCACATAAACCACATAAAAAGAGCGCGTAGAGGCACGCCATAGCAAAGGATTTTGCAAAAAATTGCCAAAAAAACCCATTAAAATAGCATGTTGAAAAATCCACCAAAAAGGCAAGGCTATAGTAAGGCAAAAATGTCAAAATATGACATTCCAAAAAACTGCTAAAAACCACAGTAAACCACATAAAAAGAGCATGTTGAGGCACGCCATAGCAAAGGATTTTGCAAAAAAAAACTGCCAAAAAAACCCATTAAATAGCATGTTGAAAAAATCCACCAAAAAGGCAAGGCTATAGTAAGGCAAAAATGTCAAAATATGACATTTCCAAAAAACTGCTAAAAACCACAGTAAACCACATAAAAGCAGCGTGCTGAGGCACGCCATAGCAAAGGATTTTGCAAAAACGGACAAAAAAGCCATTAAATACATGTTGAAAAATCCACCAAAAAGGCAAGGCTATAGTAAGGCAAAAATGTCAAAATATGACATTTCCAAAAAACTGCTAAAAACCACAGTAAACCACATAAAATAGCGTGTTGAGGCACGCCATAGCAAAGGATTTTGCAAAAATTGCCAAAAAACCCATTAAATAGCATGTTGAAAAATCCACCAAAAAGGCAAGGCTATAGTAAGGCAAAAATGTCAAAATATGACATGTCCAAAAAACTGCTAAAAACCACACTAAACCACATAAAAGAGCGTGTAGAGGCACGCCATAGCAAAGGATTTTGCAAAAAGCAAAATCCTTTGATAGGGCGTGCCCCAACACGCTCTTTTATGTGGTTTACTGTGGTTTTTAGCAGTTTTTTGGAAATGTCAAAATATGACATTTCCAAAAAACTGCTAAAAACCACAGTAAACCACATAAAAGAGCATGTTGAGGCACGCCATAGCAAAGGATTTTGCAAAAATTGCCAAAAAACCCATTAAATAGCATGTTGAAAAATCCACCAAAAAGGCAAGGCTATAGTAAGGCAAAAATGTCAAAATATGACATCTCCAAAAAATTGCTAAAAACCACAGTAAACCACATGAAAGAGCGTGTTGAGGCATGCCATAGCATATGATTTTGCAAAAATGGCCAAAAAAAACATTAAATAGCATGTTGAAAAATCCCAAAAAAAAAAGGCAAGGGTATAGTAAGGCAAAAATGTCAAAATATGACATGTCCAAAGAACTGCTAAAAACCACAGTAAACCACATAAAATAGCACACTGAGGCACGCCATAGCAAAGGATTTTACAAAAACAGCCAAAAAAAACATTAAATAGCATGTTGAAAAATCCACCAAAAAGGCAAGGCTATAGTAAGGCAAAAATGTCAAAATATGACATTTCCAAAAAACTGCTAAAAAACCACAGTAAACCACATAAAACAGCGTGTTGAGGCATGCCATAGCAAAGGATTTTGCAAAAATTGCCCAAAAAACCCATTAAATAGAATGTTGAAAAATCCACCAAAAAGGCAAGGCTATAGTAAGGCAAAAATGTCAAAATATGACATGTCCAAAAAACTGCTAAAAAACACATTAAACCACATAAAATAGCACACTGATGCACGCCATAGCAAAGGATTTTGCAAAAACGGACAAAAAACCCATTAAATAGCATGTTGAAAAATCTACCAAAAAGGCAAGGCTATAGTAAGGCAAAAATGTCAAAATATGACATTTCCAAAAAACTGCTAAAAACCACAGTAAACCACATAAAATAGCACACTGAGGCACGCCATAGCAAAGGATTTTGCAAAAATTGCCAAAAAAACCCATTAAATAGCATGTTGAAAAATCCACCAAAAAGGCAAGGCTATAGTAAGGCAAAAATGTCAAAATATGACATGTCCAAAAAACTGCTAAAAAAACACATTAAACCACATAAAATAGCACACTGATGCACGCCATAGCAAAGCATTTTGCAAAAACGGCCAAAAAAACCCATTAAATACCATGTTGAAAAATCCACCCAAAGGCAAGGCTATAGTAGGCAAAAATGTCAAAATATGACATGTCCAAAAAACTGCTAAAAACCACATTAAACCACATAAAATAGCATACTGAGGCACGCCATAGGAAAGGATTTTGCAAAAATTGCCAAAAAACCCATTAAATAGCATGTTGAAAAATCCACCAAAAAGGCAAGGCTATAGTAAGGCAAAAATGTCAAAATATGACATTTCCAAAAAACTGCTAAAAACCACATTAAACCACAACAAATAGCACACTGAGGTACGCCATAGCAAAGGATTTTGCAAAAACTGCCGCAAAAAACCCATTAAATAGCATGTTGAAAATCCACCAAAAAAGCAAGGCTATAGTAAGGCAAAAAAACAAAAAAAAAAAAAAATGTCAAAATATGACATGTCCAAAAAACTGCTAAAAACCACAGTAAACCACATGAAAGAGCGTGTTGAGGCATGCCATAGCATATGATTTTGCAAAAATGGCCAAAAAAAACATTAAATAGCATGTTGAAAATCCACCAAAAAGGCAAGGCTATAGTAAGGCAAATATGTCAAAATATGACATGTCCAAAGAACTGCTAAAAACCACAGTAAACCACATAAAAGAGCATGTTGTGGCACGCCATGGCAAAGGATTTTGCAAAAACTGCCAAAAAACCCATTAAATAGCATGTTGAAAAATCCACAAAAAGGGAAGGCAAAAATGTCAAAATATGACATGTCCAAAAAACTGCTAAAAACCACATTAAACCACAACAAATAGCACACTCAGGTACGCCACAGCAAACCACATAAAAGAGCGTGTTGTGGCACGCCATGGTAAAGGATTTTGCAAAAACTGCCAAAAAACCCATTAAATAGTATTTTGAAAAAAATCCACCAAAAAAGCAAGAATGTCAAAATATGACATGTCCAAAAAAACTGCTAAAAGCCACAGTAAAACCACATAAAATAGCACACTGAGGCACGCCATAGCAAAGGATTTTGCAAAAACGGCCAAAAAAACCCATTAAATAGAATGTTGAAAAATCCACCAAAAAGGCAAAAATGTCAAAATAAGACATGTTCAAAAAACAGCTAAAAACCACAGTAAACCACATAAAACAGTGTGTTGAGGGACACCATAGGAAAGGATTTTGCAAAAAAGGCCCCAAACCCCATAAAATAGCATGTTGAAAAATTCACCAAAAAAGGCAAGGGTTATATTATGGCAAAAATGTCAAAATATGACATGTCCAAAAAACTGCTGAAAACCACAGTAAACCACATAAAATAGCACACTGAGGTACACCATAGCAAAGGATTTTGCAACACCGCCACAAAAACCATAAAATTATATGTTGAAAAAATCCACCAAAAAGGCAAGGCTATAGTAAGGCAAAAATGTCAAAATATGACATGTCCAAAAAACTGCTAAAAAAACACAGTAAACCACATAAAATAGCACATGGACACACGCCATAGCAAAAGGATTTTGCAAAAAAAAAAGGGAAAAAACCCTCATAAAATAGCATGTTGAAAATTCCACCAAAAATGCAAGGCTATAGTATGGCAAAAATGTCAAAACATAATATGTCCTAAAAACTGCTGAAAATCACAGTAAATTACATAAAATATCATGTTGTGTCACGCCATTGCACAGGATCTTGCAAAAACAGCCAAAACATCCAAAGAATAGCATGCTGAAAAATCAAATCAAAAATGGCAAAATATGACAAAAAAGTGTTAAAAAAAGAAAGAGAAATAGCATGTCGAATCACATCATTGTAAAGAAAGATGAAAGAAATGCCAAAAACATCATATTATAGCTTGTTAAAAAAAATTGCAGAAAATTATATAGTAGACAACATAATATACTCTGGTGTTTTTTGCAAGTTTTGATGAAATATTATACCATGACAATTTTGTGATGTTTTGGACGGCATACTATACTGTGACATTTTCATGCCATTTTGTACAACATAGTATACTATGAATTTTTTTGTGCCATTTTACATGACATACCAAACTGATTTTTTTTTGTGCTATTTTACATGCCATACTAAACTATGATGTTTTTCTGCCAGTTTTGATGACATAGTATATTATGACATTTTTTCGGCCATTTTGGACACCATGCTATACTATGATGCTTTAATGCCGTCTTAGACAACACACTATACTATGTAGTTTTTTGTGCCGTTTTAGACAACATACCGTACTATCACATTTTCATGCCATTTTGGAAAACATGCTATACTGTGACATTTTTCATGCCATTTTGGACAACATACTATACTGAGAATGTTTATTTTGCTATTTTGGATGATACAGTATGCTATGACATTTTTTGTGCCATTTTTAAGGTCATACTATATATTATGATGTTATTTGTGTGATTTTGGATGACATACTATACAAAGCATCACTCACTGGTGGACCTTGGTCCGGGTGTGGACCAAAATGCCATCCTATCTGTACCTGTGGCCAACAATAATCTCAGTGGATTATTTATTGTTGAGATTATTTTTTTTCATGGGCGCCACTACTCCAGTTAATATGGTAAGCATTTACCGTCTCAAACTAGCTAATCAAATTGACTGTTGCTGCTACACAAGAGAAAAGAGAGAGAGAGATGTGGGGTAAGTGAGAAGATATGGCCTGCTCCAAAGTAAGGAAAGTAGAAAATAATTTAAAAAGAGACAAAGAGACTGCTCCACACTGTTCACACTTATCCTACTTTTTACTTGAGATACTGGTTATTTCACTTGAAATGAAAGCCTTAATTTTATTTTGCTAGGAAATGAAGGGAAGTAGAAAAGAAAGTGGAAAAAAGGAGATTTTTCAAAGCTTTATGTGCATTTTCTCTAAAATAGGGCATATATTTTTATTCAAAAAGGATTATGGTCCGTTTTCTTTTACTTGTAAAATAGGCCTTATGTTCATTGTGTTGGGACTAATTTTATTTATGTAAAGGCAGCTATTTGTTTTCTATACAAGCGCCATAATGTGTCCGTATGTTTAAAATTGTTTAAAATTGACTATAATGATTGTTGAAATGATATTGAATTGTACGTTGTTGATGCTATATGACAGACATAATGAAGTTCCGACCTTTTCTGGGAGAAGTTTTAAGAGCTGGACCTCTTTTAAATTTTAGTTGAGTACCCCTGGACTATACTATGACGTGTTTATGACATTATGCATGACATACTTTATACTACAACGTCTGGTTAGTGCCAGTTTGGACAACATATTATTCTAGGTTTTTTTTCCTTGCCATTTTGGACGACATAGTGTACTATGACCTTTTTGTGCTATTTTGGACAAAATACTGTACTATGATAATCTTCATGCCATTTTGTACGACAAGCTATACTAAGACATTTTTATGCCATTATTGGATGACATACTACACTATGTCGTTTTAATGCCATTTTGGACGAAAAATACTATTCTATAATGTTTTAATGCCATTCTGTACGTCATACTATACTGTGAAGTTTTTCCTGTCATTTTGGATGAAATAATATACTTTGGCTTTTTTGACGTCATATATCGACAACATACTATACTTTGACGTTTTTATGACATTTTAGATGACATACTATCGTATGATGTTCTCATGCCATTTTGGACAACATACTATACTAAGACATTTTCATGCCATTTTGGACGACATTCTTTATGATGCGTTTTTATGACATTTTGGACAACAACGTAGACTATGATGTTTTTATGGCATTTTGGACGAAATACTACACTGTGATATTTTTCATGCCATTTTGGACAGGAAACTATATCATGATTTTTTCATGCCATTTTTGGATGATTTGCAGTATTATTATGGTTTTATGTAATTATGAAAGACATAGTACACTGTCACTTTTTTTTTGCCATTTTGGATGACATTCTATTCAATTACACTTTTTATACTCATTGGGACAGCATACTATTACTATGACTATTTTATGCTTTTTTGACAACATGCAGTATTACTGCAGTCTCATTTAGTCTGGCAGGACAGTCTTGAAACAGAGTTTTTTTCTATAGAGCTGTGACTTCACAGAGTCACAGCTCTATAGAGCCTTCTATTCCTTTAGCCCTCAGCAGCGATGACTTTGTGCGTTTCTTTAAAGATAAAATTATAAGTATTAAAGATAAAATCCATTACCTCCTGCCCTCAACCGACCGAACCTCAGACACAGGTAATTTGGACATTGCACTGAGACCCTAAATTAATTTAGACTGTTTTTCCCCTATTGACCTTCACAAATCTTTTCATTGATTTCCATATCAAAGCAAATTGTAAAGTGGAAGAAGTCAAACAACTGTTTGTAAGAATAAATGGTACTTTGTACAGTAATGTCATAGTAGAGTCACTCAAAAAATGTCACACTATAGTATGCCATATTTAAAAATGACATATTATGTAAAAAATGTTAAAGTTTAGTATTTTGCAAAAAATGTCGAAGTATAGTATGCCATAAAAAGGACACCAAAATGTCATAGTAAAGAAAGTCAAAAGATTTCAAAGTGTAGAATGTCAAAAAAAAAGTTACAGTACATTATGTTGCAAAAAATGTCATAGTATAGCATGGCATTAAAAAAAATAATTAAAAAAAATAAAATATTATATTATATTATAAATATTTTATATAATATTTATATTTATTATTATATATTATATATAAGTTGCAGCAGTAAAATGAAAAGCTCATAGTATAGCATGTCATTATAAAGAGGTCTAAAAACTCTCCATGAGCTTGTTAATTATACACCGGAAGGACCTTTGCAACATCACTGACACACAGAAAACATGCTACTAATTGTAATCCCTCTGGAATTAGCAACTTTTCATAACTATTAAGACCCAGCAGACTCCACTGGATAGAAACATCTCCTTGCTAATTTTAACTCCCTCTCTCCCCTCTACACTTACCCTCTTGAAGGCCAGCTCCACATGCTCTGGGGCTGGGTGGCTCTCCCAGCCTCGGCTCTTTTCTCTGGCCTCCTTCAGGAGTTGCTGGGTGCTCAGCTGCAACTTGCTCCTTCTCTCCTCCTGCTCCTCCTCAGCTTCGCTCTGACTGGGGGAAGCTGGTCGTCCTCCCTCCTCAGAGTGAGAGTCCTCGTTAGTGCCTGCAGTACTTAAACTCTGACTGGGCCAAAACTCTCTGGAAGCTACAAAGAGGATTTTGTTACATGTTAACACTTTTCTGTTAATTCTGTCTCTTTACCTTACACATGATTTCTATAATAATAATAATAATAAAAAACAGTCTGGTGTGGGTTTTTCTCTGTCTGTGGTGCAGTTTGTCAGTTTTTATACCTGGAAGAGTCTCTGGGCCTCAGTGATCATGTTGGCCAGGCCCTGGGTGGCAGCCAGGTTCTCACTCAGGTCCCGCTGGTCTGGGCGACCTAGGCTGTACTTCCTATGACTCAACCTGCAACAACAACAGGAACAAGGTCAAGTCACTTGACACTTGAAACTAAAACACCACCAGTATGGAACCAACTGTTGACTGGTTCAGTGAAAACATGAGATAGAGAGGATAGAAGCTGCCTAGTTGTATTTTTTTAGTTTGGTTTTTTTTTTTTTACAGTTTTGAGTACACTGACAGGAATAGGAAGGGCGGTAAGAAACATGTGACATGTCGCCATCCCAGCAATGATGGCAGCATCACACTGCAGTTAGATTATGTGCCAGTCAGCTGAGGCATTTTTTAAAGGCAGGAGTCAAGAATCAGCAGCAATGCGTCACGATTATGGCTACTGACAGATTCAGGTTATTCTGGAAGGCTTTCACTACAGTAAGTTGTTTTCCTTGCTTTTGTTGGATATGATGTTTTATTCTTTATGTTAAGTTTCTGATGACTAAGAAAAAGTTAGAGAGATAAGTGTTTTGTCAGACCAAAGACAAACTCTTTAGTGCTGTAAAATGTGGAAATTAGACACAGACACTTAAAACAAACCAAGCTGGTTGGACGAGGCCATTAAAAAGTATATATCTCAGTGGGAGTGGTGAGTTCTGTCGGGCAGAAACATGAGCACAAAGAAGCCGAGATGAGATTTTATAGATCTGTGGGAGAACAGCTGCGAGCAGCAGTCAATTTTCCGAGTTATTGTTCCCACCACAAAGTGTGACATGATTTCTGACAGGCCGGGACTTTGGCTTCCAGGAGACAGGAGGCACAAAGTGCTGATTGTTCCGTTATGTCATTTCCATCTACTGTCCAGTCACCCTGAAGGGAGGAAAAGAGCCAAAGTGGAAAAAAGAAAGAGGTGGAGATGGACAGAGGGGAGGAAGACTAGATAGTGAAGGGAGAGTGATTACAACAACGAGAAGAGAAAACAAGGAGGAGGAGGAGATATGAGGGGAACATCAGGGGAGGAAGACAAGCAGAATGAAAGAAAATGTGGGTGAAAAAATCATGTGACGGTGAATGGAGAAAAGAAGGATCATAGAAAAAAAACAATAGCAGATGATGAAGATAGAATTAAACTAAATGAATGACAAAATATGTGACAAGCAAATGGGTGGAGGGTTAAAGAAGAGAGAAGGGGACTCTGCGCTCGCATTCAATGGAGCTGGCCGCGATTGGTCAGACAGGTGTTTTGGTGGGAACTCCTCCACTGCGGATATCGCTACTGTGCAGACTCCGGCTGTCAATGACATCACCATCGCAAGATGATAAAGCTCATATTTTGGATTTTTTTAGCCTCCCTTAAGCATGGCGATGGTAAGTCGGGGTGTGTTGTCCATCTTTATATACAGTCTATGGGGTGAACAAATGCACATGTTATTAACCCTCCACCCTTCCCCTAATGAATGCACTGAGACATACAAAAGAAAAACAGTGAATGCACTTCTGCAGGACAAACTCTGAGCTCAGATAAATGGTCAGCAGACACTGATGGGATCGAGTATCTCCTAAAAATTATGTTCATATCCTAATAATACATCAAATCACATTATCATTTTCAACAATCTCACTCTGTTCATTAATGCTGTCACCCCTCTCTCTCCGTCTCTGTGCCACCCCCCTGTTTTCTCTCCTGTTTCTAACTCTCTGCGCGGCAGGACTCTCAGCTAAAAAAGCAGACAGAAAATATCTTTCTTATCAGGGAGTGAAGCTGGGGCCAGATGAAATTGATGGAGAGGTTATGTAATGTGCTCTCTGTGTAAACTGCGCTGACAGCTTTTCATCACAGAAAGAAAGTGTGAGTGTAACAGCTGGATCCATTCCAGAGGCGATGTCATCTGTGTGAGAACTAAGAAGTCTGGAAACATGACGCCTGTTAAAGCAACAAACGGAGGAAGAAACACATGTTTCTATGGCACCTAAACAGCAGCCTGCCGAGGCTATCAGCTAGCTCGCACATTCAGACACACATGCAGAAACCAAAGGTGAAGTCAGGATCGGAAGCTAAATCAGAGGCTGAGATTTTAGAGTGAACCATGATGAAGTCGCAGCCTGAAGCCAACCTGTGTTAATACAGTTGTAACAAAATAAGACAAAGTTTTCAGCTTTCTTTGCAGAGAATTCACTCAAATCTTGTTTGATCATCTGAATGACCGTTTTCCGGTACTTAACTTGTAATTAACTCGATAAGCAAACAATTATGATAACTGATAGAAAATTATGGCTACCATAATTAAAAAACTACAGAAAGTAGACCCAAATGTTAAATAACTAATTTTCCTTCAAAGGATCAAAGAGTTGTTAAATTTTTTTAGCTTGATAACAACAGTACCATCTGTAACATTTTCCTTTTTATTTTTAGATTAGTATCCCATCTTCCAGGGAGCTATTGGTCTGAATTCATCGCCGTACATTATAGAAAACAACCTGTAGACATTTTTAACTTGCATTTGGTCATTTTCTGAAACAGTGTGCACTGTGTGGGTTTTATTTTTTTGGTCAAAACTGTCCTTGATGTTTTCATTGACGACACCCAAAAACAAAATGAAAAGCTCACTGATGAGCTACGTTGTCAGGAAATTAACTCCAGATGAAATATCATATTACCATCTGCAGTTAATGAGCCAACTCTGGGGGAAGTATTTGAATTGTTATGATCTCTGTGTTCTTTTATGTAACAAAATCTAATTAACATGAGACACAAAGTGGACTCCGCACCTAAATCAGAGGACTTATGCAACATTACTGCTGTTAAGACTTATGTAATTGTGAAAATGTGTGTCAGACACCACACACACTTTTACTGAGATGGTGTGAGCTGAAAGAAAATTTCCTTCAATTAACAAAGACCTGACCTCAGTTTTTTACAGAATAAACAAAGACAAGTTAAAGTATTACAGATAACTGATGCAGATGATTCTGCTGTTGACTACACAGGGTTTCAGTCAGTGTCTGTGGTGTCAGCTCACCTGGCTGTGTTGGCATCTCTCTTCAGGGTGTTGAGGTGGAAAAGCGACGGTGCCAGGCAAACTGCAATGTTGGTTGGAGTCATTTGGTTTTCCTCCACGCAGGCCACCACATCCCACAGGAAGAACAACAGCGTTCGCAGCGCCACCCTGTTCTCGTCAGGAAGCAGCAAGATTGCCGCCTGAGCTGCAACCAGCTGCTGATCCTTGGGGAAATCTGCAGACAGAAAGCTAATCTGTTACCATTGGAGTTATGCAGGTTTAACATATTTTGAATTTGGACAGAAAATGAAGCAAACTCGAACTCATTTTGTCTGTGTTCAGACTGAATTTTAGAGGTAGCGCTATGGCATAAAAAGTCAATACATCTGTGCTGTTTGAACTTTAGGGAAAATGTGTGCGTATTTTGACTCTAATTCTTAACTGTAAATAAAAAACTGCGGCAAAAGAACCCGGTAACATTTTTAGGGTGGTGTGTACATTAGTAGCCAGCTTCACTACAGTCAAATTCACACCAATAGAGATCATATACCTCAAGTTTCTTTGAATGCACTTTAAAGTGGTAAAAATGTTTACCATGTACAGGAATGTTTTAAATGTTAATTAGTAATACATGTTCACTTAATCGGCATAACATACTAAGCTGTCACCATGCATGTTAGCATTAGAATTGCAATGATTAGTCAATAATCTATAACAAATAAAAATTAAATATATATATATATATATATATATATATATATATATATATATATATGTGTGTGTGTGTGTGTGTGTGTATAAATTTCAATTCAAACTTTATTTCAGTCACACAGAAGGATCCACAGCATTAAAAAAGAAACCTTGGGACCTGAAGCAGCAGCCTGAATGCATCATTGTAAGCCATCATGACCAAGGTATTTTATTTCCTTACATGACATAAAAGGAGCATCACACAAATTAAACACTAGTAAAACGGACTTCCTGTCCTCTCTGCTTCGAACTATCATGACATTACTCTTTTTGGGATTAAACATAATATCATTATCTGAAACCCAGCAGTATACGGACTAAAAATTACCAGGTCATCCACATACATCAGATGATTGATGATAAGGCAGCCTGTGAAAATATATGTATGTGTGTGTATATATATATATATATATATATATATATATATACAGTTGTATATGTATATGTAGATAGATAGATATTCGATTAATCCTTTCAGTCATTTTCCACATAAGTGAAAACTGGTGGTTGCATTTTTATTTATTTTATTTTTTTATTTTGTTAACTTTTTATAGACAAAATGTTGAATTGTTGAATTGTGAAAAAAATCAGCAGATTAATTGATAATGAAAATAATTGTCAGTTTCAGCCCTAGTTAGCATATTGATCTGTATGGTGGCAGTAGAGGAAAGTCAGGGGATCATTGAAGTCACTGGGATTCACTACCAGGAACTGGCTAATAAAATGTGCTAAATCTAATAGCCAAATTGCCCAAAAAGGGCAAAAGAAGTTAAGAAAAACCACTAAACCACCATCTTTTGAGTGCTGGTCATGACTGATGATAGATGATTATAGTAGTAGATACTTACATTGGTAAATGTGGAGGAAGGTCTCGCAGAGTTTGCTGGTGAATATGGGTTCAGGCAGGTCTCTGAAGTACTGCTTCACCATGTCGGCCACATCGAATGCAGACTGACCATCATAAGATACGCCGTTTGGGTCAGACTCCACCAGCTCACGGAGGTACTGTATACGAGACTTCACCCCTGACTTTCGGAAAAGACCCACCTGATAGAGAACACAACAGAAATGAAATAAAAATGTATCATTATAAACATGTTTTTTTATATTCTTTAGCTTTTTGGACTGGATTTCACCACCTCAAAATAACTTAAATAGATCTTTATATGTATTTTCATTGCATCCTATCCAACAAGGCCTTTCAGTCTTTCTAAAATCTCTGCAGACCTCTTGCAGTCTTTGGCAACATTACCTGGTCCAAACACTCTGTCCTCAGGTAGACCAGTGCTCTGATGATGCTCGGAGGAAGTGGCTCTCCTGTCTGCTGGGCGCTGAGGAGCAGAGGAACCCCAAACACCCGCCGGCCTTTCACTTCCATCACCTTGGTCTTCCTCAGCTGTTTAGGAACAGTCCTGCAGGTGACAGAGACGTCATCAGATCCAGCAGTCTTCCCATTTTTAGAAAGCAATCAAACAGCAAGGACTGGTGCCGAGGGAAAAGTGTTGAAAAGTTATCAAAAATTGTTTCCCAAATGTTATGGGAATTTGTAATCTCAACCAGTCAAGTGTAAAAAAAAAGCTTGGCTGCTGTTGGATGTGTTTCCTTTTGAAGGAAGAGCCAAATAAACATTTTTTGATTACATAAGTCCCCAGTGATCGCTGAAATCTGTGTGCCATTCAGAACAGCACTGCAGGAAAAATATGCAGACAGTAAGAAACCATGGACGCTGATCAAACAGATTGGACTTTGTTAAAGTTTTTTCATGTTTCTGAACTGATAGCAGCGACCTTTAACCATTAACATCAGTGACTAATTATTTTTGTTGTCTTTTCTATTGGCCACTAATGTTCCAGAGGGACCCAAAAACCCAACTTTTGGGCTGAACTTCTTGGTTGTCTTTTTTTAAACCTCACAGAAAGCTGCAATTTTTAAAGTTTCTAACTCTGCAAATTGTAGGACTGAGTGCACTTGGGATGGAACTGCAGTCTTATAACAGTAATGAAAAAGTAGATATTCAAAGCACTCAAACAATCATTAATGAAACCTCTTCTCTACTTGGTATAAAAACACATGCCGGCCCCAAAGCTCTCACCAAAGTACAGAGTCACAAAGAGAAAATGGTACCAGACATGCACTCCAAATGCTTTTCAGCTCTCTTTCGATCCCTCTTTTTTTTCTTCCGCATTGAACAGAGGCTCTCGGAAACAAACGGGCTATTTTAAGGAAAGTGCCTCTGAGTATCAGCCGTCCCAGTCAGCAGTTAATTGCTGTATTTTTAATCATCTAGAACTCGCTTTGGCATCAGTGATTAAATCATTGAAATGACACAACTTGAAGTAATTGTTGAAGCCTGAAGAGATTTTTTTTTAAGTTGAAGCATTTGGCATAACAGTGTTGTAGTGACAGAGTGTACAGGTTTTGCTCACTGTGTGTACATGTGTCTAACTTTTACAAATAAGTGCCAGTTTTAGTCCATCTTTTGATTTAATTACTTTGGATCCAACCCCATTTCTACATAGACAAGATATCAGGTGTTCCAGCACAAATCTGTGAACCAAATCTCAGTAGTTCAGTAGTTAGGAGATATATTTATTTACTCCCTGGCGAAGAGTAAGATGAGATATTTGATACGACTCTAACTCAATCAGTCAGACTTTATTTGAATAGTACTTTTCATACAAGCAAAACTTTAACACAAAGTGCTTTATAAACTAAAGCCAGAATAAAATAAATAAATAAATAACTCTAAATAGTACATAAAAGGTAAACAAAAAGATTACAACACAAATAGATTAAAATGTTAAAAATAATAAAATAATATATCATCAAAGCAGTAAAACAGACTAAAATGTATAAATAAATAGTCAATAAATCAATATGTTAAGTTCAATTAAAAAAGAAAGCTAAACTAAAAAGATAGGTCTTGAGTTTGCTTTTAAAAATATTTCATTATTTGACTCTCATGTCTGTCCGTTAATTATGCTGGAGCTACCATGCGTCTGCGTAGATATGTAGTTCACAGACTTGCCTGTGAACTATTTATGTTATTGGAGGATTCTACTAGAGGGCACTTGAGAGAAATATTGTATCCCTACATCTGTTAGCACATGCTGAGCCCTCTACCCAAGGGCCCTGTTGCTCCTAGACCATTTTGTGAAGATGGTGTAGGATGTCTGACAGCCTCGTGTCTTCTTTTATACTGTGGGCTGCACACTTGTTTGGGTAGACAAACCTATGTTTATGCAAATTTCAGTGGGCTTGTGATTGGAGCAGAGTAGTTTGAGTTTGAGTTTATTTCATTTTGAACAAATAAATATAGAGTCCCGTAGAGGGCAGAGCCTGTGTGAGATATAACTCCCAGATTTGCATAATGTAAACAATAAACATCATTCAAGGAGTTACTGTATTGCTAATTCTGAGATTATAGAAAAATAAGCGGCAGTGATGCCAATGTAACTGATATGTAAGGCCCTTAAATTAAGAATATTCGTCACCATACAGCAGTAATGACACATCAAGTAATTGCTGACTTAGTTGATTAGCTTGTCTTGAAAACTATCTGGCATTGTTGTCACTGTTTATGACCCCTGTCACTTCACTATTCTGCTCCAACACTGCCCCTAGTGGTAATGTTTTGCATCTTGCGGATACGTAGCATTAATTTTTGAGGGCGTGTACAACCAGCATTCCAAACAGATGCAGATTCCCATCTTACTTAAGTTTTCTTAGGGACACATAAGTTTCTACTTTGACCTTGTTTGTCTTGTCCTTTCACTGAGTAAATGACATAACATTGACAGAGTTCAATTCATATTTCACCAAGACTAAAGCCTTTACCAAGTCAGCCTAAAAACTACCAAAACTCTAAACAAAGTAATACGATTTGCCTGAACTTACTATATTCTGTGGGTCAAATAAAATAAGGACGATATGTCTATGATGTATTATTGTCACATAATCCAGTTTTAAGGTGAAGGAACGCCATGTTCACATCTTTTGTGTTAGAACAAGTCATTTGCACTTCAGAGTCTTTGCTCATTTAAAACTCCTGGTTTGTTGAACAAAATGTTAACATAATGTTTTCTTCTTTTTTGACCGTCGAGGTCAGTTCTGACAAGATTTCTCTTCAGTTTGCCTCCCATTCATGTGATTTATTAAAGTTTAATCTCTGTAAAATGGAGCAGTTTGAAATGCTAAAACACAGCACACCTGAACTACAGGAAGCCTCGCTGATGCTTTTCAACCTGCTGCCACAGAGCGCCTGTTTTCATGAATCTCCCCCTGCATACATGTTTGATCCTGAAAAATAAAGACGAATATCTGTGAGGAATAATTTCAGGAGGAATTTTTTTTGTTCAATGCTTAGTTCCCACATTCAGCCTTATCTCATTGAGCATAACAGCCCTGGCAAAAATCTAATTGGTTTTCTACCAAAGCATAAAACAAGCAGGTCATGTGTTTGCTATGAACATTAGAAAATATAAATTCAGCAGAGTAAACAAGCAGAATATTTGAATGTTCCATTATGTTTAAAAATGAATTTGTCTTTATTTTGCATGAGGGCTTATTGCAAAAACATAGTGTAGGAGGCTGATCTCATTAAATCCATGTATGTCAATAAAAAGTGCAGAGAAAACATCCTACGTTTTAAACGAAAACATTTGAGCTCAACAGTTTGCAACTTCTTATTAAAAGACACAGGCCACAATTTGTGTCCCAAAATCTTGCAAAACCTGTGCAAAACAACCTATTTTCAAGCTATTTTTGAATGTCCATCTGCAAAGGACATTGGTTTTTTTTTATGGTCATGACTTCACACACCGTCTGCACGTTGTGATCTATGAGATATTTACTAAGAAAGTGAGAGGGGAATGTAAATACAGAGATTAAGCCATAGGAAAACAAGAGGATAGAGACACACTGTGACCCACTGAGGAAAGAGAATGCCGTCCAAAATAACACAATTCATGTGCAGCTAACCAGTGAGCAGAAAGGATAACAGAGCCAAACTTCCTATAGGTTTTTTTTTAAAGAAGTTTATTCCTCTTGAAGCATGTTGCTGTTGTTTTTTATAAGCCACGGCAAGGTTGCACCCCAGCCATGAATAATGAATGAATTTTCTAAATCGACTGCCTGAAATATTTACCCTCTGCCCGCCCACCTGCCCTTATTTCCAGAGTCCTTGAAGAAGTTTCTCCACACAGGTGTGCAGGAGCAGAGACTCCAAGACTACAGAGTTTTGTTTCTAGCCTTCCCACACCTCTGCTGGCTCTGCCCTCAACCTCTGCTCAACCCACACATTTATTTTCAAGCATGAAATCACCCCACGGTCCATTCACACTTCTTACCAGTTCCAGCCCTGCTTGCTGGATGGAGAGTATTTGTCCATCAGAGCAGTGAGTTTGAGCAGGGAGAGTTTTTGCAGCAGGAGGAACTGGGACACAGACTGGTTCTCCACTCCTGGACTGGTGGGCAGTGAGGGCAGGCTCTGCTCGCTGGACCAGTGCAGCTGCTGGCTCACTCTGCTGGAGATACAGCAGGGAGAACAGATAAGTGTACACACATACATGCATACACACACACACACACACACACACACACACACACACACACACGTAAATGCAAGTTTTAACAAATTACAATAAAGAGAAATTGGAACCAATTCACTGGCACCCAGATTTTTTAAAGAAAATTTGTATTTTGACTTCCTATTACAGAAAATATGAAGTTATCAAATTAAAATGACAATTGTTGTCTTATCAGTTCTGAAAGCAGAGCCCTCGTATTTGGTGAAACAGACCAGAAAAACCCTGACAAAAACCTGTATGTTGAATGTTATGATCAATTTAGATACCCTAATAAAACAGGCCCATATGCACTAAAGAGTTTAGAGCCCTGTGTGTAGCTCTGCTAGTACAGCAGAAAATAAAATGGTTGAACGGGTAAACAAGTATTTGAGAAAGATGTTTACCACTAATCGTGCAGTAAATGTTAAGTTTGTCCTGAGGGTGGAACACCCATTTTCAGGGGTTAATCATCTTTGTGGTGGCCATTCTAGATCATTTGTGCCATGCTGTCAGATTTCACTCACATTTCATCAGTGTTACCCATAGGTGCTTTTAGTGTGTTGTTTTTTTTTGTAAGGTGACCTTGAGAGTCCAGAAAGGTGCCCATAATTGAAATGTATTATAATTATTTTTATTATTATTAGTACTGTTAACCTGGACTTTGTCCAGCTCAACTGTGATTAACCTTTTCTGTGCTCATAGCGAGTTAATGTCTAAAGCATAGATAGATATAGATGCATGCTTATGTTCATATTTAGCTCTAAGCACAGCTAAATTTAGCCTGCTGCCTTAACGCTAGCCTGTTAACATGCTTTCAGATAACATATTAATCTCCATATAAACAAATACTGAATGCTGACATTCTGAGTTTTAGCATACAGGATGTGTTAACCTGCTTCCCTGGCAAAATGATCATGTCTTCATCAATACTCACCCTGTGTTAAGTTGAATTTGTGAAGAAAACTTAGATTTTTTGTATGCCTCCTCCAACAACGAAGAATCCAAAAAAGGAGAAAATTCTTGATGAAATGAAGTCATGGGGGACGACTTTTAACAACTGCAAAACTATATCAAAACATCAAAAGCTCTTACACAACATATGCAGTATAATTCAAGTCTCATGATCATGTTGTATGCTCGGTACTCCCCAAACAAAAGGTTTTTGTGCTGAGACCTAAAACAGTTTCACATAGAGAGTCTCACACAAGGACGGCCAGGTTTGAGCAGAAATGCATGCCTGAGCATACAACATGATAATGAGACTTAGATTACACTGCAAAAGTTGTGCAAGAGTTTGTTAAGTGATGTTTTAAAAAGGATTTCTGTTGTTAATTGAACACATTCCCCTATGACTTCAGTTCATCAAGAATTTTCTCCATTTTTGGATTCTTGCGTTCACCATGGAAGAATCACAGCTAACATGCTAATGTTTCTGTACATAGCATATAAATGTTACATTTAGCTATGTTAGTATTCATCTTTGTGTACACTATGGCTGATGGAACACATAATTTGGCACCTATAACTAAGCCAGTAAAACATACAGAGAGCGGAAAGAGAGAAAAAAGCAGCATCCATCAGCATACTCAGATGATGTGGCTGACTTTACATTACAGGAGAAGCCTCATAGCTTTTTATTGCTCTATATCTGAGAACAAATATGCAACAAAAAGGAGATATAAAAGCAGCAATATAAAGAGGCGATCAAAACCATTCACCATGAGGTTACTGCTTTTATTTTAAGTGCCTCACAGCAACTCCACTCTTACTTTGTTTGATGTCTGAGGGAATAAATCCCCATAACTGTCATTATCCGTGCCCTGCTGGACACAAAGGCTTACATTAATAAATGTCCAGGGCAACTTAAAGTGTCCAATTATCTGCTTGTATTTCTTAGACCTGAATTTTGATGCTGATCAATATTTGGCAAACTATTTAAATGTCACTTTTACTGTTTCTGAGACTTCTTAATGAGCCTGATCTGTTTTTACCAACACTTTGGAAACACTTTGAATTATATTGCTTGTGGAATATGACATACTCTATAAATAAATCTTGTTTTAATAGCATTGCTTGCATTAAACTCAAAACTTTCTCACCTGCTCCTGGGTTGTGATAAGGTCTTCTGCCCCTCTCCGTTCACAGGTACCTCCTCAAGGCTCTTTACCTCCTCCTCCTCATCCTCCTCCTCCTCCTCTGGATGCTGCACCTCCAGGTCAATCTGGCTGGGGGAGGAGGGGCAGGGGGAGGCGGCTGAGGAGCCATGGGTAGGTGAGTCCTGGGAGGAAGTAGAGGAAGACGAGGAAGTGGAGGAGGAAGAAGACGAGGAGGTGGAAGCTGCCTGACAGTCATCCTCAGATAGACTTTCAGACCAAGTGGAGACCAAATGCTGGAGGTCGCTGATCCTCTCCAGAACACTGTCCAGAGCCGAGAAAACGTCTTCACCTGCCAAAAATGGATTCACCTGAGAGAAGAAAGAAAAACAAATACTGTGCGATAATAAATTAGGACTACAAATACTACAACAAGTGTCAACTTTTTTTCAAAATATTTCTTTGATCTTTTGGGCTTTTCCAAGTAAGAAAAAACAACACAGCATAATTAATGTAAATACCATGCCAACAATACGTTTTTATTTTTTTTTACTTTCTCTTCATTTGACTGATTCAGCAGATCTTTAGGATTTTGCAAATGATGGGTTATATTACTACACAGCAATTTTGGAGAAAAGGTATTACTTAAGTTCTCAAAGGATCAGAATTAAAAAAATAAGTTCCTAAAAAGCCATTACCTAATGACTACTATGAATAATTTCATGTCAACTTTTACTTCTATAGCTGCCATCTTTTTGTCAAAGAGGGTTCCAACTTTATATCAAACGGCTCCCCTTCTACTTTAGAAAGAAACACGTCTGCAAGCAAGATGATTTATTTAAACCAATTAATCTAAAATGAAATTTGATACGAGCACTCACAAAATGATTCCTGGCTTTATGGGAAAACTCCACATGGAAATTAACTTCACAGGATCAATATCCTTGATAGAATGACCTGTTTTTATAGACTTTCAATTGCTTTTTTTTTAGGGGGAAATTTTATCCATTTTTTTAGTAGAGAAGCAGAGGAGCCAGTGAAAGACAGAGCTGAGGCTCCTCCTCTTGTATGAATCTGTATATGGTTTCCTTTTAAAAACCTTCACTAAATGCAACAGATGGCGGATTTTTACAGCCTTGTTCCACAAACTAATCATAATAACATCAATCCCTAATAGTTACTCATAGGTTGCCTCACCAGGTAATCTTTTTCTGTCCATCACTCTTTGATCTGTTCTGTCACTTTGAAACAAACCGCTCCATCCACAAAGTCACAGCCAGAACAGAAAATATAACGACTGTATATTTGGGTCCTTGAGCCCACTAATCCAGTGTAGTAACAGTCCAAGGTTCAGCACCACGGACAGACGCCCTGCAACAGATCTCACCTGTTCAGCACCAGGACAGCTCCACACTCTGCTCTGCCTCAGTTTTTACAGTTTAAGGAAAAATCTTTTTTCCCCCAGCAATTTGATATATTTATTTAATCCTTGTATGGAATATATCACACACACACATATAAGTATATATATTGGGATCACTCTTGTCATTGTTCCCACCTACATTTTCTTTTTTTTTTTTTTTGCTTCACAACAGGCCAGATGGAACAACAATTTGATTAGTGAAATCACAAAACATTTCCTTTGCAGCTTTGATCAGCTAACTAAACTTGTAGAAAATGTGACTTTACCAATATTGTTTACACCTGTTAAGATTACAATGTATTTGTTTGAATTAGTTTTAACAACCGTACAAACTGTTTTAGAGAATACAAATTGTCAAGGCCTCTGGAGGCTTCAACAGAAATAGAACCTATGACATGTCTTCTACTACATTTAAAAGAATGAAATTTTACTCCCGATCAGAAAACTCAAAATGAATAAATAAATAAAGTAAATAATTCTTTGTCTCTTGCGTGACATTGTATTATTGGCACAATAAATTGTTCAAATGGAGGTAATGGCACACACATTCATACAGTTTGTCTGCGAAGACATCTATGGTTTCGTACCATAGACTGTATAAATTATGGACATACCCACTGTGACATCACCCACTGGTTTGTGGACTCCCATGATAAAGCCTCAAGTTTAGCATTTGGGTCATTGCTATCTTAGATTTGTGGAGCCAAAAGTTACCAAATGAAACCTTGCAGACAGTCTGTCACTCAAAGCAGTCACGCCCTTAATCGTGCATAACGTAATAAATCGTGCATAACGTAATAAATCTTGCATAGGCCAATATAAACGATAGGCCAATATAAAGTCCTGTAGGTTGTTGCTATGAATGTACTTGTATGAATGCGGGGACGTAGTTGCATGAAAAATTAAAAAAGAAAACATCTGATCCTGCATACTTTCAAACATGCGTAAAGTGGACAGGGTAGCTGGATTGTTTCAAAAAGTAAGAGAGGGGGTATAAACACTGTTAGATGATCTGAAAAAAACTTTGTCCGTAGAAAACTGAGGCCTGAACATAAATGTATGCCAGGCAACCATATTCTTCTCTGAACAAAATATCTAATGTTAAAAAGTAAATAGTATTAACACTGTAGTAACAGTCTTTTGACACACCTCTGACTCCTCAGCCATCCGTTCTGCATCGCTGCCACTTCCGCCACTGCCACCTTCACTTTCAGACAGCTGCTGTTCGTCCGGCACGTTGTCATAGACACTCAGCCGATGATCCAGCACAGCATGCGGGCTGCGGACTCCGTCATTACAGGATGAAGAAGATGAGGGATCCTGGTCACAGGTGGCCAGGGATGATGTGCCACGGCGGCAACTGTGACGCCCCCGGTAACCATGAAAGCTCCCGGTTCTCCAGTTGACTGAGGTGTTGTCAATGATGGGGGACAGGATAGCGTTTTTGTGTGCGAGCGAGGTAGGAAAGGTCCCCGGTTTGTGTCCGTGGGGGATCTGGAAGACCAGACTGTCATGGCTGCTGTTGTTGTTGTTGATCTGGTTCCTGTAGTCCTGAGAGTGTGAATAGATGGATGAGTTAAGGTTTTAATGAAAGGAAGATGAAATGCCTGTAAAACTAATGATATTCCAATCAGCCTCTGCTGGACTCTGTTTAATGCTAATAAGCATTACCGAATGTATTACTTTAACATCTTAAAATAGAAATGACAAACTTGGGAAACATGAAGCCTGATAAACATCAGTATGTTAACATTATCATGTGAGCATGTTTCCATGCTAACATTAGCATTTAGCTAAATGTACCCCTGTGCCAGAGTATGTACAGCCTCAAATAGCTGTTTTCATGTTAGTTTTAACTTAGACACTAAAGATTGATTATTATCATCACTTTCTAGGCAAATATTGCAAGCAATAGTCAAACAAATAATAATAAGCCTTCATATCCTTAAAAAATACCCGTTTTTATGCATAGCATTTCACTGGAAACTGGTTATTGTGATACACTATGATTCTGTGTATGGAAGCATATTTCCTCCAGGATGATGGGGAAAAAAAGAAAAAAGAGCATATAAGTCATTCTAACGAGAAAACTTTGAAAATCATGACTTATCTAAAAAAAAAGAAAAAGAAATTTTCTCAAAAAAGTTAGTGTCTCAAAACAAATTATTTTGAGATTGTAATAAAGTCTAAGTAAAGTAAGTAAAAAATGATTTTATGAAAAAAAATTATTGTAATGACTTACGGGATATTTTTCCATTAATAACACTGCTGGAAATGGGTTTCCATTTTAAGAATAACAATAATTAAAGTTAAAAAAAAGAGTGACCTCAGACTGACCTCTGCTCCTGTGTAGTTCTGGTTGTTCCGGGTCATTCCACCACTGACCCCAACACCGCTGTTTGAGCGTTTGCAGTTGCTCCTGACCCGGGTGATCGGGCTGGGCGTGCTGACAGTGCTGCTGCTCTCTGAGTGGCTGTTACTACTGCTGCTGCTGATGGTGTGAGGAGATGAGGGCGAGGAAGATGAACGGCTGTTGGGTCGACCCTGCAGGCTGGAGATACCCAGGAAAGTAAGAGTCTACAGTTAGAATTGCAGCACTGGGAATGCATTTAGCTGTGATTCTGGCACAACATCATATTTCATCCCCAAGTAAAGATCTTTTTATATGATACCAAACGTGCTAAGCCAAAAAAAAGTAAGTAGCCGGATTTGCCTTATCTCCCTGTTTCTTTTATCAGCAGTTAGCTTGAAAACAGTAATAACTGGGGTTAACCCTTTGAAACCTGTATCGTTAGTATTCTTGTGCTGCGTTCGTGCCTTTCTCAAACTTTTTGACCCTTTGAACAAACTTGTTTGATTTCTCTCAAAAATGTGGGCGAAAAAGGAACACACCAACTTGACAAGAAATGTCCCAAAAATTGCAAAAACTTTTTAAAAGCTGATAGGAAAATTACCTAGAAATTAGGGTTAAAAAAAGAGGGGAGGATTACTAGAAAATTATCAAAAAACTATATCTACAATTATAATAATTTTATATCAACAATTATGTTATGAACATTTTTTTTTAATTGAACCAAATTTGGACAGGTTTCAAAGAGTTAAACAACCCTCTGGGTTTTAGAAAGATGCAATCCACAATCCTGACCTTGATGGACCATGCAGCCTCTCCATCCGCTCCATCTTGTTCTCCTCTTGAACCTGAAGTGGCCCGCTGATAATGTGCCGAGCCCGACTTCCACGTTCACTACTACTGTGAGCAGAAGGGAGGAAGCCTGTTGCTCCCCTCAGTCTTAGTTTCTCCATCTTCCTGAGCAGACTGGTGCCCTTCTTCCTGGGCGGTTTGTCTGGGAAACAGCCCTCAACCTCCAGACTCATTGTGGATGATCCTCCACCACTTTCACCAGGGGAAGGGGGTCCACTGAGCGAGGGATCCAGGGCAGGTGTCTTGTTTGTGGAGGAGCAGCGGGAAGAGCTCCTGCTGGTCTCCTGTTCGTCTGTGGTAGTACTGATGGAGGCGGTTGTGTCGGTGGCAGCGCCTCTGTGACTTTTGTGGTGACCCTCACTTTCAGTGCTGCTGGAGCTGTGGATGGAGCAGACATCGTGGCGGTCGCCGACATCACACAGAGACACTTCATGGGGTACAGTGGGGCTGTCAGACAAGCCATGGATGTCCATTGTGGAGTCGCAGCGTCGCCATCGTCGGGTTCGCCTGTCATAGGTCCAGTTGGGGCTGATGGCACAGAAGTCTTCTTCGTCAATGTCGTCTCCCTGGTAGAAGAAAGATGGTTCAGACACACAGACAAGAACACACAAAAATCTGAATACACACTGACACTAATGTATGCAGAGGAGAGACATGTAGACATGCACGACAATCTACAAACAGAAAACAAGCAGCCAGACAAACACAGAGGCCTGAAATTTACACAGCGGTGTTTTCAATAATTCATACCAGCATTTAAACATTCATACCAACATCACACACAGAAAAAATAGATGCACATTATCTTCAGTATATGCAGTAACATCCAGAATTAAGAGCGTAGCTGGATTGCTTTAAGTGTTAACTGTGAACTAAGACAAGTTTTACACATCAAGATATGTTTACTTACACAGTAGGTGCAGGGAACTGCTTTTGAGTTGAATTATGGGAAACTGATGATTTTTGGCCCTTGCTTTGGCCATCTGCTGCTTTGATTTACAAAAGAACAATGCTAAATCACAGTTGTACTGTTTGAATTTAGTTAAATTCTACTTGCCTTGGCTTGATTATTGGCATTTTTCCTTTGTTTGGGTAATTATTTAAACTCACAAACGTAGAGCTTCTTTTAGGCACACACAGCTTTTTGTTTGACATGAAGTCCTAACACAACAAATTCTAGCTGTTTTTGTTTGTCCGGTTGGCATTTTAAAAAAAAAGGCAAAATAATTTTTAAAAAAAAAGAAAAAAATTGCTGATTACAAAATGTTTTGTGTCTTGTGGGTTATTTCTTTGCAAAGCAGAAAAACCTCCATAACATGCAGCCTGAGCAATCAATCACATATCACATAACATTAATACAAAGTTGTAAGACTGAAGGCATTATAGATCCAGGTGTCTTAAACAAAAATCAGCATTCATTCTGCAATACATCAGCTTCTGTTTTCCTCCTGGACTTCATTTTCTCCTAGAAAGAGAAACTGCTGCTGAGGAGGAGGAGGGCTGATCACTTGATATCAGTCAAAATCAAGTGATGCTTAACGAGGAGATTTCATGGTGTGACGCTCCCCACGGCTCCGGCTGCTCGGATATGAGAGTCCTGCTGTGTTTGAGTTTCTCGGTGTTTGCTTTCAACACTCACCCTGCGTTTTGATCTCCGCGGCTCCAGCCTCATTTCCACGCATTTGTTTAAAGTGCTTAATCTCCTGAAAGAGGTAGTTGAGATGAAAGACGATGGTGGGTTAGACTGACATTGTCACATAATAACAGTGGCCTACTATAAAAAATAAAAAAAATAACAAAATCTTTACATATGCTTTTGAATCTCTCATACAACTGACAAAAAGAATTGATTATTTAAAATTCAATAGATACTACTACTATCTAAAACAAACAAACAAACAAACAAACAAACAAACAAACTCCCCCTCAAGTTTTATGTTTTCATAAAGGAAAACAAAAGAAAAAAAAGAAAAAGCCTTTCAAAACAGCAAACTTGTGAGCCAGTTTAATCCCTGGACCAGCAGGATAAATCTGAAGAAACAGTAACTCTTGCCCGTCCCTCATTTCCACCACGTTGGTGCCCTTGAGCATGCTTTTAGACATAAAATAACCATAGAGTTTAATGAACCCACAACAACCGAGTATTTAAAGATTGTTTCTATTACAGTGTAATTGTATTAACCCTTTAACACTTCAATATCAATATCAGTTTTTGTATGCTGCGTTAGATGCCTTTCCCTTGTGATTATACCCATGAAACCGGAGAAAATTGGTTTATTTACTTTAAAGAAATGGGTAAAAGAAAACTTGACAAGAAATGCCAAAATGCCAAAACTGTAAAAAAAAGTTGTAAAAAGTGACAAGTAAATGATCTGCAAATTAGCTGAAGGGATTATAAAAAAAAAATCAAAGAAAAACTGTCCACAAAACAATTTTTATAACTCTCTCAATGATATATTTAAAATTATGTTACAGAAAGAAAAATATCTTTTTAAAAATAATTTGTTGGCATTCTCTTGGGGTTATTTTTGTATTTTTTTGTTACATATTTTCAGGTAATTTCTTTGCAACTTTTTTTTTTAATCAATATCTCACTAATTTTAACACTTCTTAAGTTGCTCACAAATCTGCGCAGGTTCCAAAGGGTTAAACAACATTAATTTGTAAACGCTGTTCAAGACAATATAAATGAACCCTCTGCATTTTGAAATAGAAGTGCACCTGTGCACTCATTTTACCTGCAGAGTGAGTCGAGTGCATCCTTATCCAGGAAGTTGTGATCACGCTTCGCCCACTCAGTGTCAATGGGGAACCTGCAGTCTGACACACACACACACACACACACACACACACACACAGAAGACAAATGAAACAATAAGACATCGTTTGTATCGTCTTGGAGGCGACTCTGCCTGGATTACATTAACAGCCTCATATTTACCTTTGAATAATTGCACATACTGAGGGAAGCCGGCTGCTTGCAGCCAATCACAAGCCTCCTTGGCTTCAATCTCTGCAAACAGCAAAAGGGAAAACAGAATTTGATTCAATTATAATCATTTCATGCTCCACCCGCTTTAAGAGGGCAAATATTTGCCCTTAATCAGTCGTCTGTTTATGAAGTTTAATTACATTTGCATTTGAGTAGAAAAAAAAAACATTGAGAGAGAAAAACTGGGAGCACATACAGGCTATTAATTATCTGTGACTCTTGGAAGAGGCCATTTTAATTACCGCTAATTGGCTGAGTGTGGATATGGGAGCTTCTGAGAGAGAACGAAAAGAGATTTTTTCATGTTTATCTTCATCTTCAATCCGTTTGTCTTGCTTCACCCTCTGAGGTTGTTGCCATGGATGAACAGATTAACGTGACATTTTTCAATCATTTGCTCGTGGGAATTTCTCATTCTAAAGGTGTGTGTGTGTTTTGTTAAACAGTTGCAGTTTTTTTCATGGGAATTAACATAGCTTTGAGAGTCTTTGTGCCAAAGCTGAGATCTTAATCATTATGTAAGAAACCTTAAAACAACCCCACTCTGGTGTGTCAAATTAGTTTGATCAGTTTCAACAAATAACAAGGAGAAATCTGGTCCTTTTTCTCACCTTGACTGTAGCATTTGAGGGAATATCTGCTGAATTATAATTTGTTCCAACCTAAACTGATGAGGAATATAAAACAACAAAAAGACATGCAACCAAGACATGAAATCAGACTTCACTGATGGATGTGATTCAGAATGGCACAGAGTATCCAGGTAGGCTGCATAACATCTTTAGGAAGAACTGTTGCTATTTTTGCCCAGGCTGCAGATCTGTGTTTCTTCTCTTCACCGTCTAAGTAGTACTTCACCTACAAAATGACTGTTTGTAAATCAATAAGTCATGTCATGTTTCCTTTAATATGCAAAGAAAACCTTGTTTTTCTCACATGCCTCCACAAAAAACATGTATCGTATTGATTTACTGATTAATCAGGGACCAGTTCTAACAGAAACTAAGCACCTGTTTAGGAACTCACACACAACTTGTGCAGTATTTATCTAGACATATGCTCAGCACAGTCCAAAACACTTTTTTTTTTTTTTTTTACAAGAATCACAGTCTGGCTTTGAAGAGAGCATAGATATGTTTCACTTTCAGTTTAATTCTAATTACAGTGTCTTTTGTTTGTCTTTGTTTTTAGCAAAAATGCACGTTTGGGAAGTACTGCGCAATCGACTGAATAAATGAGACTTAAAATGTACTGCACAAGTTGTGTGAGAATTTGTAAACAGATGTTGGTCCCCAATCCATCAATAAATCAATATGTTCACTGTTTATCACAGAGGCATGAAAGAACAGTTTTTTTTTAACAAATCCAAGTTAACATGGCATTAATTATTGATTTTGTAGAAGTGTTCCTATAAAGTAGACACTGAATTTAACATTATTTTTATCAATAGCATATACTATCTTATGTTTGCCCAGACTAGACAGTTTTACCCTTCCTTTAAACATGGAAAATTATGCTGCAGAATTATTTAGTTTGTATTTCCCAGAGTTTGAAAAATCCAAATTTCAAATTAATTTAACATTTCATTATTTTCAATTTTATCTCCTATAATCTAAATCTATTCTTTAATTGTACTGTTATATGTTTCTAGGCATATTTACTTTGAAGTTAAAATGTTTCCTCCCAAATAAAAACCCCACTCAGTCCTTTTTTTTTTAAACAGATTTGATTTACTTTGGCAGCTTGGGTAGGTAGATGTAAGGCAACATTAGGAACATGGTGGCAGGATTAAAATAACACCTTTCTGTACTGGTTTAAGTTAAAGTGGCAGCCATCTTGCCATACCCATTAAAAAGAACACATAAACTCGATGGGATGTTTGACAAGCGCATACACTCAGACAAGAAACAAGAACAGAAACAGGCACACAAGATTATACGCCTTCATCAACAACAACATTAAAAGTATGTGCAGAGGAACACACAACCAATTAACCTCCACTGCAGAAAGTCTTTTTGTGGAGACTCTGATACAAAGTATTAGAAAAGGCTGAGTGGAAAAGAAAACTTTGTGGCTTGGAGCATAAAAACGTTTTGTTGATCCGGGATGTTTACAATAAGAAAAATGATTTTCTCAGTCTGGTTGCACAGCTCAGAAGAGGATTTGGATTTTCTGAGAGGTCTCAAAATATTTGTCCAACACAACCCTCCCTGAAATGTTAAACCTGCTCTCTCTCTGTGCATAAGAGGCCCGTCGCGGTTAGATTACTGCCAAGGGCATTTCTTGTTTTCATATTCAGACAGCATGAAATATGGCCGACATTAGTCTCCACTAAAGAACAACAACAGCAGTTTGCCCGTGACGGATCGGGTCTTCAAACACTTCTTGTCTGCTGGTTGTGTTTTCCTACTTACTCCTGCCGAGATGAAGGAAAGGCACCTAATTCACATTTCATTTTTTATGACTTTTATGAAGGTTTTTTCTGAAATCCATTTGACAGTAGGGTGGAAACTTGGCTTATGAAGTGGTCTCGCTGTTTCCCAAAGACACCCGGGGATCAGGAGAACAGCAGGTTTCAAAGCAGATGTCCCAGATATGTAAACACATGGGGGAGAATTCAGCGAATGTAGCAATCATCAAAATGACAGAAGGGGAAGACAGAAAGTAAGCTGATTTAAAGTGAGAAACAGGCGAAGAAATTAAAAATTGAACGGTTAAATGCGGAGGAATTACTACAAGTATGTTTCCTGTGACCCTTCAAATGTCCTGTTTGTTAAACATTGAGTGCAGAGCCCATTTTCCGGCATCACGATGGAGATGTGACATTTGAGATAGAAAAGGGATCAAGTGTGCTTGCAGAGCGGCAGCCTCACATGTCTGCGAGAGGATCTGTATATCCAGGGATATGTGAATCTACCGGAGTTAGAGCCCTGAACTTGAAAACCCATGCCACTTTTTGTCGATGCTGACAACACTGAGCTCTGTCCCTTATCCATTGCTAGCACTGAAAATACAGCCGGTTGTTCTGCAACCTTGAGGGTCGCAAGTTAAAAGCCCTTGACGTTTAAACCAGTGTTCCACTTTAAATAGGTCTATAATATTCTGCTTGAAGGCAACCAAGGCTCACAGCTTAGAGAAGGAGCCTCTGTTGAAAATGTTTTAAGGTTGCAGTCCTAAAGTCTGCAGAGAAAATTGTAGTGGGGAAAGGGAATTATTATCACTTTAAGAATTATCTTGGAAGTCTTTGAGTGAGAACTCACTCTGGGGCAGTTGTGGATGGAAATGGATTAAAGTTGCATTGTAGGCAGGACTGGGATATGAATGTGTTAAAGTCAAAATTATGAGTCGGAAGAGAAAGCCCCAAAACAAAAGTTTGCTTTCTGTCATTGCTTACACGCTGCAAGATGTTTGGATGTTAATTAACAATTGGTATCTTTACAACTTAGAGGCTCCAAAAGGAAGAAAGTGAAATAAATAAAACATTTCAGCATCAAAGCACCCAAATCAAAGCACCCAAATCCAGGAAGCCAAGAAAGGTAAACTGTACTCTGTGTGTTTTGTCTGCCGGTGATCATTTAAAGATCCCCCTTTATACGAAGAGGTAAGAAAAGATTCAATGCTGTGAGTCCAGTTTTCTACAAGGAGGGCTGTAGCTCACTAACCTCTTGGCGGGACACAGTTTGGAGTTTAAGTTTTAAATATACTTCTCTGTGCAGGTAGAGAGGTGTCCAATGTTTTACTTTGCCATTTAGACTGTTTTAATCTAGACCAAGTGTTGGCAACATTTACCTTTACTATAAAAATTAATTAATTAATAAAAATTTAAAAATAATTTAAAAAAAAATTGTGTAATAAATAAATAGTCTTTCATTTTAGAACATACTAAATCATTTCCTAATTCAGCTGGAAACTGTGGTTTATAGGAAAAGTTATGTAAACAGGCATAAACTACAATGTTTTTGTTTCACTATTTTCAGTGTTATTTGCATTTTGGTGGCAAATTAAAAACAAGGAAAGAGTAGACAAAAAATGAAAATACAAAAATTTGAAAAGTTGACATGAGCTATACTGCTTGACTCGCTTGTGAAATTTTTTTAGAAAATAGTCAAATCAGTTGTCAGAGCCCAGCTTACAAAACAACTGGCCTAACTTACAGCAAATAGCTTAGTCTCTGTCTGCTGAGAGGATGACACTCACAAGGTCAGTAAGTCTTAATGGCATCTCAGATTATTTGCCCTCAGTTAATTAAAAACTGCCTCCTCTGTTAGTTAATTAAACTGGGTGTAACAGTGATATGTATTGTCTAGAGCTGTATTTCAAACATTGACAGGTCCTTTTTATAAAGGGATAGTTCAACCCCAAAGAACTGACTTTCCTCTCTCCAATATAATGGAACAAGATGGCACTTAACTAAATTCATTTTAAAAACTTCAAAGCAATGTCTCTTTCTAGAAATCATGACTCAGTTGCTCAAGACAATCCACAGACCTTGTTGTGAGCAGTTTCATGTAGGAACTATTTTCTTTCTAACAAACTACACCTGGCAACCGTATGACAGTGCAGAAGGAAGCGTGCATCTACTCATAGACAAGAGCCTTGTGCTCAAGACAGCATGAGAAGAAAACAGTAATGGTGGCTTCTTGTGTGAGATGTTAAGTTAGCTAGCTCCGTGGTGCTAGGTGAACTAAGTAGGTGCATGCTTCCTCCTATGTGGTGATACGGCTGGTAGGTGTAGTTCAAAAGAAAGAAAATAGTTCTTAAGGAAAACTGCTCACAATTTTAAGTAACTGGTCATGATTACTAGAAGAGACAAAATTGCTGTTGAGTTTTTCAAATGTTGCCTACTTTTTTCTTGCTATGAGCACCACAGTTCCTTCAGTTCATTATTTGGAGGGAAGGCAGAAATCTCTACAGCCAATACAGCCCGACACCTCGCATTTGATTTAGTAGCAAGCCACTTCCCACCATGCCTTCCCCCCAACCCCCATAGAAATGGGCTAATAATGCGGAAACACTAAATCGCAGTTTGAATGTGGAGCTACATCTCTGATGACAATAAGTCATTTCAGTGAGACATGAAGAACAAAAGTGACGTAAACACATTCTGCACTTGGAGAAACAAGAAGAAAGAATGACCCTTTAACATATCTGACCTAATTTCCAAATGAATTATTATGAGTCCAGTCAGGAACAAAACACTGCTCACCTGTCAGACACAACAATAAACTTCATACTGTTTGTGTGTATTTGGTCACCGACTTTGACCGCCACATTCAGGGGCCCCTTAGCTCAGTGTTTACGTAACTGATGGTATCTCTCAGGCTCCTGTATGCCTACAGAAGGGAATGTCCTCTTCCCTTTCCATATGACTCCGCCTCTGAGGAAGTTGTGATTTGGCCCCTCTGGACTATGATAAGAGATTTGGATGTGTGATTAGGGTTGTTCCGCCCTGCTAGCGCCAGGAAGCTGGACAGTGTGTCTATGTATGCTAGGATGAACTGGGTGGGCCATTTGTGTTTACACTTTTCTGGACAAAGTTTGACGTGGAGTAACAGAATTACTGCTCACTGGAAATTAGAGTCATTTGGGGTCACATTTGGGGACAGCTAAATGTGTGAAAGTAAAATGTTACATAATCAACATGGATCTGAAGTTCAGTTTTGACATCCTTTTCCTGTTGAGGCTGATTACAGTGTGCTCTGTAGTTTTTTTTTTGTTCTCCATCTTTATGGTAATATGAACTTGCTAGCTGCTGGCTGAAGCTTCATAATTACCACACAGACATGAAAGTGACATCAACCTTCCCATCTAATTTCGCAGTAAGACTACATTTACCACTTCAAGTTGCATGTCTCCCTGAATCAGTGAAGTTGCCACCTAAGAATTATGACGTTCTATCTGCATTCCGATTGGATTTGAGATATTGAGCTTCAAAGTCTTGCATCCCGAACAGCAATAATGACATGAACCTTTATTTTTTCTAAATAAAAAGTCAAAAAATGGATATAACTCAAACAAAAAATACCTCACATAATGTTTATAGTTTGTCACAGAATAAGGATATATAGATAACTGAATTTTGACAAAAATGTCAGATAAAATGTTCGAATTTTAATGTAATGTTATGTAATGAAGTTGTTTTATATCCATGTCTGTGAACGCATGGATGCTTCAGTGACCTTGACCTTTGACCACTAAAATCTAATCAGTTTATCAAGCCTATGTGTGCCAAATAGGAAGAAATTTCCTCAAGGTGTACTTGAAATATCATGTTCATGAGAATGAGCCAGATGCAAGGTTACAGTGACCATAACCTTTGACCACCAATATCGGATTGATTCATCCTAAAAATCCAAGTGGATGTTTGTGCCTAATTTGAAGAAACTCCCTCAAGGTTTTCTTGAGATATTGTGTTCACAAGCATAACACAGATGCAAGGACCTGGACCTTTGACCTATGACCACCAAAATCTAAGTCTCAGTTTGCTGAGTCCACATGGACGTTTGTGCTAAATTTAATGAAATTCCCTCACAATGTTCTTGAGATATCACATTATGTATGTATTAATGGACCCAAAAACATAAAAAAAGAAAGAATAAGATTTTTTTTCCAAAATGTCACACTCTCCTTTTAAGGGGAAGTGAATGAGAGTTAAGCCAAGCTGTCACACCTTATATAGTATAATGCATTTTGACCATTTTACTATCTGACCCTCTGTGTCTCACCAAATCCGCAGTAACCTAATGCCAAACAAGCTCAGCTTTCTCCTCCCGTCTCACACAATCAGTCATATTTCTGAGCAGCCCCATTCCTTCAAAGTCCAATATTGAACTGATGTTTGAGGGCTTTCACACCACTTTTACGCCTCACTTAACACTCGAGTAGCTGGTGGGGGGATAAAGTGAAGTCACTGCTCTGCTTGCAGTTCAGGGAGACCCTTGAGAGCGTCTCACAGAGTTGTGGTTGAAGATCAGAGGTATGTCAGCTGTCAAAACGGCGAGCAATGTTTCCCTCCTCTTATTCACTGGTTCTCTGATGGTATTCCCCTGTCAGTCCAGTCAGCTCCGCAAGGGGAAGTTTAAGATGTCTGCGGTCACGAAGGGCTGAAGGGGCGAATACTAAAACTCTAGTCTGTGTGTGTGTTTAATACAACTTTTCTGATGAACAAGGACTTGAAAAATCTGCCCAAGTCTTGCATGCGTTAAAGCCACAAACAAAACTTTTATAATCTTTAATATTTAAAAAAAAAAAAAAGTATATTTCAAACCCCAGTCACCACAAATATTGTTGTGTCTTTGGTCTGCTGATGTGGGCCCTGATCATAAAAGCATTCATATGTTGTATTATGAGTTCCAAAGAAGGTTATTGAAAAATTTCACTTCTGTGATGGATCTCAGTGACGGATCATTGAGTGATATCCTGTAATAATGGTTTTCTAAAAGATTTGTCTTTAGAAGAAGTCGGTCTGTATCAGATGATCACGTGGTATAAACAGACTAATTTATTGATTTTTATTTTGACTGAAAGAGCTATGAAAGCTTGTAGTACGTAGCAAATTGCAGTTCACAGACAGACGGTGAACGTAAAGACACCAACATAAAATACACTACTACGAACGCAAACATTTGCAGTGAGCGTAGTTTCAGCTCCTTCAGTGGAAAAAAACATATTTCAAAGCAGGGAAACTGAACTTTTTTCATACATTTGAAACCTTATTTAACATACTTTGTTTTTAATAATTGAAATTTGACTGGGTGGTTGAAAAGACATTTTTCTGTGGTGTGACAGACTTTCACATATTTAGTTTTTACTTCACCAATACTTTTGATATTTGTAAAACTTGCTGGATGAGCAGCTTTCATTAGAATGAGTGGGCATGATTTTGGAGTCCAGTTTTCATAATACTAAGCAAAGCACAAATGTGCTACTTGATAGTGGACAAGCCAGGCCAAGATTTGACCTTTTACTGAACTTAGTCAGCATGCACATAGAGGACCCCAACCCTTTATTAATTACTGGAGAGGAAAAGTAATCACATTATGAATACTTATTATAAAGCAGCAAAGACAAAACATCTCACACTTGCCAAAAAGGGAACAAAAATGATTAACCTCATGGCTGCATGTTTCTCACTCATAACAATATGCTGCATTAATTTCCGGCAACTGCTGACCCTGCTATCTACAGCAGCCTGCCGTTATTACAGCAACAACAGCACAAAGATTACTTTTATAAATTAAGAACTGGACCAGCAAGTGATAGCAGTGGTAGACACAGGGCTCCAATGCTTTAAATCAAGACACCAGACAGTATTACAAATAATACAGTATTTGCACATCAACACCTGCTTTTTCATGGCAGCCTCTTGTGTCTGTAGGAGAAACAGTACAGAGGTTTCCTGAATATGATTCAGCTGTCTTTACTATAAGATGAACCCAGGGTCACCATTTTTCATTTAGTGCGAGAAGTAACAACCAGAGGAAGAGGAACATAAAGCATACATAGAGCTCTTTAGTTGTACTTCGACAATATATGAAATACCAGCATCTAGATTTTTAAATATAACTTGTAACAATGTAAACATTAATTCTTACAGAACTGAGAATGGAAGATACAATGAAGTTATGTGGGTTTGATGCTCGTTGACATGGCAAACGTTTGTAACGATGGACTACATGTGGGGTTTGAATAAATCAAAGTTGTTGATGTTGATTAGCAGTTACTGTGCAACTAGAGACATTTGCTCCCACACACTGTCAGGACTCATTAAACCCGTTCACAGAAAAAGATCTTAGACTCCTTCTTACTTCAGGAATGATGACTGACATGTAAACACTGGCATTAACCTACTCTGGGTTTTAATATTTGACTCACAGTGGCTTGGATGTTTTGTTTTCTGAAGATCTTGAGAGTTTTTTTTCTCCTTTAAGGACAAACACAGAAGCAGTCAGACTTTCTTAAGCCTGGAATTAACCAGGGAAAAGCAACACAAACAGAATTCAATTAATGCAACAAAAGGAACCACGCTCCAGAATTTAGTTTCGGCTAGGAGAGGTCTCATAAAATGGAAGTCTGAGAGTCAAATTGCACAAAAGGTGTGAAAGTAGCCAGTGCTTCTTTCTGCAAAGTAACAGACAACCTTATCTGACCCCGATAGACCAGGACAAACCAGGAACCGTCATTCAGAGAAACAAATTCCACACTTAATATGGAAAAAGTCATAAAGGCCACTATGACGGTGATCCTGATGCCTGCCTATTGTCACAGTGAAGTAAAAAAAGGGTCCACTTAAGACAGGCGACGGACTCCGAAAACTACAGCTGCTGGGAAATATCAGCATCCGAGTCAGGTTACATTCCTGTGAAGTGATAACAGCACAAACTGGATGCAACACTTTCACCTGTTTGTCGTGCAGAGAAGTTAGCCAAAGGTTAATCTCTAAAAACAGATTCTGCATAACATGCAGAGTCTGTCAGCGACAGGACAAGGTTTTGATATCAAAAGAGTTCTGGTTCCCATCTGTAGTCTGTTGTATTTCCAGGAGTATTGACCAACTGTGTTTAAACAACGTGTAACAATCAGTGTGGCAAGACGGAACGCAGCGATCAAGATGCATTCTCAGAACCCATCAACTATTTTCTGACAACAAGTTACCTTATACAAGTTACAAGTTATACAAGCTTTTTTTTATATTTATGCAGATATCTGAATCACCTAATCTTAGGGATATCAGAGAGATGAGTGTTAGGTCAGTTGTTCAACACTGAGTGATTGTGTCCAGTTTATTTAATTCCTAGTAAAATCAATAATATTATACAGTGCATACAGTGAAAGAAAAATGAGACTGTATTAGGTTAGTTTAAACTTTGCCAACCCACAAGCAGAGTTTTCTATCGAAACAGCTGACACTTGAAATAAGGATTTCTTCAGGTCCCTTCTGCAAGTTATTCAATTAGCTACTTTGCAAAACAACTATATATGCTATATATGCATATAATTATATCAGGCCTACATGATTTATATTATCTGGGTCCCCTTTGACCCATGTCCACTTTGGCTTTATTGTAAAATTTAAGGTTTGCAGTTAGGTTTATGCCAATGAATGCAATGAATTGTTTGTAAAATTTTCCTAAAGGCCACAAAAAGTAACAAAGCTAATTTCTGGCTTTTGATTTGCCACGTTAATGGTTTTGTGCTTATTAATTATGTTTTTCTATATTTATGTCCCATCCTCTCATGATAAGGTGCAGTTTTATTCCCGTCAGACTTTTCATGAAACTTCAAGGCTGCAAACTCTCTCTCTGTCTCTCTCTCTCTCTCTCTCACACACACACACACACAGAGAATGACTTGGCTCATCCTCAGCTGGCAGGTATAGCTGCATTAGCTCATACGTAGGTAGGTATAATCCTACAGTATAATCATTCCTCCATGCTGTTGCCCTCCGTTGCTAACAACACTGGCAGCCAGTGGAAAGATGGCTTTACCGAGTATGGATAAACGCTCTTCTGTTACTGTGAAGCAAACTGAAGGAACTACAGGTTTTTTTTTTATTGATACAGATATGACACAGGCCAGCAGTGTATCGCCGGGCAGAAAACCAGCTGTCACCAAGCCAAACAGAACCACACTGAGAGATTTCCTATATTCTCTAAAATCTTGGATTGCTTCAGCTGTTGTGTTGTCTATCCAAAATTTACTTTTTGGCTCACATGCCACAACTACTACAAATCCAACCTGGCAAAATGTTGTTTTTACTGTCATATCAAATGATATCTTTTTGAAGATGTCCACCCTTCCTGTAAGTTGTGCTTTATGTAAAGAATCACCCTCACCTGCATCATAAGATGAGATGTCTTACAAAGCAAATATGTGCCCCATATGGAATAAGAGGAATGCTTGCACTCATCAGGAAAGGATTAAACAGCCTAACAGAGACACCACACAAATTCTGCTCCACTTACTGGTCTGTGAAGGCTCAATGAGTCATTCGGCTGAGTTTGAGCATCGCAGGCAATTGAGCCGTTTACCATCATTTCATTCATGCTGCAGAGACTGTGAAGTTATATAATTGCTAAGACTTTCCTAAACTAGAGTTGACTACTTCCATGACTCTCGCTGGCCTTTGCATCTTACTTTGGCAGCTTTGTTGGAAGAAATCTAAGAATGTCAAATTTCCACTACTAATTAAACAACTAGGTTGACTTCTGAATTATTCTGAGGAATAAAATAGGCCATGTGTTTGAGGTTTCTACACCAACTGCACCTACTTCTTATTGGAGTTGACATAATTAGAATTTTAGTTTTGTTTTTTTCAAAACTAAGTGCACATTTGTCACAAATGTACTTCAGGACCTAATGATGTGACAGGGTCACCATACCGCTACAATATTCATTTGGGCTCAAGCTGTTATTTTCACTTCAGTACTAATTAAAGCACTGCTTATATAAAGTTATCAGCTCAGCAGCCAGCTATTTGCAACAGCTTTTTTCCACATAAAGACAAGTATAAAACGTCCACTGGACCACACAGCTGAACCTCAGTCTGATGAAAAGGTGGTCATAGACTGTTTTTTAGATGGTTCAGAGTTTCAGACCAATGACAGGTAGTTCTGGGGTGCCATTGTCAGAACAGGAAAAAGGAAAAAACAATGCAACAAAACAAAAAAATACAAAAAACAAATGTTCAATTGACATTTGGCCTGAGAGCCTGTTGGGAAACAAGAACTAGTTCTGCTGCAAAATGAGCTCACTACTCTCAGGCTAATGTGAAGCATATGATTAACATTGTGTAGGATTGTAGTGTCACAATTTAGCTGAAAATGTTGATACTGTGACAAAATAATTCAACTCAGAGATTCTGACTTCTGACATTGACATGACCAACTACATCGCTTAACTTTGACCTGTTAGGCCAGTGACTTATTTATCTGAAAACTGAAGTCATAACATTCTTTTTGTTACTTAAAACATGACTGCAGATTTTCTTGTCATAATCTGCACCACACATCCACTGACACACAACAACACAGTGAGGAAGTTTTAAGGTAACTCTTTATGTTATGTAATGGAAGTGCAAAAGTGAGGTCCCCTGTTGAAAGCAAAAATGGCAGATATCAGGTCACACATTTCAGAATAAAAGCAACCATTGCTGAATAATTTACATCTGATTTTCATACAGGAGTGCATTACTGCAGACATACACATTTTTAAAGTTTTTAGATACAAATTCACATTCAAAAGTTTGAATATTTGCACACTTTTCTTTAGCAGGCGATCCATTCTCTACAACAGATTGCATTTTAAAAGTAACCCACACACATTCAAAGTGAGTCCTACGCCCTTTCCGCCAGAGAAAAAGCTTTTTATTCTACCAGAGTTCAAAACGGAGCTCGTGATGTTTTCAGGCCCACGGCCTTCAAACAATAAAGAACTCTCAGTCGATACTGGAGTGTTTCAAATTCCTTTACTGTCCCATGAATCAAGAGCAACCTTATTACACTTTAACTAAAACTACTGAAACATATTTCCACCAAAAAGTCTGTTAAAACTTGCTGCAAAGTATCACTCCAGCTTCTTATACTCCTTATAATGTGAAATCCTTCCTTAGCTAATTCCAGAAAGACTTGTATAGGTGGCCCAGGAGCCAAAGTGGGTCTAATTGAGGCTCAATCAGGTCCTCATTAAATACCACTCGTTAAGCTAATTAACCAATCATCTCCTTAATGAATGCCATCAAGCCCCAATTGTCAGTTGTCATCAAGTAGAAAACAGGCAGAACTGAAAGGCACAGATTCTCATTATCTTCCTGTCTGTCATTTAACGCAACATGTGAGCTGCAGCAAACTTACTTGTGATCAACATGCTTCTCAGGTCTGAAGTCTTGGATGGAGGGGACTTTAACAAATGCCCATGTTATCCCTGAGAATTGGTGAATATAGATATAAAAAGTTAAATCCAAAAGTGAAAAGTCATATATCCAGTGTTGCAAAGGAGCCGTAAAGTCCAGTTGTACTGGTCATGTTGGGCATCATGTTAATGAAGTCATTGTTAGAGATTTCCCTTTACCCTCACCACTCCCCTTCCTCTGGCCCGGACCGGACCATCTGAACACCAGAGGGGGGAGGGTGTCCTAAAAATAACCTGAGGTAAACACTTCAGACACACGAGCGCCTGCCTCAGGAGACAAAAATGACTTTGAGTTTCTGTGACTGTTTGAGACGTGGAAGAAGTCATGGACACGCCAGTCAAATTAGGGAGATAAGATCTGTCAACGATGAATGTTGCTGGCCCTCCCTGGAAGGGGATGAAGGATCCCAGAGTGAACCAGCTGCCCACTTGGTACAAGAGTGACTGCCGATTTCCGCAGGGCAAGAGTTGGCTTCTAGGCAGGCGATTTTTCTTTCCTTTTGTAATACTATCATTTAAAATAGGCCACTCAGAGAGTCAAAAGTTCCACTTTGCCACAAATGAGGTCCGTGGTGAAACTCATGACACAAATCAATATTCTCTTCCGCTTGGGCTCTACACTATAACTCTCAGATGATGAAATCACAAGGAGAAAAGAGCAAGGAAATTAACACAATTTTCTCCTTTGAGAAGACTGAATACTTTCCACCAGCTCTGATCTCTGACCTGCTCATAGCTGTTAGCGATGGTGCAGGGGCTTTGAGAAAGAGTCACTTCAAACGAAACGGAAGAAAGATATCTAACAGGGGGAACATCTTGACACAAGTAAGCGAAAGTCCTTGCCATGCCCTATTAGCCTGTAGTTCTTCAAGGTTTCATCTTGGCTCAGTCCAAGGTATACCATTAGCGTTAATGGCCTTCCATTTAATGCGTAGGTGTTTGATTATGGGATTTTAAATGTGAATAACTCCCTCAGAGGAGAGGGGAAAAGAGAAGAGCGGTCTGTATGATTTGCTACATTAATTCACAAGTGGAGGGGGAGAAAGTGGGAGTATGTAAACAGCTAATGGACTTTTTCACAGTCTGTCGAGAGTCACAGAGCAAGAAGAAGAAGAGGAGTGGAAAAAGAGAAAAATTAGGTCAAAACTTGTTTTTTTTTTTTTTTTTTTTTTTTGGCAACATTTCTGAGAAGATTTCAGAAGCCTGATAAGTTTGTTTATAGGTTAAAAAAGATCTGTAAACATCTGGTTGTGAGAAATATAGAGCAGAGTCAAACCCTTTTCAGGTATTTCTCTCAATTCACATTTTTGGCCAGGGTCACCAATCAAATTGCCCTAATTCTAAATGGTTAATTATAACTTGTGAATCTAGCTTAATCCTGACAGCTGTCTTGAACAGACGGAGCAGCAGGTTTACCCTCAATCAGTTCAACTGCCTGCTTTACATTTACTTTGATATTTTAAAACATCTATGATTTATGTAAACGTGTGGGACATTCGATTGCAGACCTCCACAGCTGAGCCTACTCCAAGGTCTCACAGATGAAAATGTAGGGGGATTTTAAAATCCAAAAAAGGGACCTTTCATACCCACTTTCCACCAAGTCGCCTCCTTCATCTTTTCTGTCCAACCTGTAGAATATGACATGCCCAATAAGTCGTAACAGTTTAAATTCTAGGTTTAGAAAAAAACAGTCTTTTATTGGTTCCAGTTGAGAACAATCTGTTCAGGTTTTGGTTGAAATGCTCCAAATGATTCAGAATTAGGTGTCGAACCAGAGTCACAGGTAAATCAAAAACGAGTGGTAAGGAAACAGCTTGAGAAAGAAATATTTTAATGTTTGGAAGTGATGCAGGAAGTAGTTCACTGGGAATTTCTTGAAGCAAAAGTTCTACATTTTTAGAAATTTGTTTTTTTGCTTTTTGATGTAGAGATAGATGACTGATACTTATCTCATATTAGAAAAAAGGCTGGAAACAGATGGAAAGAGCTAACCTACAAGCTGGAGCTTAAAAAATATCTGCAGACACTACTACTTTTTTTAAGGTCAGAAACAATAAAAAAATCCATATTTTTACTGGAAGTCAATATTAGGTATTAGTACTTGAAAAAAAATGGAAAAGTACACTGCACTTTGAGGTATAGGTGCAAATACAAAACTATTTCATACAATGCAGAGGATAACATTCTACTTTTTTGCTGTCATCACTATGTGAAATCATAATTATTTGACATTTTTTCACCTTACTGTGTCCCTCTAACCTCTCAGTGCAAATCTATGTCCTTGATTTCTGCAGCTTTAATGTAAAATTCCATTTTCTCTCTGAGCTTTTAAAGTAACACACTATATAAGAAAAAATATCACTTTTTTTCAAAATAACTAACTAAAGCCGCTGAATAATTTGCCACCAATGACATTTGTATTCCAACCTTTTTTACTGCACTTGGATTCCTTCATGTATTTATTCATTTGTAAGCAGTTAAACCCTCATCTCAAAGTCACACAGGGGAAAGAAAGGCCTGCTGTCTCTGGAGCTGACAAGATGTTGACTGTAGAAATGAGGATTAAAGCAGAGCTCAGGGCCTGACCTCTGGCTCTGATAACAAAAAGACTCACTGCATGTGAGTGTATCTCTCTCTCTCTCTCTGCTGTGTATAAAGGTTACACAAGACTGCATTTCCTTTTCCCAAGCAAGAGCCTCACGGGCGTCAGAGGAGGAAGAATCCAACAATACTCCCAACGGATGGGAGTTTCTGTGTGTGTGTGTGTGTGTGTGTGTGTATGTGTGTGTTTGTGTTTTAGGCAGCCAGTTACAGTACGTGAGGATGCGTTGTGTTTACTCTCAAAAGCTTAGCCTCACTGCATATTCACTGCTGCTTACGTGTGTGCTCTGGGGTGTGTACGTGTTTTAGTTTACTTTGTGTGCTTGTGAATGTGTGTGTGTGTGTGTGTGTGTGTGTGTGTGTAAGTGTGAGCTGTCTAATCTGAATCCAGCCTCAGAGGCTTCAGGGCTGGTATTTCCGATGCAGCAGGACAGGAAGTGGCCTGCTCTCTTGAATTGTGTCCCTCCTTCTGAACACTGCAGCACACAAGATCTATCACTTCATCTGTGTGTATATCTGTGAGGAAGAAACCCACAGTCCATATTTAACCACCAACACTAGTAACAAAACAATTAGTGAATTATTGAAATTAAAATTATAATAATTCTATAGCATAATTTTAAATAACCTATGTAATTATTTTTCTCTAGCTATTTTCTTTTGTTCCCTAGATAATTTTCCCTGGCTTTTTACAAATAATTTTCCTCTACCTATTTCTTTCAATTTGAGGAAAATTTCCTACCAAATTGCTCATTGCCATTTTCCCCATGTTTTTGAGAGATATCCCAGCAATTTGCTCAGGGTTCAAAGACCCTGTAAAATACAACTGAAAGCAGCACAAAAAGTGATGTTTTTCCAGGTTTCAAAGGGTTAAGGTAGATACAACTTCTTTTTAAACCTCTGTCAAGGCACAATAAAGCTAACCTTAAACCATAAGGATTTATTTTTCATAATACTACATTGTTGTACTGTTGACAAACTGCTAGGTGCTGTTTCTCTTAACATGGGACTGGGCAATGTATATTAAAGGATAGCAGGCTTTCGTTCTATAAAGATAATTTATATTTAAGAGTCAACAAGCACATAATCAGTTTTTTACTGCTACAGTTGGCTTTGCTGATGACACAGTGGGTGTGGATTAAAGAATAAGAGCTATATCTTTGAAAACTGCATTGTTTTTTTTTCATTTCCACCTAAAGTATATTTCTGTACAAGGCTGGATTTCTTTAAAACAGTGTGGTGAGAATAGCACTGAGCATTTTTGTTTCTTAAGCTGGCTCTCTCAGACAAGCAGGCTGGTGTAAATACATAAATCTCCATGAATTCTGGGGCTGCCAGCGTTACACACATCTGTACTATGGTTTTGAATCAAAATTATGGTATTTTCTTCCCATAAACAAGGATATATGACTTAATTTAGACATTTCAGCAAATCCCCTTCTGTCACTGTGTGTAATTCAAGTAACAGCATGAATGTTAGAGTCATCTTACCTCCTAAATAAAAAAACATAACCACAGTTTCCTCACAGAAATGAATGTCTTAATTAAATGCTTCAAATAAGGGTTCATTTTTGTGGGAAAAAACATTCTCTACTGCAGATTCAAGCAGCCTCCCATGGTCCTCACAATCAGTTCACTGGGAATCTGATTGGCACTTAGGAATGATGTGAGGATGTGATGTAATGGGTCATCCGCAAACAGTTCATTTGGAAAGTGACTTTATGAGGAGTGCATCCTCTAAAAGCAATGGTTGGATACTCTGGCAGAAAAAAACAGCAGACTTTTTGGGCCCTCTTTTCCTTGGCATGACTCTGCCATATTCAAAATCTGCTGTCTGTCTTGGCCAAATGATTCTTATCTGGATTAAGAGGGGTCTTTAGCTTTTGGGGAATGAGATTTTGCCTTTGTGCCCCTAGTTGTATTTTGGTTGTTTGCCACTACACGAAAAGGATTTCTGGTGAGTGATCGTTAAGAAAATATTGCAAAACACAGGCATGCCCTCCTGCAATATGAAACCCAAAATGTTAATTTTAATTTCACGATTGCCCAAAAGGGTGAAGCACAACCCTTCATCTCTCTAAAACTATGATGAAAAATAGCAAAAAAGGCCCAAAGTGCAGATATTCAGTTCATCTGATGAGGAGCCTTGAATTCAAAAGATGACCCTTTCTCATCCCCCATCTCTCCCCCTTTCATGCTTAAGCTGTCCTGTCCCAAAAAAAGGCAAAAGACAAAAAAAAATCTTAAGAAAGATGACCCTTAAACAAAGAAACAGAGAAACTAAAGTTGTTTTAAGGGAGAACAGAACTGTTGTAAGGTGTAAGCAAATAAGCAAATAAGAGCAAATGGAATTTCTAGCTGGTGTCAGTAAACTTTATAATGGACTCAAGGATCAGGCCATGTGAGTGAGTTCATTTTATTTCTGTTCCTTTCAAAAGGAGGTACAAACTACCTTAAAAACAAGTAGCTAATTGCAGATCTTTTGGCTGTTGTTACAGCATCTAGTCTCTTAACACCTGTGAGTGAAGGTCCAGCTTTACCACCATCATCATTTACATCTTTTTTTTTGGGTGAATAGAAAACATTTCAAGAAAGACTGACGGGTCACTTCATGTTGCCCCAAAGTACAACCACAAACACATCTCAAAGCTCCACAGAGTGATGCTCATGATATCTACTCTTTATCAAATGACTACCTGTATCATGAAAAGGTTGTCAGGTGAGCAGCAATGTGTCTGTCATCCACTCTCACACTCTATGTTAAACTTCCCATAACTCAACAGTGTGAAATGCAAAAGGTAAAATAAGCAGACTGTTTTCTTCAGAGGTTGATGTGTAAAACCCAGGTGTCAAACTCCAGGATTGACTGGACTTAAGCCTCATTCACAATGCACAAAAAACCTGCTAACACCTGTTAGCATCTGGCTTTTTAATGCAATGACAATGCGCACTATCGGCATTCACATTCGGGTCAAATGACTCTGCAGTAGACAGACAGACACACACACACACACACACACATAACAGCTGACAGAAAGGCAGACTTGTGCAGAGTTTACTGACAGTGGGAATACAGTATTTAGTGGGTTGACTCATGTCTGAAAAACCCGTGTACACACGTTAATTTTGGTGGGGAAGCGCTATTGTATTCAATAGGTAGCGAGAAGGAGGACTTCAGTGAGATGACCTTGGTACTTTGTTTCTTTTCTATTCACATCTCTTATTTGTTCAGCATTTCAAATATTTATTTTTTTTGTGCTCCCTTGGTTGAAAAATAACCAAGCCAATCGGAAGTTTGTAGGCTGCGTAAACGATATACAGTTAGCAAAGACAAATCCTGCCGTGCATATTAAATTACATATTCTAATTTGGGAGAAAATGTTGCAAAAGAAAATCGCCCAAAGCCAAAAAAAATGTGTAGTTTGAGGTAACAACTGGTTCAGTTAACTGATAGATGAGAGCCGTTTGTTACAAAATGCCCATTCAGCTCCATCTCCAATGTTGTTGATATAACAAGCAGAAATAGCTGTTTGGGGATTTACTTGATGGATTGCTTTCTACTTCCCATCTTGTTATCTTCTCTGAAAGTTCATCCTTATTTCCATGCTAAAACCAGGACATTACCATACTGTCAGCCATGTTTTCTTTTTGATGAATAGCCAGCTGCAGAGGAGTGTGTTAGGACTGGGCAGATGTGAATGTCTGCACCTGTTTGCAAGTGAAGCTGTAACCAAGCGCACCCTGTGTGCTCAGGAAATTTCCTCAGATCATTTAAGATTACAGGAAATTAAAGGAAGGGGTATCACTTGGCAAGAATAATTGTATACGGTAAAATCCACACTTTAGCAGCAATGGTGATATATTAAAAATTTATCTATGCTGCTTTCAGCTTGAGAGCCCAAATATGTGTGTAATATTAAGGTGTCCATATGCTTATGACCATTATGTACTTGTTACTAGACAAAAAATATGAATCTTTAATACAAGGACTGGGAAAAAAGCAATGTACAAAGCAATTTATTACAGTATGATTGCAAAATAAGCAGCCTTGCAGCATCTCACGCACAGTTTCGACAGGCGGCTTATCCCGCTGAGTCACAGGGCGACCCACAGCTGACCCCTCCAACTGTACTTGTTGACACACACTATAAATAAAGCGTTCTCTGTTGTTTTGTTCTGGGCAGTGGATGGAAACCCGGGGACATTGCCAAGGGTCAGCAGAGCCCCTGGCACCATGTTCAGAGATGTTATTACCAGGCTTTCAGCACAATCATTGTTCCAAAATTCCTCTGAACACCAAGTGTGACAGTTGGCCTGTACTGGTGAAATGTTTGACATCCTCCTCTGAGTCCAAATGTGGACAATGCTGAGGAAGAGAAGCTAAACCTTGAGCCAATGTGGCTTATTTTTGGTTCTCAAAAACCAACCATGCAACACATTCTGACTCCAAACTAGTCAAATACTGACAATAGTCGAGTGTCCCTACACATCAAACTAAGACGCTAAAGGTACCTCCCCTGCCTCAGGTTTGGATGCTCAGGGACAGAGTGTCAATTTATGCTTGATACATGCATTGTGTCTTTGATACGATACGATACAATATACTTTATTATCCCATAGGGAAATTTGCCTTGGACTCAGATGCTGCGCCTCTAAATGTCTCATATATCTCTAAATAGCTGATGTAACATAAATCAATAGCATAGCAAGCTACACATAGCACACTATGTTACTAGAATAATTCAATACATTTTTGGCTTCATACAGGAAATGAACAGTAGTCTCACGAGTGAAAGTCCACATGTTTATTGTGTTGCCTCTGCATTTTTTAAAAATGTCAAAAATGTCTAGATACTAACACATGGCTCATTTATACTCCCTTTATGTAGAAATATAGATAGGGCTGCTTCAAACATTAAAAATCACTGCCCTCATACATCAAGGCATCCTGTATGTTCACTTAGACACAGCCAGTGATGGCACTAGAGGGCTTCAACAGGTTTAACTAGTAATCAATATTCCACTAAGGTAATCCAACTCCAGGGTACTGGTTATGCATCCCGGGTCAACAAGCTACTTAGGTTTTTGCCATGTTTTTGAGAGAAATAAAACCAATTTGCTTAGGTTTTATTGGTTTAAATGCTTATGAAAGGTGTCTCAACACAGCCCAAGAAAACTGATTTCAATCCAGGTTTTAAAGGGTTAATGGAAGACTTAAATCTGTGCTATCATTAAGGTTATTAACCACACTATATCATCATCAATATTATGAGTTAGCTTATATCTGTGCTACCCAGGGGCGCCTCAATATTACTTTAGGCCTTGGGGCTACATACATTTATGAGGCCCTCCCTCCCCTCACAATAAGTCACAGTAAAATTAAACCTCTTGTGTACCAGGGGTTTTTACTTTCAAGTATCCCCACTGAAGGCCAAATTATTTGTCTAGTTCACATATAAGATTATAAATACAGTCTGTTAAGTGTTGAGTGTATTGGAAAAGGCATTGGTGTGCTATTAATAAATTGACGTTTGCAACTCAGAGCTGTAAAACTTGTGTCCTGTACCTAAGGTCACATTGGTTACTGTGAAAGGTCTGAGTGTCCCTGTTAGGAAATCCTACACCAACACCAGCTTCACCACCTCCACTGGCCAGAGTCCATCAACACCTTCAACTAGAACACCACATCCAACAACACATCTCATTTTCAATGCCACTGCCTCACACGGTCGCCCAACAAGGTTTACCTCAAGTTTATGGATTTATGACATCTTTTAGCCAAAAAATTTTAAGTGACAGTAGAATGGAGAGAAATTGCGAGACTACGTGAAACAAAAGACCAAGGTCATGTTGAAATGACACCAGGTTGCCCCTGAATGGAGCAGGTTTTAATCAGATCATAATAATGTTTCATAAACCATTGTACTGACAAAAAACAGATCTATGAAAAAGTCAAGAGTTAAGGGAAAGGCACAAAACTGGCAGGAGACAAAATGCAGGCACACAGACACACACTTGTCCTCAGAGAGACAGAGAATTACAAAAGGAAGACAAAGAAAGACAATTAGGAACAAATATGATCTTGGGTGGGCGAGGATCAAAGAGCAAACTTTTTGCACAGGACAACAAAAAACTTGGTAAAGGATAGGATTGGTTACATTTCAACTTGAGAGACATTGTCTTACATTTAGACTGACTTATAAAATGTACAAAAATAAAATGTGTATTTCAGTATGTAGTGTCAGACTCTGTTATTCTTTAGAGAACGACTTAAAGGGTAGCACCAATATCGTTCAGTTCAAAAAAATGCTTAAGGACAAAATAATTAGACAATATGACGTTGCCAGGTAATGTTTTTTTTTGGTGAGTTGCTATGTATGTTTTTTGTGCTTTTTTCTATCTTTCCAGTGCTATAAAAAAAGTCAGAGAATCAAAAAAGTCAGTAGGAATCATCCTCTGGGGACCATGAATGTCTGCACAAAATGTCATAATAATCCATCCAACAGTTGCTGACCAAAGTGCTGGACTGACAGTCTAAAAAATCCCATGCATCTAGCATGGCTAAAAATCTAAAGCTCACTATTTGCAATATTGTATCACATTTGTTTAATCCACAGAAATGTAAAAATGACAAGATTTTAGGGTGAAGAAAGAAATGAAGCACATTTCCCAAAATGTTAATCCATTCCTGTTACAATGAAAGCTGATAGTTCTGTGTTATACCACGCTATGAAAATGGAAATTTCCATAACCTGTCACTTACAGGCATTTAGTTAGTTACTGGTCGTACAGTGTTTCCACAGAATGGAAAACCCCACCTTCATTGCATGAGCAGAGCCAAGATGGCTGACCTGGGATTTCCCCACTGACCACTTAATGTGTGTATTACATTTCTGAGTGCAGTTGTGTGTATGTTGTTTTGTTGCTCATTTCTCAGGAAGTTATTATCTAAGAAAAAATTACCATCCAATTATCAGCAAAAGCCTGTCTCGTAGTCTCATTTCCATTTAGGGTAGCAGGATGTTTCCTTTTGGAATGTGATGACAAAATAACATCAAATATGAAAACATATTTTTAAAAAACCATAGTGAGTAAACACAAGACAGATCATCAGACACACAAATAACTACCTGCCATAGTTAGCCCAGTCTCTGAGGCTCCTCAGTGAGTGCCTCCTCCATTATCAAGTTGCTGAAGAATTGAGGAGTTCAGTGACACTTTTCTGTGCATTTATTACTGTTTATATATGAGCCTCTTTAAATTGATATATTACTCTTGTATTTGGTTTGCTATGCTATTACCCAACTCTTAAATGTGCATTATCTGCGTAAGGTTGCTGACACACCAAGCCGACGGTATGGATGTTGATCTGTCACTCTAGTTTTTGTGATGTTTGAATATGTTTTTATGTTACTCTCCACTGAGTGGAACTCGCAGTGCAAATTCCAATTTTTTCTGCAAGCTCTATATAAAAGACGTCATAATTCCACATTTAAATACCTCAGTTGTGTGCATCAAAACAATACTGAGAACAATGTTTGTTTGAGGAACTGTAGTGAGGCAGATTGTGTGTCACCATGTGCAAATCATGAAAATGCAAAACACTCTCACTATGTGTTTCTTAGCTTACATGACATTCTTTAGGCCTCCTGTTACAACGCCCTCACCTCTGAGTCATGGTAGCGTGACTGCAGGAAGTCCCTGCCCAGCACAGCAAATGGAGTCTGCAGGACGATATAGCCCTTTAGAGACACGCCGTTCGGACAGCTCTGTCCCCAGGAAATCCCTCTGTGATTAACTGACCCTTCCTGAGCGGCTGCTTGATTGCCCGTCCGTCTGCCTATTACACTATCCGACTGTTTGTGTCTGCAGTAATGAGACTGTCTGCTCGCCTGTCCAAACCATACCGCACATCTGATTACCTGTCCGTCTGTCTCACTGCCTTCCTGCCTTTTGACTATATATATTCAACCTCAGTGTGCTTTGTTTTAAAGGAGCAATAAGTAACATTTTTACTGCCCAGCAGCACAAAATCCCCATCTGCAGAGTGTTGATAGGGTTTGCAGATCAATACGAGTGACTAAACAAATACTTCTTCAAGTGCTGTGCAAAAACTCACTCTGTATCGGAAGAAACACTCTCTGTCTAGACACCAAATTACTTAATTCTTCTTTATCTTCAGAAAAGCCAGTAGACTTCGATGGCCAAGAGGACTTCAATAAAAGGTGTAAATAGATTTGTTTTGTTGGGGGTGGTAACTCACTTACCTAGTGCTTTCTTTTTTTTTTTTAACACTTGGCACATTTTTTATAGCATTGATTCAAGTATAATTATTTTTAACATTTTTTAACACAACTGTTTTTAGACGAGTATGCAGCCTGGCAACCAGATGAATCTGCAAGCTCATGTTTTATTTGCTCTGGAAAATGTATCTGGTCCCCCAATTCAAACAAATTTCCAGCTGACCTGGCTGAGGTCACGGGGCTAGGGCGTGTCTCAGACAATGACTAACAACTTGCAGACATCAATCTTGGCTGGTGTTCTCAGGGCGACAGGGACGCTACGGTGAGTATAAACCTCATTTAGAGCGCTGTCGAAGCATTTTTTAAAACAACCAAGGTAGCTAGGTAGCTGTAGCTAAAAGTGAAACTTTCTGCTAACGTACTATTTTCATATTCAGATGGCAAAAAATGGCAACACTCTTCACCATCACAGCTTATCTCTGTTCGCAGTTCTCTGTTCTTCCAGCCTATTTTCTCATTTCTCAAATAGCGCCGCTTTGACAGTGCTATTGGCGTAAATGTGCAATGGCAAAAGGCACCTTTTGCATGCACATTAAATGCTACTGGATGGTTTCAGCTGAGAAGACAGCTGCACAGAACCTGTCGCGTGTGCATAAAATGCGGCAGCACACCATCAGGTTGAAACATTACACATCAACATAATATAAGGAGTGCAAGGGCACCTTTAGAGTGCAAGAACTGGTGGTTGGGTCCCACAAACAACAGACTTTCATGTGGGAGTCCAGTGTGTGCTCCCTGTCAGAATGTGATGTTTTGTTTCTACACCTTACCATGTGCCTCCGTCCCAGTATGTACATTTGTTGATGTCCCGGCATTGGTTGCCATGTGCTGTTGTTGCCTAAACATGAGCACGTACAACTGTGCACCAGAAGTTTCATCCACATCCTATCTACACCACCAAACCTAACTCCTGTTTTTAGGACAAATGAAATACTCGCTTGCTCTTCAGCTCATAAACATTATCTTTATCTGCCATTTTCTTGTGGGATGGCACTGCATATATGCACATATGAAATGAGAAGGAAGCAAGGAGGGCTCACTCTTACTACTTCCATAAAAAATATATATATATATATATATGTTGAAGTCTTTTCTGAACAATTTCCCAATTGGGCATGCGAGTTGTTAGATTTAGTGGCCCGATGTGGCACTTTTCTTGCACCAGCCAATTCTTATTGTGAGCCCTGAAGTTATCAGATTCAGATTTACTGTTGATAAACATTGTGGGCTGAAATAATACATGACTGTCTTTTTTTTTTTTAACATCCAGAATCTCTACACGGCTAAAATCCAACAGAGCTAAGTTTCTTTTGCTTCTGGAGGTCTTTCAGGCAGAAGTAAATTGTAAAAATATCTAATAACAAAAGATTAATTTATGCTCCACACATTAAATATGGATGATCCAACGAATGAAATATTTTTTTTTCAGCAACATGATGTCTTCCTGCTCCTGTGACTGAAATGACAACATAAAAGTCTCAAGTAGACCAATATTTCTGGAACAGTGCCTCTTTCTCTTCTTTCTTTCCTCGTGCTATCTTACTGTTTCTAAAACTTAATTCCACTTCACATTCAACTCCCAATTTCCAATTACTCTGCTGGGGCCGACTTTTCCGAAGCTGTCCCCTCCTGGGGCCTATAAACCTTTGATGGAAACAATGACTGATAACTCAGGAACAAGAAAAAATTAGGCCGCTTCGTTATTGGTGATTCATAATCCACTTCTGAGGTGTTAATGGGGGGCCGTATTTAAGCTGCCAATGTTTAATATACACTTTCTGCAGTTGCACTAAATCTCCTGCAGTTTCTTCGCTTAGGGGAGGGGTGTTAATGGAAGGAGTGGAGGGGCAGGTCAGACTTGGCCGTTTGCCCAGGACGAGACTTTACTTTTGGGTTTTCTTAGCACTTTGAAGTGACCTGGATATTCAGCGTGTGGATAACTCTTTCACTCTCAATCTCTGTTTTCATCTCTCTCTGTTAGTCTCTCCTTGGGTTTTATTTTTCTCTGTTTTTCAATCTTTCTCCTTTACTCAGCATCACTATCTGTCTGTGTCTGATTTGTCTGTCCTCCTTCTCTTTCAGTTTCTCTCTTTCTGAGTGCATCTCTCTTTTCATCTCTTCTTTCTTTTTTCCTGTTCACTGGGCTGTTAAAGGAATGCTCCACCAAAATCCTATCTTAGAATATCAAACGCTCGTCTCCTACAGACTAGAAAGGTGGCTCTCAGTTTGTAGCTTCCTTCTTCCTGGTGGCCGGCAGCTGTAGACAGCTTGGATTCACAGCATGGCTGTCATTGGTTTCATATTGTTGAACCAATATCACAGCAAAAAATAGTCTCAAAACATTGACAAAAACATAACAAAACCCTCCTGCAGCATAATCAGTTTCTCCACTTTGCAAAGGTGAATGTTTTTGGTGGAGTGTTTCTTTGGCACCAGGTTGAATTAAAAACATTAATTAACCAATATAAAGGGAGCCTTTACATAAAACTAGGCTGTCTATGTACCTGAAAGACAAAATATTTAGAAACTGATGCTACATGACCAGGGAAACAAGAAAAAAATAATTTTACATCTGCTTTTCCACAAAAGATAGAAAACCTGAGTTTTGACTACACTGGCCCAATAAACGCTGCTGCTGGCGGCTGACGTAATGCGACCTTGGCCGTTCAGCACAATGGCGGCTAGTCGGACCTCATCTTACAGTTGGGGTTAGAAATATGCAATGCAGTGACATAATCTTGATTTATATTTAATCAGCGCTGCTGCTATTCGGTTTGATCTCTGTTTTTTCAGTCTGTTTTCAATGTGCAAGAAACATTTGGTGCCCGCCTCCTGTTAACAAACTCTTGTCATTATGGCAAAAGGGGACGTTAAGATATATTTCATAAAACATTTTAGGCATGAAGTATGCAGTGGAGTAACATAATCTGGGTTTACAGCCGATCAGCACTGCTAATTTTACTGTTTGATCAGATTTTGGTCCAAGTTTGAGAGACAGAAAGAGGAGCGAGTGTGTCTCTTGATCAGCTGTATACTCTTTGTGTCCGTGGTGGCAGCAGCATGGTTGGCGGGCAATATGAAAATTTGTGCAGCTCGAGCAACAGCCCCAAAGCCAGCGAATCTCTGCCAAATGACATTATTTATGTCAAAATTACAGAAAGTTTATCATAGTCCATTTACACATAATCTCTACATTGTTTAGTCACAAAGCAGGTCAAAAATCAGCAAAGTATCCCTTTAACCACGGGACATGCAATGCAATGGTTGCACTTTACTCGCTCACACAGCACACACACTGTACTGCAAAATGTTTCTTTATGCTGCAGTCCATCTCTATGAATCACAGTGAACATAATGAGGCGCAGTGAGACTGATGAGGCCAGGCCAACAAGGCGGCAGCTCGGTGGAACAGTAAAAACACATTCATTTTTATCTTAATTGCCACGGTGAGTCAGTACCTGAGCTTTGGGGCCGTAATCCCTCTGACATTTGCCTTTAATGCCAGACTTAATAACAGGGACCCTTGCGAGCTGATAATGGATCAATGCAGTTTGCAAATGGCAGACCTTTGAAAAGTTCAAAACTCTTGAAGGGACATGATAATACCTGGAAAAATAAACATCATTTACCGATTATATTTACATCTTGCAAAGGCACAGCTAACAAAATTTTATACTGCTGAATTTCAAGTCGTGCTGCCAGAAATGCCAATTTAACACGTTTAGCAGTGTCAGTAATTGTATTAGAGGAATGCTTTGTTGTTTAGAAGTTTTTCTACAATTCTACTATTCGAAAATATTAACAGCACCGTTGCGGATGGTGTGTCGTTGGAGCAGAGTTTACTGTGACTGAAATAAAGAGAAAAGTCTGACATGAAGTGAAAAAAAAAAGGTCTTTCTAAATCAAAGCAGATCATCTCTAATATTTGAGCATTCATTTGACTGTCACACAGTTATTGGAAGAGAACATTTTGAAGGCTGCAGTAGGTAAATTTACAGTGTCAGGTGTTATAACAGAGGATAAAACTGGACAGAGACCTGCAGAAAGACTCTGAGGCAGGCTGCTGTCAGAGGGATAGAATTTTCCTAACAAACAGTGAAACATTTAAATGAGTGGGTTTAATGTGCTGATAAGAATGATTAGATGATAAAATAAATTTAAAAAAAGCTTTTAAATTCGTTGGCAAGCGATGATGATGATAATATAATGAAAATAATATTAATCTTTGACTGTATTTTTTTTTAATCAAATTAATTTATGTTTTAAACTTCAAAATAATTCTGATTAAGACATTAATTGCTGTCTATCTGTATGTGACAAGTTTAGACCACTCATAAATTTCACTTCAAGTGGAAGAAATTTGGTAAATGCCTCAACATTTCTTAAGTCTCTTGTTTGTGCAACTTAAAATCACATTTTTTAATATGACTGGTTCTTGCATGACACCCATTGTGTGCATCTGTTGGGCCTTACAGACATTTAAAATGATTTCCCTTTCTCATTTTTGCTTTAAATCATTTTGAAAGCTGCATCACAGAGCTGGGCAATAGATTGATATTCAATTGATATTGTAATATACGGTAGATGTTGGATAATATCAGGAGTGTTTTCTTCTCCTGGTTTTAATGGCTGCATTACAAATGGTGCAATTTTCTGAACTGTTCTACCTGATGTAGTATTTGCCTTTATCCACTTTGTCATTATATCCCCATTACTGATGATCATTTATCAAAAATCTCATTGTGTAAATGTTTAGCCATCCTAACAATATTACTGTAATATAAATATCAAGACATTTGGTAAAAATTATAGTGATTTATGACACAGTCCATCAACTTATCAAGTCTTCTCTTTTATCCGCAATGTGCTTATGAGATATTAAGACATGCACATCAGCATATTGCTCTGGTTTAAAACTTGACAGGGTTCCTTTGATTCAGGGTTCCTTCGAACACACACAGATGAAAAGTTCACTGCAGATTGACGGACCACATAGTTCTGACGGACAAGGATAAATTTGAGGCTTTTAATTGTTGCCATTACTGTGTAGTTTGGCTTTAAAATTCCACAAAGCTGAAATCTGCACTTTATTGCTAACAGAAACGTCCCACAAAGTGTCTTTTTAGTCTGGAAAAGGCTTTTTCTTCTTAACCTGACCAGCTAACTATAGACAAATCTGGAGGTGGAAGTAAATAAGCTTTCATTACTGCGTTTGCACCTCACTTGTAAACCCATGTGTAACACTGTACTGTACGTTTTTAACTTCTGTTTTTATATATTGGAAATATAGTCACACAATGCCACCAAATAATGGCTATAATCGGAAATTTTTTTACAACATTAAGTTCCGTTTTAAGAGGCAAATTTTTTGTTCTGTGTTATCATCTGCTCCAGTGATAAAAAAGTAAGAAAGTTAAAGTGTTTGCAAGTGTTGTGCATTCACAGGGTCTATTGTGAGCCTCAACCTGCATCTGTCTTGCTAAGCTGGTACTCTAGTCCCCTAGCCAGCTTTCATAAGAAGTGGTAAATGTTATTTTTCCCTCAAGGCTGTGTCGTAATTAATTTTCGACTAGTCATTTGTAGACTGAATAACTTAGACTTTCATCATCTGTTGAAGGGCCCCATTTGAAAAACGCACACATCTTAACCTTTACAGTCAATATAAAGGTGTGTAAAAGTCAGCTTTGCCACCACAGCAATGACGGCAGCACTTATATTTTACCTCTAACATCTTATTTTATTATGTAAGACTCTTTTCTTTAAAATACAATAGCTTCAACCACTAGCATCTTCATCAGGTTTATTTAATTGTCTAATTTGATATTGATAGAACCAGCTCTGGCACTGTGGTACAGTAAATCTGTGGTAAGCCGACATGACTAACCACAGGTCCATTAGTGGTAATCTGTTCAGCCAGACATGAAAACTGGTGAGTAATCAGTAAACACTCTCCGCCTTCCTGCTGCCAGTACTTTTTTCTCTGTTGTGTTGCTTTCAAGACAGCATAGAAAATGCATTTGAGTCATAATTTCATTACCTACATCCATCGCCACTCTGGTGGTCAAAAGCACTATTTAAATACATCACAATCATTCAGAGCACAGCGGGTATCAAGGGTAACATATTCTCATAATTAGTGCTCACATATTAGTTATTCATTACCAAGATTTAATAATTAATGTCCTTAAATTACTAAATCATGGCCTCAAAATTATTCGAGTCACCCACTCACATAAAATGTTTTTGCAACAGGAGAAACTGAAGCTCAAGGTTGTTGTGGCTCCAGTTGGCTGTAAACAAGTGTTATGTGCACAGAGCAGATGCGCAATCAGAAGAGGTGACTACAGAGCTACATGTTTTTCCTTTAATTTATCATAACATTCATTTGTTTTTTGGTCCTTTGACTGTTTCTTTTCAAATCTGATGCTCAACAAGTCCTTCAAATTAAATGATGGAAGTTTGGCAAGTGGCAGTTTCATTGAAAGACTTTCTAGCACTTTTTGTTCACTATCTGCTGGTCAGCTTCAGCTGTTGGCTGAGCTCGGCACATTTTTATTTTGTTACATGTATATATGTTTTGAATGTTAGGTGCATCTTTGTCATAGCATTACAGTCGTGGTTTCTAACTGGTCCAGCTACAAGATCCAGATTTCACCTTAGTTATTGGTTCAAGGACAACACAGTTTAATATATTCAGTATCATATTTGCATTTGGCCATGAAGTCAAGCTAGTTCCCTGTTAAGCAGCTGTCTGTTATTCACTCAATCTACAGCAGGAAACAGCACTTTGAAATAAGTTATGTGCCACAAATTCACTGCACTTAAAAATAAAGAATGTTTTTTTTTTTACAAACTTGACACGTTTGCAAGCCATTTGCGGCCCACCAGTTGGGAACCACAGTTCTACAAGAGTAGTTTGCTTTTGTTCTTTTAATTTGTATGCAGTACTGTTTTGGCCTAAGATATACGATGATAGTTCTGAAGCACTGAAAAGCATGGAAAAGCTGGATTATATTCATGGACTAGACATTGACATGAGGTGTGTTTACATGGACATGAATTACCTATTTATAATTAGGAGTGTCCCATCTATGTGTGTGAGCATGCCTTATTCTGTTTATGAGAAACCCGCTGGAGTACTTTGAAAGGAACTGGGATGCATACATGAAATATGAATAACCCGATTTCTCTGTGCTCTTGTAAACACCATATACCGAATATGATAATAACAGGGATAAGCCTCACCTTAATCATGTCCAAGACTAGCATAACAGCTCCTAATGAGGGTCTTGCATTAAAGGTCGTTTGTAGCTTTATAATGTTGATGGTTCTGGTTTGGAAGAAAAAAAATTCCCTCAAAACAAACTAAAATCTTCTTCAGACATCTTTTACTGCAGCAACACACAGGAGACTGCATCATCTGTCAAACTGTCAAGAATTTTGGTTGTCACAGATAATGAGGACCTCAAAAAGTTAAAAAAAAAAAAAAAAAACGCAGAAAAATGTTGATTGCCTGAGAATATAATCTTAAGCGCTGCCTGACAGTTGAATGATAGACAAGCTATACAAAAGTGGGAGAGATCTGAGAGAAAGGCTTCAAGGATAAGGACTATCTTTTCTTTCTTATTTTCTTAACTCTGTGAATCTTTCCCAGCATGGTCAAGAAGTGCTTAATTCCAAAAACAGCCATTGAAAAGGGGGGAGTGATGTCTTAATCTCTGAAGGGCCATCTTATATTTGAGCCAGTTCCATGATTATTAATTCTAAAGTATACATTACTAGTCAGTGTTCAGTAATTGTTAAAAAATAGCTGTCAGTTCCACATTTCAAATGTTTGCAGTGAAATCAGTGGAAAATGTGAAACATTCTGTGCACATATTGGTCTTCATCTATTGTTTATCCACTTGGGGGCATAGCAACTACATAACAAGCTGAAAACACACACCTCTGACATATTAGCAATTTATAAACAGGTGTGCACTGACAAGGTCAAGTTGAGGTTTATCCAAAGGTTATGTAACCATTACTATGTAAGCCTACATTAGTCAACTATAACAGACAACATGATCAAATGTTGGATTGATTTTATGACAAGTTTCATCGTTATGAGAATATTAATTTTTCTTAAACTACGTTTATGCTCCTTTATCACAGAAGGTGATATTTGACTGTGATTCCACAGCAGAGTTTTAGCCTCCCACAGACTGTGAGATTTTAGCAATCTTTTAAGTTTAGTGCAAGCTCTTCCAGCAGACACAATGCAAAATTATCAATGACTTGAAGTTATGATTATGTTCACCTGCTGTATGTAAGTCCAAACCAATATTTACCAACTCCTTCTCTTCAAACCGTTAAGCTGCTGGATGATCCACTTTGTTCACTTTCTAGTTTTGACTTCATCTGTTCTCCCTTTCTGACTGATGCGGACTCATAGATTAAAAATTGATTTGGGGTCCGCACTTTCACCTGACTTTTACCCTTCTTAAAGTCTGCTTCACATAATGAGCCATTTTCCCAAACATTTTGTATACAGTTCACATCCTGCCGTCACTGGAGACCAAAGCCAGGAGCCAGATCCTCACAACCACCTACCTTCTTGTATAAGGAGGGTTTGGAAAGAAGGCTTTGACGAAAAGGTCAGGCCACCTTTTGCTATTGAAAATCATTGGCTGCTAAAGATCATGACATTAAAGGTATGAGCCGAGGGGCCATAAGAGAGCAGCAGAGAGGAAGAACAGATGGGGCCATGGTGGCAGAGATGGACGGATGGAGAGATGAGAATAGAAAGAAAAAGAGAGTGAGACAGAGAGTTAGAGGGAAAAAGAGGACATGGAAAAAAAGACAGACAAGGAATGCAGCTGGTTGACATTGAGAGACGGAAGTATTTGGCTCTTTTACTTAGTAATGACAATGAACAAATACTCCAGTACAATTAAAAGTCCTGCATATTAAAATTCATCACAAGTAAAATGACTCATGACGAATATTGACTGCTGCCAGATTGTTACAAGTTACTGATGAATCAGTCTGTAAGAAACATTTCAATGTAGCTTGTCCAAATAGTGCCACACTATAGTAATCAACAACAACAACAATAACTACTACTTCTACTACTATATTAATACCTGATAAGTTGCAAGTTCCATTCTGCAGAGGCAAACCATTTGTACATTTGCACGTGCATTTATACATAGCAAATATTTTGAAACATTACATTTTAATTTTATGTTGTGACAATGTGTTGTGAAGTTTAGGCACACAAAATAAAACTTGGTTACGATTACGAAACAATTGTGTTTCGGCTTAAAATATCTAGTACTTGCCAAAATCACAGATGAAAATGTGTTGACCTTGCCTGTTAATGTTAATTAACGTGAAATTAAAAAAACACAGCTGATCTCAAACAGTGGTTTGCTGCTTGTTTGTTTGGCAGCTATCTTGCTTAGGTCTCACATTATCCATCATCCCACCTCCTCTTGATGACAAATTCAGCTCATACATATGTAATTAGAGCTACTTTAAAAATGTATGAGATGCATTTAAAAAAAAAAAATCTCAGTTGCAGAAACGTACCATGCCAACATTTTCTTCTGGTGAAATCAGGGTGAGAGCCAATCACAGACCTTATAAACTTTGAGGGTTTTGTCCTGCAATGTCATTGCCATTTACCAAAAAAATGCCAAAAAAAAAATTAATTAATCAAATTAATTAGACAAGTGTTCATGTTGGTAATTTAGACAAGACTGAGACTATAGAAGAGCTTATGTGATTGGTTGCACTAAGTCTGTGGCACTTGTATAGCAGACTGCTGCTGGTTAGTTGCTAGTTATTGTGACCGTCTGCTCTGTCGATGATAAAATATTGATGCCACTGCTTTATGCTAAAATTTGATTGGCTATCACTGCCCAAAGACAGCGACATCTTGTAACAAACACACAAAAAAATCTATTTAATTCTAGTTGGGCTTTAAATGAAAATGTGTTTACATGTTGCATTAGTATCCAGTGCAGAAGATCACCAAGGCACCATGTTTTAGAGAGTGAGAGACAGGAAAAAAAAGGGTAAAAACATTTGTAAGACCATATATTTACGAAGAAAAAGCCAACTGAACAGTAATGGTTTTTTTTTCTCCTTTCAGCTTTGTTACCACAGAGTAAAAAGTTGAGCGTCTACAACAACTATAACATGCTTCATTGGAGCACCAAGCAGTGTTTACTGTCCTACTTCATGTGTTAAAAAAAACTGGTTTGAAAGCACAAACTGTTGAGCAACATTTTGCCATAAAAATCAATTTTCAACTTGGAGTGAAATGAGGCCAATGTGCTAAAGGCTGAAGAATTAGACATACTGTATGTAGGCTAACGCTGTGCTAACAGAGACTCAGTGGAACCAAATGATTAGAGCAGCAGTCAAACCCTGCAGAGCAAACAGTGAAGAAGTCATGCTCCTATATCTGCTTTACAGTGTGTGTGTGTGTGTGTGTGCGCATGTCTGATTTATTTTTTTAGTCTTTTGTGTTAGTTTTTTTAAAGGCACAGACAAATGATGCTTTCCTTCTCATAAGAGCATTAGATCAGTGCATGTATAGTATGTACATGTGGCCTAACAGACAAGGGTCATAATTAATAGATAGATTAGATTTAGATTAGATAGATAGAATAGATAAATTAACAGAGGTGTGAAGTCACGACTTGTTCTCGAGTCAGACTTGAGTCAAAAATTTGATCCAAACCTGACAAAATTAAATACGACTTGCAACTTGCCATAGACTTAAACACCATGACTTCTTGGCAGAGACGCAAGATCTTACAACTTTGTTTGACATTTGAAATTGCACACATAATTGTAAGTCAAGGATATTACTAATATCATATAGTTTGCAAACTAATGTTTAGCTAATGTTAACTTAAATGCTGACTAAAAAACTTGTTTTGACAAATAAATACAAATTTAAAATGCATTCATGCTTTTTGTAAATCTTATATATTATCATTCTGTTGTTAACATTTTTTTAAATTTGGTGAATAGCTCATTACGACTTGTTTAGGATTTGAAACTCAAGTTTAGGAGTTGGACTTGACTTGGAACTTGACTCAGAACTTGCCTATTTTGACTTAGGATTTAAGGTGCCAGGACTTGAGACTTACTTGCAACTTGCAAAACAATGAATTGGTCCCACCCTTTGAAATTAACCCCTGACCCTGCAGGTCTCCAGCTGTTGAACCTTATTGGAACAAATGTTCTTTCAGAGGCCAGTCAAGTACGTAAAATCGATGTAAACTCATATACAGGAAAACACTTTTGCTACATCTGCATGCATGTACTCACCTAGTTATTGAATATATTAAGGTATTGAATGTTAATCTGTTTACATGAACCTTTGATTTCCTGCGACTGACTGAACCAGTACTTCCATCAATAAACCAGCTAATAGAATATTTCTGATAAAAAAAAAAAACAAAAAAAACAACAGCATCAAGAGTATGAGGAGGGTCAGCTTCTGAGGAAATTCCTGCAGAGCAGTGTGCTACTTCCATGACAAATGGGATAACCTAAGATAGTACAGACTTGCAGTTGTGAAGAATCTTTCTTGTCTTCTGACAACTCAAATAATTTTTACACTGCATGTCACATTTGCCCAGTCACACTCAAGCATTAATTAAGTTAAGTATCTTTATCAAGGATACTTCAGAATAGGGACTGGAGGAGCCGGAAAATGAACTGCTGATCACCCAATTGGTGGATGACTCGCTGTACCTCTTAAACCACAACCAACTAGAAAAACAACAGAATTTGTCATTTCCTACAGACAGTGAATGCTAGCTCCTTTTAACCATTACCACAATCTTTTTTTTAACCTTAACCAGGTAATTCGTGTTGCATCGGCCTAACCAAACGATAACCATGGTGATGGCAGATCACGATTTTGTTGTTAAGGTTGGAGGACTTTTTGTTGACTTCCAAATGGATCAAGAACGCTGCCAGTATTCAAATTTGTCTAGCGCTACCAACAGGTTGACATTGTTGGCTTCTGACTCGACAACTATTGGATAGATATTCATGTAACTGTTCCTGGCATGATGAACTTAAATAACGTGTAATAACTAAACTGGTGATCCTCTGACTTTTCATCAGCCATCATCAAACACATTGTCTAATATTTTGGTCCATGAATGATATTCCCATCAGCCTCAGGTGTACTTTGTCTTTGTGCTAATTAGCAAATGGAGTACCCCACTAATGAGTCCTAAATCCCAGAGATTAATTAACATTTCAGCACCCCCCAGTTCCCTTGTTTAAAAGTCAATTGTTTTTTTTTTTTTTGCATTTTAGATGTCTGAAATAAGGTATTTTCAGGTTTTGTTCTACAACATAAATGCATCAGTAAATACCCTACTTACAGACTTTGAACTGTATATGTGTCTTAAAAAAGGCAGTTGCTAACAAGTGGCTAAAGGGGATTACAGAATGAGAATGTCATCACATTGAGCTGCACCCAACAAAAAAATACTTTTATTTACTAATAAGCAAATATTATTGTAACATTTTGTTAAATTTCATGAAGTCATGGAAAAAATAATAGCTGTAAATAGGTCTAAACCATGCTGCACTTTGTCAACAGAAATGTTTTAGGCATGAGTAATTGTTTACGGAGTGGTACGAGATCTTGTCCTTTCAACTCAGTTACGTGCTGGTAAATGTAAATATCATGAGACACATGTTTAACTATGAGCCTGCTTTGAAAAACTTTAAGGAAGCGTTTTGTAGCCAGCGTTCTGATGATTGCACAAATGTGTCAGTAGCAGCTAATTATGCTTTCTGGGAGAATATGGATCATGGTGGTGTATAATTACTGTAAACATTCCTGAGCCTAATTACAGTTAACATCCACTGGTATACATTACTGTTTCAGAGGGCTTGTTAGGGGAGATTTCATACATTTCTATGCAAACACAGATGCATATTCTCTTGATCATTGTGGGTCTGCAGAAGAAAGGGCTCTGGGGAATTTCTGAGTCTGTAGGTGGCTTACAGAACAAAAAAGTGCTTTGATTTGTGCCACCAAATGTAGATATGGTTAAGCAGTGACTATAATTAGGCCTTCAAGGGAAAGAAAGTATCTCATTTCTCCCTAGGAAGATCATATACTGTCTGTCTTATAAGAAAAACATGCAAAAGTCCCATATCACCCTTCACATGTTATTCTTGGTCAGCTTTTCATGCATGCAGTAACTGTCCCTCTCCAGCCCCTGCAACCGTTTTGTTGGACTTTCTGACTTCTGACTCGGTAAAATCTTTGCAGAGAAAAATGTTGCAGAAAAGACCCGTGTGTGCAGCCTGAAGCAGGTGGAAATAACTGGCAGCACACCGTCAGCAGTTGGTGAAAGTGCTGACCAACACAAAGCACTCCATCAACTAAACATTAAAGAATCAATATTGTGAAAAACAAAACTCGACTCTACGAGGGGCTGGAGAATGGGGGGGGGGGGGGGGGGGACAACACCTCCCTCTCCTATAATAACTGCTGCTGTGGTAACACCAAAAATAAAACTCATGTTGGTGTCGAGGGAGTTAATAGCACTTTATCACTCCTCAGCTGAAAGGGACAAAACACGTCTGAATGAGATCAAAGTGACTATAATAGATATATTTATAATAACGTATGAAATGACAATGTGAAAACGATGCAGTGTAATAGGGGACGTCCATATGAATTCACAGAGAATAATCAGCTAAATCTGCAGCTCCTTTTGGCTTTGCAGACCTTTTCAATCAGTTTGAGCTGATTGACTATCTGTCTGGGTCATAACTTTACTGTTCTGGTTCACTCTGACTGCTCTCGTTGCATGGTTTTCAAAGAAAAAGCAGAAAATTCACTGAACACTATCTGCTCAGCAGCAAATAGTGGACAGACAAATTTAGTGATTACAGCTGATGAATGTATTGGAGCATTTACCTGCCAAAAAATAAATAAATAAATAATAAAAAATCGACAAACAAAAAAAACTTTTAGATATCTCCAGAGCTGGTGGAGACCGGAAACATAGTTAAAAGATAAAAATATTGGTTTCTGACAGTTTTTCTGCCAAAATCAGCTGCTGGTACAGCTGCCATAAATGATACTGGCCCATAAAATCAAAACCCAAGTAGTGTTTGCAGTATGGTTTGGTTCAATGTTGCTTCAAAAATCTGTAGTTGCATTTACCTAAAACTGTTGAGGTCCTGAGATGCAAGGCATTACTGATTTTTTTCTGAAAATTTAAGTGCAATAAAATAAAAAAAATAAATAATGAGCTAAATTATACTAAAACACAAAACCCACTATTTGTTGTTGTTATTTTAAGATTTTCTTCTTTTACCTTTAAATATCATTTCAAGTACACAATAAATTTTGTTTTGCCAGCTGGATAATCACGGGCAGTTTATGTTTACAGTGTTGAGACATCATTGTGCACATTTAAATGCACAAAATGGGATATATAAGATATTGTATTGTTTTCTGAAATGAGTTTCTCCAGGTTTTTCACACTGGACAGGGTTCAATTTACATAAAATATATATTACTCAGATTGCCACCTTGAGCACTGATTGTGTCCTCTGAGTGAACTCTATCATTGACCTGAGATTAATAAAATGATTATTGCTGACAAACTGACATGTTACACCAAAGTCTATACTGTATGAGAGGCATACAGCATGTTGTACACTTTGTATATGTGTGTCTGTGTCAGTGAGTCCAGTTCTCTTTCTGTCTCTTCCTCTCTGGTTGTCTCACTGTTTGACTCTAATACGACACCTGGTGGCAGGAGACATCCACTACAGCATGACACTGACCAAGCATGTGGTTTTGAGTACTTGTTATGTAATAATCTGTGTGTGTTCTGCACTAATGGCTTCAGTGCGTAGTAGGTCTATGGTTGGAGTTGACCTGTGAGATTAGTCTGCTGCTGGTGGTTGTTACTAGCCTGTGCAGGGAGAGCAGAGAACTGGGCTTACTCTTGTGAACTGTGTTTAAAAAATATTAAAAAATTGCAGCACAAACATTTTGTTTGCATTGTTACTCCACATGTGTCTTTCTTAACATAATTGTCTTTGAGAGGTGCTTGATGCAAGGAACAAAAAATCCAGGTTTTTATCAGCTTATTTAACAAACTGTGGCTATTTTATTTGACAGCAGTGAGCCTCATCTTTATGCTGAAAGAAAAACTGTCTCTGCATGGTTCGTGAGATGAGAGTTTTTCCCTCAATAAAGGTAAAGCATCACATTATGATTCTTACATCAGAATCTAAAAAAACAAATATGTCAAGTTTGGTGGATTCTAACTAGAGCACAAACCAATCTTTAACAATCATGCTGGAAGCAATCCATTATAAGAAAAGCTCAGACCAATTCATAGACCAAGAAAAGACTCAGTAGACGAGAATACATCGCAAACCATGAAGCAAGTTAGGTACTGAGTAAAGAGGGACTCTCTTTCACTTACAGCAGTAAACGGCTGAATACAACAGTTCATGTGTTCTCTGAGTCTTGCTGAAAAGCATTCTGGTAAATGAAGGAAACTAGTAATTCCTGTTAAACTAGACAAGACACATTTGAGGCAAATGAGGCAAAACAAAATTCACAAAAATTAATCACGACGCAATACAGAAGCAGCAAAAATCACAACACAGTGTAAAAGCAGTTAGCATTTATTCTAAGCACCATTGATGGCAATGGTTGTCTATCTACTGTCCACCCCCCCTAATGTTTGCAAACAAAGACGTGGCTATACCATGAACAAACAAAATGCTTTTAGAGCATCGACTCAAAGGAAAACCTGCAACAGGATGTGAACAACCTCAGTTTAATCTATATATGTTTTAGAAGAGAGTGAAAGTATATTGAGTCATCCGTCAATTCAGTTGGAACTCTGAGCTTTCCCACTAGTTTCACTGATTCAGCTGTTGTTTTGCCCTCGAGACCTTCAATTGTGTCCCGGTGTACCCAACAACCAGCCATTTGAAACAAATAGGTCAACTCAGGTTGAACGCAGAGGGAGAATAATAGTGACATTTGACAGCCACCATTTTCCAAAAGAAAATATAAGAAAGAAAAAAAAGGCACAAATGTGCTCACACTCAACATCTGCAGGACTTTTTTCCCTGAAAGACTATAAACAAGATGATTGACAAGTGTCCTCTTTCTCCCTGTGGAACTTTCCCTAGTGATGGACAGAGGAGGTCTTCTGTGTCACAGGACAAGAGTAGTGATGGAGGAATGTGAAAAAATGACAGAAAATCAAAGAATCTGAGGAAGGAATTCAATTAAGGAAGAAGCTTCCAACAAAGTATTCTGATGTGCATCTATGACATGTGTTCAAATGATCAAATGAAGCAGTAAATTCTGATTAAATTAATTAGTCACACTTTATTTTATGGGTCCATCATTTCTGAATCATTTCTTAGGCATCTTTTCTATGTAATTCTAGGTAAAGATAAAAATGGTGTACAGCAGTCACGCAAAAAAGAGAGAAGCCTCCAATAATATTATAAATTATTTTCTACAAGAACACAGAATATTAACAACTAATTGCATTTCTTCTAACATCCATCACAGGCAACCAGGAAGTGCGCTGGGCTTTGAAGCCAATTTTCGTGGAGACTAAACTGTGGAATTACAACTCCCAAGTCTGTCATGTGATGCCATGTGGCCACAAAAAAGCTTTTTCTCTCAGACTTACATTGGGAAAGGGATGTTTGTAAATCAGTGGCTACATTTTTGGGGGGATTATTACGATAATTTTTTATCGATAATTTTATATCGATTACTTGATTAATGTAACACCGAATTTAACGTAAATACCATTTTAAAACTTGTCATACACTGCAGGGCATTATTCCCTGACAAAAAAATGCCCAGTCTTAACTGGTAATCTGTGTTTTACAGTCTGATTTAAAGTCTCACCAAAATAAAATTAATGCAAGAGCTTGTTCTATTAAAGTAAAAGGTATGTAGTGCAATCTACATTTAGCAATACAACGGCAAAACAGAATAAAAAATGTAATATTCAAGTCACTTTTGTCTCTTTTATACAGTAACAAACCTCAAATCTAGCAGTCCAACAAAACATCTTATAATAAAATTAGTGCAATTTGAATAACACTATAACTTTCTCTAACAGAAATAATTATATCTAGTACATTCTTTCTGCATCAAAATAGTCCAGCCTATCTATAAGCAAATATTCCTCTCATTTATGAAGTTATACAAGCTCCTGCACAGCTGACAACCCCACCCTGTAAATGTTTTAAAAAAAAAAATGCATTGTATCAGCAACTGATGGCATTATGTCCACAGAGACACAGACAGATAGCTTTTGTTTTGAAAGGGAAGCAAGGAAGTTTAGGTTAAACAAACATCTTTGTATTTCCTCATCTCTGTGACTTTAAATTGCAGTTTAAAATGGTATAGATCAACAAACGCCAATGTCACGCGTAAAAAAAACAGCTAGCCACCATTTCTATAGATGTGCTGCAGCTGACATGCAGCTCAGACACGCCTGACAAGCGTTGCTTGGGAGAACAGGGTGAACGCTCTAACATGAGCGCCGAAACAAAAAACAACATGCCTGGCGCTGCTCACACTCATACTACGTGTACTGTGTGAAATGGTGCTGTGAAACACCCAAAAGACACAATTTCTTTCCAAACAACATAATTAAATATTCCATCTGTATCTGGTTGATCATGCAAAGCACAATCAAATCTCTAGTTACAGAAAATGTGGTTCTAGCATCATTTCATTACATGGAAAGCATTAAAAGTATTTATTGTGTTATTGAGGAAATGTTATCACATCTGCCTTCAGATATCACATGATGACATCATTTGTGAAAATTAAAAAAATTTTTAAAAAAAAACCAACCTCTTGGATTCAAACCGAGCAGTTGGTGAAAGTCCGAGAGCAGCGCAGAGCTTTGACCCTGATGCTCTGTTAAACAGCTAATGCTTCCCATCCCAGGTGGAAAATGCTTCTACTGCCATGTTGGCTTCTTTCTGAACAACACACACACACACACACACACATACACACACACACAAAAAAAAGCGGTGTGTGCTCAGTGTTTTGCTGTGCTGCAGCTCGTCTGTATCATCACACTCGACTGACTCTGAAATCTGATCAGGGCTGCTGGGACCCTAAATGACTGTGAGAGAGGAGGAGAGGCAGGAATCAGTGTGTGTGTGTGTGTGTGCGTGTGCATGTGTGTGTATGTGTATGCATCAAAGTGTGTGTGTGTGCATCAGAATAATGAGTGAGAAAGAGAAGGACAGAAAGGAGTACAGTCAGGCATTCAGTATTATTTTGTTTCTGCATACTAGAATGTTATTAGTGGATGTCTATCGACAGACTCTCTACGCTGTGTGTGTGTGTGTGTGTGTGTTCTGATCTTTGGGATGACCAACTTTTGAATTTTAGAGCCTTTGAGTTTGTCTCAAATTTATTTGTCGCTTCCACCATAAAAAATACAGCTGAATGAATTTCTCTCAGGGTATAAAAAACAACAAAACATCAGACAAAACATAATTTTTTTGGATGTTTTGGAAAGTGGGACTTTTTAAAACATGACAACATTTTTAAATATGTGAAGAAAGTTTGAGTGAGATCATCTTGTCTGATCCTCATTTTCTCAAAGGGAAATGTAAAGAACTGTTTAAAAAGATTTGTGGTGCTCCATGTTGACGTTGTGCAACTTTGCACCATCCTAAAAACAATATGATTTCTTCATAGGTTGAGCTATGATGTCATGCTCAGCTGTTTTAGAGCTATGGCACAACTAACGTGATTGTTTATTTAATAATCACTACTCCTTCTGGTCCATATTTCACCTCACCAAGCCCTTGAGGCCCTTGAGCAAAAAAGACATAATGTGTAACACAACAGCATCAGCCTCCAGTATGACCTGTAACTTGCGGACGTCACTGTCTCCCCAAATTGCAGACATTTCAGCCATTCTTCTTCTCTGAGTTAGCCGCAAACTGCTTAGTGTTTCCCACAGAATTAGGATCTATATGTGGTACTGGCTGACAAAAAAAAATCAGTGCCCCCTCTCAAAATTTTTGCAGGTCTGTGAATGCAGCACAGCCATCTTCATGAGCTTATTAAATCCTCAGCAGCAGATTGATTCGCTGGGTGAATAACAGATTTGACAATTCATTCAGAGCCGATCAGATCAACAGGCAGAAAAAGAAACTGATGCAGAGCGAGTGAAAGTAATCTGTTTCACTGTAACTCTGTGTGGTGTTCTGCTGCTCCATCTTTGACCAGAGTACACTTCACCCTCCGACAGTGAGGTGCCATAAATAACCAAACGCTTTTTAAATCTCACGCAGTAGGTCGCACACATAACATGCTGTCATAACGTCCCACTTGACTATGTTCCCATCCTGCCGGCTGTCCCTTTATACACAGACATCGCATTGGCAATATTACTACCTTTATTGCCTGCTTGAGGGTAAGACAACTCTGTCCCTCATTCTGCCATTGTACCTTTCTATAAAGAATGGGAAGGTGGAATAACAGCATGACATTCCTACCTTTAACAGGCAGCATAAAGGGGCTACAGCCTGTAAAAATCCTACTGCCATGCACTTGTTGCATGATTAAAATAGGCTGGTTTAGGGTTAGGCAAAGCATTATGCCAATGAGTGTCCTCACAAGTAGAGAGGTGCGTGCATGTGTGGGTGTGTTGCTGGCAAAGTCTCAAACATGTCCTGCTGTGTGAGATTTATGAGATGAGTCGTGCAAAGAACAGAATCAGAACAGAATCCTACTGCCCCACCCCTCACTCCCCTACACACCCACACACCCACACACACACACACCCACACACCCACACACACCCACACACACATCCACACAGACATGATAACATCTTTATTATTTCAATGTTTTTAGAATGTCTTCACTTGTGTGAGTGTTTATATTTGTTTACATGGCAGATAGATAACGGCAAACACCTTTTTTGTTTTGATACCATTCTGTTACTGCATTACAATGTGTGTGTGTGCATGTGTGTGCATGTGTGTACATGTTGTCACTGTGGCTTGTAGTTGCAGTGATGTCTTGGCACTAACAAGGTGGTTGAATGGAAAGATAAAAAATGACAAGTGAGGAGACAGAGAGAGAGAGAGAGAGAAGGTGTGGAGGGCAGAGTGAAATGAAGCTCAGTCTCTCTCTCTCTACAAAAACAATGTTAGGTATATGTTATTAAGAGTCAGAAGTGTAAACCCAAACACATCTGTAATTGATGCATTTTAAACTGCGAGCGAGTTTATGAACTACCACAGCAGACGAGCTAACAGCTAACGCGATAGCCAGCCTTGGACATGCCAGAAGTAGTCAATCACAATTCAACTCTCTAAGATATTCCTATTTTCTCTGAGTTATACCATTTCATCCAATATAGGGTTACTGAGTAAATTACAGTATATTTAGCATAGTGAGTATGGCAATAACCACTCCAGTTAGCATTTCATGTGGGTGAAGGCAGCCCAGCTTCCCTTAAAATTCAGGCTATTTTGGACAGTCAAATTTGTGTTTGTTAAAAACGAGTTGGGATGAGAATGTGCAGGCTATATGCGTAAAACTGACATGACTTTGACTTGTGAGTGACCCTGGGAAAGTTCAAACAAATCCTAGATCTCTTGTATCTCATTGGCAGATCTTTGAGACCTAAAATATTCAGAACTTTTAATTTCTGTTACCTCGTTATCCAAATCGCATTCTTTAATTAAAACATGGCTGTGTTTCTGCGGGCTGTGTTTCAGTGTGTCAGACTACAAAAAGGCATGGAAAAATGGAGGAAAGCTCACGAGAATATGAGCAGAGAGTTGGTAGAACTCCAGCAACAGTCACTTCCATCTTGTAACAAATTGGGGCAGATTTAAAAGGTTTCCTGGTTTCTTTCCCATCTATTTTTTCTTTGTCTGACCTCACACATGTTTTTGTTGTTATCCCCAAGCTCTCTTTTTAAACTTGGCCTACTGCTGTTTATTCACCCTGTGGTGCTTGTAACTTATCATCCATCATATCTGCGTCACGTCTTCCCGGACTGTCGCATCTCTACCTTATCTGACCCGTCACAGCTCCTAAGCTGCTTCTAAGACTACATCTCTCCCTCCTGCTCTCCCCAACCCTGTCCCTACTTTTTACTCTTGTCTCTTTCACATCTCTTCTCCCTTCTTTCCACCTTTCCTCTTATCTCTTCCTTTCCACCTTGTGCTTCCTCTATGATCTTTCTCCCCTCTATTCTTCCTTTATCTTTCTCTCGACTATTCCTGTGTTAGGACCACCCATGTTTCTTTTCTATCCTCCTCTCCACGTGATAAGGAGCCCAGGTGGCATGATGGATTTCAGCCAGGCCAGGAACAGTTTGCTCTCAGGCTACAGCGGCTCTGGATTGTGCTGGATAAGCAGGTCAGATGGAGTTGGCGTTTGCGAAGAGAAAACAGCTGACAAGAAGCAATAAGAGGAGCAAAAGCTTGGCCACCCAGAGATAAATGCATCTCGTTTTTTACGGAGGGGTGGGGCGGAGGAGAATAAGCCATTTCCACGTGAACAGCTCAGAGGAAAGAAAGAGGAAAGTGGGGGAGATCTAAATCAGAGTCACTTTATCCGACAAGTATGATAAATGTGCAGGAATATGCCTCGGAGGCACTGGTGCAGAGAGGTTGGCACCTCACAGAGTTTCCCTGCACATGCTTATGATGGAGAAAAAATCTGATCCATAAAGAGCAACAGACAAGCTTACAGGTTTAAAGCAGGTTTAGGGAGCGTGGAAAGGTGCATGCAATCAATAAAATGTCAGGAAAACTGCAGCAGAGCTTTAGATGGAAGCAAGAAATTAGAGGTTGAAGTGGTAAGACCTTCATCTCACCGGTCTGTTGTAGCTTGCCCTTTACTCCCATTATTTACAGGCTCATAGTGAAGTTACTACCACCTGTTTTTTTAAAGTATTAACTCTGGTTCCTCGGCCAGTTCCATGCAGGATTCTTGGAACCTCTTACTATCTAGCAAACCGGTCCGCATTTCCACAGTAGCATCACTTTGGCTGATCACATTGATCACCTGCAGGCCTATGTTCTGTCAACACATTCTTACTCTGAACTCGTCACATGGTGACATTCAGTCAGTGACCTCCCAAGTCAACTTATAACATTTTAGGTACCCTTGCCACATCAAGCTATGACTTGCCGGGATGCCACTAAGGTGATGTCAACAAATGCACGTGGTGGGATGATGTCATGGTGGGTTGATGCAGCCTGTTACGTGATGCCATCAAATGCATGTGTGGTAGTATGAAGCAACATTTTCATTCACGTGTGGAGGTAAGAAAGTAAGCATGGTTTAAACTTCTCTATTTCTTACTTTCCATTTATTAAACAACAACAATTTTTGTATTCATTCACATGACTATGGGCTAACATTCTGTTACCCTTAAACATAGACATACTGTAGGTATTAGCCTTGAAAATCCAGTATTGATTGGACGAGAGCATTAACCAAACAGGCAGTTTGTGATAATAAACACTGTGTCCTTGATAATGTGACCTGAGATAAACAGTAAACTGACACTTGTGAGCACTCATTTTATGTATAGGATTATTATTTTCTTCAAAGAACCTTTTATAAATGTGGCAGATCAGTTACAAAATAATTGATGTCAGCTCTCACCCCCTCACAAAGTAAACAAGGTCCTCTTGGATCAGCACGGCTTAGATATAATTCTAATGATAGAAAGTGAAGAGAAAAAAAACAAACAGGGCCAGTGTCTCTATGAGAGTGTTAACTAAACACATAACCCTTAACCTTAACCTACACTGGTTTTAGAAAGTGCCAGCTGGCATCGTATTGAAGACCCCCCACCCACACATCACCCTGCTGGCTGTGGATCACAAAACCACCCACTGATACCTCCTATCCTCTCCTTTGTTGTTTCTGCTCTCCGTTTCTGTTTTTATCCCAATCACACGAACCAAAACAACTGTAGGCAGCGAACTGTCCACTCACATAAAATTATGTGTTTCGCTGTTAGTTGTTGGGTATTTTTTTCCAACCCAAACGAATTCCAGACACTTTGAACGTCTGCCAAAGTGCACTGCCGCTGCACAGGTGGCATAGAGTGGACTCTTGAATTTATTAGGATAGAGAGAACAAATGATTCATCTTCTACTGTAACCTTCAGTCCGGCAGCAGAATTAAACAATAAAGCAAAAACCCATAAAACATATTTACTCTGTGTAAACCAATTAAGAACCTAGACTATAGAATTACATCACCCCAATTTGGATAGAAGAAGAATTTAATAGAGTAGTGAGGTAAGTTTGGGAGTTTATTGCACTCCAAAATAACAAGTCCTTGGACCTAAATATCATAATGGGTGATTTGAGTCAATGCTGTTCAAAATGCAAACAGTGGTTACTGTGTCAACAGCCTGTCTGATTTTTAGACAAAAATGTCAATAAATACAAATTCTGCAACCCTACAAAAGTTAGGAAAGAACATCAAATAAAGAGCACTTTAAAAAAAGTGACAGATAAAGTGATAAAGATGCAGACACATCACAGAACAGCTGCTCTTGAATGATGCATTGGCACTTAAAGATACCCGGTGGAGTTTTTGTAAACAAAGAAAGTTTTATTTACGTCCTTTCTTTATCACCATAATGTACTGTGCGCATTCTTAAAGCCTGACAAACATGTTGAGTGCATTTCTGTCCTAACACAACCTTTGCAAAGCTGATATTTAAATATTTTTAATAACCCGCACAGTTAAGATACATGTTTGTTGCTGGTGGTCCTCTTCCTTCCTGCCTTTACTTGTGTGTTGCTGAATTACCACAGCCATCTGTCAAACTGTTGAATACTATGAAACTGAAACTGAAACAACTCATCAAAACATTGCTCCATAGCACCATTAATGGTCAAAATCTTAATGCTAGTAATGTGCGTATGAGCGTATCTCTGTCCACAGTGAATCTGTTAAAAATGCACTTCTGTTACATTACATAAACCACTGTACCCCTCAGCTGTGTGCTCATGTAAACAAACCACATAGGATATCAGCTATGTGCTAGAGATCATACTTAAAATGTTAACACTAATAAGATGGATGAGCACGTGCTGTCTTCCGATGTTTGTGCTTTTTAAACTGAAAACACACATTTTACATGACATACAACATAGCCAACAATAAATCCGTTGTTATTAACAACGATCATTTCGAGAAACTTTTAGCTCCGGTTTGCAGGTTTTGGGGTTGGATACGGTTGATTAATGCATATCTTTGGGTTTTTAAAAAAAATCAGGACCCGCGCATCACCATTTTTAGCTTTACCGTTACTCCTTAATCTTGGAAAAATTCCTCGCAGGAATTCAGCTTTACATTTGAATTTGCAAAAACACAATGGGTTTTTAATTCAGACTATTCTGTCCAGGCACTTTATTCCAAGCGTGGCTATGTGAGTTTTGAAAGTAAAAATAACATTGTTGCTCTCACAAATGGAAAACTGAATTCACAGTTCAATAAAACACATCCTTGCTCAATTTAATGCACTAAGGAGTTTCACTGCTGTAGCCTTACTTGGTCTGGTATGACCAGTAGCTTACTGACTAATGTTGGCAAACTTCAGGTAGATATTAATGAGCTCTCTGTTTCCTTGATTGATGATGTATTACCTCACCCTATGAGTGAAAATAAAATTACTTTGGTTACGACAAGGTTATGATTGATAAGAGATATCTGGAGAGCATCAGCACTGACCATTATTATTTTTCACTTTTGTCAACACTGCAAGATAGGGCAATTAGTCAGCTAATTAGTAAAAACCCTGTTTGGAGTGGAGCCAGTGAGTGGCAAACTAGGTAGTGTCCTCAGTGTAAAATTACATATTAAATTGCTGTTTTGACAAGTAAAGAAGACAGTGCCTAATTATGCTAAAATACAAAATTAACACTATTAAGAAATGTAAAAGCTCATTTGTAAAAATCTTTGATCTTTCCCAGAGTTTTGCCTCTATGTTTTTTGGAGAGGCTTCCCTGTTTTTCCATGCTGTTATTTCAGCAATAGCTCAAGATAAGAGCTGTTTTTCAGGCCTTTATCATAAATCTCCATGTTGAGTTTTTAGTTCAGAGAGAGCAGCAGAGCAGCAAAAAAATCCTTACTCATTCAAGGCTCGGAGGCATGTGCTGTCAGTGCTGCAGAGCTCTTAATTTTGTCTAACTGACGCACAAACTCCTGCGGCGCACTTTGACTCAGGTTACAGCAGATTCTGCTCGCTCTTTCAGCTCAGGACCCCCAGAAAAATAAGAAAATGAATGCCTTCTCCTGGAGGCCAGAACCTTAAAGTTTTCCAGCTGGGACCACCAGAAATGTAGAGGGAAGTCGTGTTACTGCAGGACTTGACAGAATTAAAGCATATTTTAACTTTCGCCCTCTAGGTTGTTCCCATGTAGCCACTCAAGCTGTGTTCGGGTTGGATGTAGCAGTCTAAAAGTTATAGCTTGCGCCATGTCCTTAATTCTATGCAGCTTTCTTACAGCACACCAGGTGACTTTGTTTCAATGAGAATTAGAGCCCTTTAGAGCTTTAGAGCCCTGACACACTAAGCCGCCAGTCAACCTAGTTTTGCAGGATGTTCTGAAACATGCACACACTAGTTGGCTATTGTCAGCTGTTTATCAGGTGATTTGGCATATTGAATCAGTGTTGGAGACTGCAGAGGACATTGACTGGGGATATCACTCTGATTGGCAGTTCAACTCTGCAAAAAAGGAGAATTGGAAGTTAGGAAAGCAAACAAACAAATAAAGTCAAGAGAGCGTGAGATCGAAACTAAGTTGTATTTGGTAATGTTACTCTCTTAGCCATAGACCTCTAAAGATGGTTTGTAATTATTTGTGTTATTGTTCACTTGTGCACAGTAATAAAAATTTGTCTTTCAACATTGGGTTGTGTTGTTAATGTGCTAATTGGCTAACTAGCAACTTGAATCTCTCCTGTCAGTCTTACAGTTTTCATTTTTTAATAATAAATACAGACTTTCTGGGCCTTTAGTCTAGGCCTTAAGTCTCAGCACTTTAAGTTAAAGTACAAACACAGCAGTTAAAAAATACCAAATACAAAAAAGCTTAAGCTTTCATGCCTATATATACAAAAACACATCAATGTAGCATATAAGCATGTCAGAACTATCTCCTGTAGTGTTCTATGAATTATAAATGTTAAACCAAATCTTTAGTTCACTGTAAATATTGCTAGGTTACAGCAGCCAGAACTTAGTGGGAAATTTAACGTCAAGTTTACTGTTTCACTTCTGTTGAGCCCTTTTGCACAAGGAGCCAATGGAATCGTACTAGCGGTTGTGTTGGTCATAATAAGAAGTTGCCAGGTATGCATATATTTACAAGTGCTGCTATTCAATAAAAGTTTTCCAATGTTTCCTGTTTGAGTTAGAGAAGCACCCACCACTTTCTAACAAGTTTCAAACAACAAATATGATCTCCAAAGCAATAAAATCCTCATACATGTTTTACTTTACAAACCAGCATGACACTAAATCTGATCTTCAGACAGTGACCTCCCTCCGAGCACCAACTCAGACACAAACAGATTATTTTTCAGCCTCCTGCCTCGTCCCGGCTGTACCCTGCTCATCTCGTCCATCCCTGCAGCGAAGAATGAGGATTTAAGGGGCTGCATCACAATATAATGAGAACCAGGACGCCGACTGGCTGCCTTGAACCTGCACTCACCTCTATGATACCCATCTGCTTTACTTAAAGGAAAACACTACTCAGTATAAGAATTCATGTATGTTATTTATGAGGAGTCGAGTCTGTGTTCTCTCTAAGGCAGACAACAGGCACCTCGGGCTCATCTTGCCAATGGAAAAGAGTGTAGGGTCACACCACAGAGGTCAACATCACATATCATGTTTGGTCGATGGTTTTATCCACACAAAGCCTTGCAGGAGATTAACCGTCTGAAAAGCAACTTTCATACAGCTGAATGTTTAAGTAGCAACAGAGGAGGAAGGACTCTTTCTGTGCTGCTTTTAGCATGCCGTGACAAGCCATTTGCAGAATGGCTTTAAAGCGCTTTTTGGTACCGTGAGTGCATTCAGTTTTGAGTTAAAACTGAGTTGACCCCAGGCTGAGTCAGTGCCACCACTGCAGTCTGTGCTACCTGAGGCTATTTCCAACACCAGAAGAATATGAGTCACATTCAAGGCCTCACAATGGAGGACAGAGTATTTGGAGCGCCTCCATAAGAATGGGTGTTATACAAGAAATAATGCACAGCTAGGTGTCCTCATGTACAAAAAATATGGCAAAGCAATGAGGAATAATCCCACACTGTGAAGCAAGGTGTTTTATTTTCTGTGTCTTGCTAGTTTAGGGCAGTATGATGCCAACACTAACATTGCCAAAAGTATGTGGACACCTGGACATCACAGCTATATGTGAAAGTTGCACATGCCATTTAAAACAGGTGGTTCGCCTGTTATCAGGCCATTAAATGATCATTATCAGTGGTTATAAGTGTCATAGATATGGATTGGAAGGAGCTTGTTACACCTGCTATTAGGTTTTGAAGGTCATTTAAGGCTGGGAAAGGGCCGTTTACTTTAATTGTTAAGCGGGAACATCTCGTGACCATAGTAATTTCGACAGGAGCAAAGTAGGAAGTTAGGTGATGTACGAAAAAGAGCAAGAAAGTCCTTATCAGGCATAAGAAAGTGGGATTTATGTGTTGAGTGAAATCAAAGGCAACAATGAGTCTGATAAAGATGCACCTGGCGTTGAAACATGAGACCTTTTGAGACCCGTTTGTTGCCTCAAATCCAGGTGTTTCATACTTTTTGAAACATATGTCAGACAGTCTGTCCTGATGCAAGATTGCCCTATTCAAAGTGCACCAGACAGGCCTGTTATTGGCTTTAAAAATTGGCCAACATGCTGATTTCTGCCGAGATCACAAACCAATATATTTTTCTTTTACTGACAAAGTGATATGGTACAAAACATCAACCCTAAGTTGAAGTATTTTTTGCATTTTGCACAAAGAATGAATATTACATACACGGAAAAGCACTGTATTTCGTGTCTCCATCTGCACGATAAGAGTATGCATAATATGATTTCAATTCCAATACACAAGAGACTTGATGATCACTAAAATTAGGTGGGGATAAAAGTGGATACATTGATGTTGGTATCAGTTATTGGACAAATAGACTATTTTGATATCAGCATATCGGTTATCAGCAAAAAATCCAATTTCGTTCATCCTTAATGCTGACTAATTTTAACCAAATACAGTTGTTTTAACTGATGTACCATGATACATTGTAAATACAAAAAAAAGCAACTAAATGTAATTGATTACCAAGAGAGCAAGTTTCTCAATTGCTACATCCTTAGCAAAATGAATGCAAATCAGTGGCTTCCTGGAAGGTAGAATTAAGTCTTCGAACTGTATGATAAAAAGGGAAAAGTAGGTAGGGGAGGGAATGTTAAGTAGGCCATACATTTTAATAAAAACATTCCAAATCACAGAACTTTAGATTATTATTAAAAACATATAGCATTATGAATTGTATACCTTTGGCAATGAGAAAGTGGTTCTGGTGATTCATTGAGACTAATCTAACAGCCTGAAGCTATTCATCAGGCCAAATGACTCAACTGAAGCAACCACACCGAATCATTTACATAGCAAAGTCCTCCAACAATACGTCTGGCACTAGAGAGCTGTGGTTCGGCTGGCAGTGTCAGTGACTGGAGCCTCGACAGCTCAGAGAAAGCTTTCCAGAACGAGGACAGCACGGCTGCTTCAATCAGGAGCATCGCTTTCTACTAATCAATCAGGGTGAGCAAAGAGGCGTCTCAGGGGACAATCAATTTATTGTTTAGCGTGTTGGTTTTTTTTTTGGTCTGCAGAGTTTGGACTAGCTATAGTGGAGGAGAGAAGTTTGATACAATAATTTTGAAGAAAAAAAATGTTGACTAACATGGAGTTATTTAAATAAATAGGTATTGGATATCTGTTTACAAGAAGTTATCAAAAAATGCATCTTCGTGATTGATGCTGGAGGAAAAGAAATAAACAGAGAGGAACATAGACACCAGAATGAACATGTATTAGATGAAGTGAACTAGCAAGATAGAGAGCATGCAGGAGAAGGGAGGAAAAGACAAAGCAAACAAATATGAGCTAAGGAGAAAAAAAGCATTGTAACTCAAATGGGCTCCAGAGATGCTTTACTTCCCCTCACTCACTTTACCCGCAGGCTGTAGCTCTGCTTTAAAAATAACAAACACACTACCCATCATGCCATATGTTTAGTGTTCAACTGTAAGCATACAGTGTGTTTACTGTCAGTGGATTGTTTTACCAGTCAGCCTGCCACAGTGACAGACCAACGACAGTCAGGATCCAGTCAGCAAAATCAGCACTGATGGTTGGTTATAAATCGGAGCAAATGATGCAAAGATAAAGACAAACTGGCAGCTTTTAGATGAGTGAGTGGGGGGTCGTTGCTTCAGGTGCATTCGATAAAATGATATGGGATCCAGTTAATCCAGTTTGGTTGACCATGAGTTTTAAAGCATTCAGAGAGCAAAACACTGCACAGCTATGAGACATGATTTTACAGAAGCTACTTATCCTTTATTAAAATCTACTATATATGTATTGTCACTTAGGCAGGAATATATTTTGGTTTTTTTTGCTAGAGCCTCTGTCATGATCCTAACCAACCCTCTCACCCCGAACTCATCTGTCAGTGCTTTTGGCATATGAGCCAAAAAGCCACCTTCAGCATCCAGCTGTAATGTGGCTGGGCAGCGTCAGATGACAACGCTGTCGGACAGAACCAGTGGCGTTGTTACTGTATGCTGGCAGACAGCGTCAGGTAATAACGCTGCTGGTAACGAAGTAATATTATGAGTGTGCTTATAGGGCACATTGGTGGGTAGGTTGATGGTTCCCAAAAACAACAGACTTCTGCGCAATAGTGTGGAGTTTGCTTCTTGTGTGGATGTGTGTGTGTGTTTTCTGCACCTTAGCATGTGCCTCTTTTGCCTAAACCAAACCGTCTTTTACTTTGTTGCCTATTCCTAACAATTGTGACAGTCCGCAATGCTGGGTAAACATAAGGACCATGCTGCTTTCTTCATTTCTTCATGCTGTGACGTTACAGTAACAGGCTGTGTCATCCCACCATGACGTCATCCCACCATGTGCATTTGTTGACATCACTGTAACATCCTGGAGTGTAAACAGCTGACAAGTTCAGAGTAAGAACGTGTTGTAGTAACCATGCCAACTTAATATTCCTGATTAAAATTAATGAGGAGGTTGGACTGGACTGTGATCCCTCACTGACTTCCCACCAGTTACTATCATTCAACCAGCCCATTTGGTGGAAAAGAATGTTGATGTTTCTGCAAATTGCACATATGTTGTTTCTTATATATGCATGTTTCATATGTATCAAATCGACATTTCCAAACAGATGTGGTATATGAGCTGACTTGGTTATCGGGAGGTGGAGGGGATGGCGTGTCATCTTGGCAACATATCTGCTAAGTTGCAAACCACTGTTCAACCAACAAACAAAACTGGTTGTGATCTAGTGAGTCATTGCTGTTTTTCCATTGGCTTTTTAGGCACCAAATGTAGGTCTTTTGTAGTTACCTGCTACCCTGTAGCCAGTTTTTCCAGTAGGGAATAGTGCCACAAAAAGAAGAGACACTGCTGACTTTCCAGTCAGGATTGTAGCATTAAAAGCGGTTGGTTTTTTTACTAAGACATTGCTGCTTTTCCAGTAGGAATTGTGAACCCAAAAGCAGGTATTTCAATCCAAAAAATAAAAAAAAATGATAGAGACAGTCACAGTGCAACACACTTGATGTGTTGTGGATTGATGCATTATCAATCAAATCAAAGTTTCACTGTTCCTCCTTTAACATTCAGTAAAATACTCTCTGCTGTATACATTTAGGCTGGTTGCAGAGTACCTGCAAAAAGACTTGTACGTATTTTAAAAATCTGACTGCTGCTAGGCACGGAACAACTCTGTTTGGTAGTTTTCCATTATCTACTGATGATGATGGTGATGATGATGACAATCAGGAATTTGGCTGTTAACAGATGGTGGCCTACATTAAGGATAATTTTCCATTGAATTTCTCCATCCATTACAGGAGAAGCTGCAGACATTTAAGACAATGATGACAGTGATGAGACTGATGATTAGCATATCATCCTTTCAAAAGCAACATACATTTTCAGACAAATGTCTAAAGCTGGACATTTTAATAGCTGCTCAATAATGAGTTCTAAGTTTTCATGCCAGCAATCAATTTGTCAAAAGAGCTGTCACAGTTTTATAATTGTGGATGTGTCAATTTGGAGTAAAATTATAAAGCAATTTTCTGGGTGCGAGATGATGAGTCCATGACAACTATCCAAGATGAGCTTTTAGCTCTGACCTCACACGAGGGAACAACGTTATTTATAATGATATGTAATGTGATGCTCACATCTGCATACTGTGTGGTGTAATAACAAAGGCACACACACAGTGACTGTTTAGAGTTTGATGGACAGAAATAGAGACCCTCTGCACAGATGCAAACAAAATCACACATGTATGGGAGCGCTTGTTCGAGGGCTCCTGTCCAGGTGGTGATGGAGCAGCTGGGTGGAGTTTGTGCAATGCTTTTAAAAGCTGCCAGCTCTGAATCAGAGGCGTGAGCACCAGCCAACAATAAAAAAAAGGCATCCAGAATCTGAAGGCTGCAGTTTTAAGAAAACAGACCACAACAGCACAAACATCTCTGTAACCCCCTTGAATTTTTTACTCAAAACTGTACGTAGTAAGATTTTTTGTTTTACAAAGTAATAAATGTTAAATTAAATTTTGTCCTCTTCCTTTATCAGAAAGTTTATTCGTGGCAGCCTTTTCTGCTTCTGTTTTTCGTTTCTTTGCCTGTTTAGCAGGACCAGCGGTAACAAGTAACCTTGGCGGTGGTGAATTTTGTTTTTGCTCTTCCACTCTTCAGTAAACCTTCGACAAAGTTGCTCCCACAGCTGCAGTAAAAGCAGCAGTGAAGTGCTCAGACTGCAGGCTTGAGCATGGTAGGGTCGCGTACGAGCAGGGAGACACGGGGCATTTAATTGGATATTTCCATGAGGTCCGCAAGGCAGTGAGTGGTCAGCGTTTTCACAGGATTACATTGGCTACAGATGACAGATCTTTTTCGGACCTTTTTCAGAGCTTATAAATCATTGACTGCTGTCGGGTGTAAAGACCATTTCAACCAATTTAACAATTTGTGTATACAGCTAAAAGTTACCAACCCTATCTTTAAATGTGTCATATATTATGGAAAGAATTTACATAAACACAACAATGAGTCTGCACAAGTTAAAAAATAGTCTTTGTGACTATTAAAAATTAATTAAAGGTGGATATTGGGTTGATGTGTGTAAACTAATGGATTTCAAAAGCAAGACAAGTAGACATAAATATATTAGGGATGCCCCAATCATATCGGAAGGATTTTGTGTGATCAACGTATTTCTTTATTGATTGGGGTCAGGTATTTTGAGCACACGCACTACCCAATCCTTTGTTTACGTCTGCTGTAACACAGGTGTCGTAAACGGAGAACACAATTTTAAGCAGATATTCAGGTTTTATTATCATGCTGCTACTCCAATAAGTAGAGTACCTGAAGTGTGCATTGTGCAGCTTTATTATCCAGGTAAACATAAGTAACATATCAGGAACCGGTACTGGCAGATTCGGATTGGAATCAGGGACAAAAAAAATTGATCAGGACATCCCTAAAATACATGTATAAATAAATAAGATCTCTTCCTTACCCCCATATTAAATTTGTTACAAGTTAAAGAAGGAGACAAAGATCCTTTTCATACTTCTGCTACTAAGAGAACATTTAATCTGTAGACATATATTTCGCTAACTGGTTTATTGATAATAGCTGAAAGACTCCCTCATTGGATATAAAACATGGATATTAACAGGCTGAAATAAGACCTTAGTAAGTCTATGTAAAAACACTGCATGTGCAAAAAAAACGAGGTCATCCTTAGTAATTTTAGGAGACAAATCACAAGAACAAACCTACTCTGCCAAATCCTCAACTCGCCAAACTCCACACTTCCAGCAAATTTTGTCTCCACAAGGGAAAATTTAAGTAATGAAGCACCACAACAATAGCTCAACTTCACTCTGCTCCTCAGATCCCTCGAGTCTCACATTTAGCCGACTAACTGCAAATGGAAAAAGGGATAACTGCAAATTGAATGTCGCCTAACAGAGGGGTCTGGTGTGAGAGACGGTAAGAGTAGCAGGTTGACTCCCCCCTCCAAAAAAAAGTTGCTTGGGCAGCATCTTTTTTTAGAGTTCATGATTTGAGGATAATCTTCAGAGAAGAAGGTATGTGTGTGTCCTTCAGACTTTCAATAAGACGAGTCACAGATCCTGATTTTTCTTTTTTGTCGTGGCTCAGAGAGTTCAACGAGGTGAGTCTGCAACAAAGCACAGCAACACTGTGTGTGTTGTGAGTGTATTTGTGTGTGTGTTGGCTGCTGTGTGTTTTGTGTTTCCATCCACTGGCTGGCAGATAAGGAGCCTCTTGGCTGGGTTTTCTCTCTCTTTTTCTCTCCACACATCTCAATCCCTGCAGGCCTGTTGTTGCTAACCACAACCACACACATGCATTCCAACAACAAACCCATAAAAACAATATCAGATCATTACCAAACAATCACACAAAACACACACGCACGACTCAGCTGAATATCTTGTTTAGTTTTCAGTAAAGTTATCATGCAGTTAGAATGTGTTGGTTTTCGCACATTCCACTCTCAGCAGACTGAAGGAATGTAGCAAATTACAGAACAAGGGACCCCAAGGGGCCCTCTAGGGGTCCCCCAGGATGTCCGCTTCAAAATGAAGAACAATTTAGAAGGAAATTGTCAGTTTATCCAATGCTAGACTCTCTCTGTTTCATGCCTTATAAAGACTCCAAACTGGAACCTTGTCAAGCACATCTTCCTGTCCTCTGTATTTTGAAATTGCAGAACAGCACACTATCAAAATTTTCACAGTCCCCACGCCAGTGATACCTGTGTCTGGAGGCATTATGATTTTTGTTGTCCGTCTGTTCATCCATCTCATTCTCAAAAACACCTTAAGGAAATCTCTTTAAATTTGGCTAAAAAGTCCACCTCAATAATAAACTGGTTAGATTTTGGTGGTCAAAGGTCATGGTCACTGTGACTTTGCTCCTCATTCGTATGAAAACCTTATTTCAAGGAATGCCTTTAAGGAATGTCCTAGAATTTGTCACAAACATCCATCTAGACTCAAGGAGACACTGATCAAAGTTGGTGGTCGAGGATCACTGTGACTTCACAAAACATATTTTTGGCCATAACTAAAGAATTCATACACTAATTATGACAACATTTCACACAAACACATAATAGAATAAAATTATGAAGTGATAAAATTTTATATCCAAAAGGGCAAATGTCAACACTTTTCTGTCCATTACTAAACAACATAACACATAACTCAGGAAAAGAAGATATTTGGTAAGGTATTGAATTGGTGATATTGTTCTCGGTGCTCACCTTGAAACTTTGCTGATGTTCTGTACTGTTGGGTTGAAGTTTTGTGTGAAGGATCCACATTTTAGAGTTTGTAGCTTTTTTGCAGCAACTTCAATATTTGAAGTATTGTCTACTGTTATGGCAAATTATGAGCCTGGGCAGACATGGATTTAAACTGTAAGTCACTGGTTTGCAAAGGCATACAACCATGAGGCAGTAATTGTACTTTAGATATATATTATAAATAAAATGACTGATTAAAACAGATGTTAGATTAATCAATAATGAAAAAAAAAAACATTAGCAACTTTACCTGGGATATTACGCAACTTTTTTATTAGATAGACAGAACTACATATTGGCCAAAAATGTAACTAATGTTCCCATCTTCTTCGGTTTCATTTTTTTTATTGGTACCTTTGACAGTCCACACTAAATACTGTCACAGAACAAAGAGATGACATTCAAAAGAGACTAAATAAAACAGGTGTCATTGCACCTGAAAGTGTGAAAGTGAGGATGTATGTATGTCCTTTGACTTTCTGGTGCAGTGAGGGGTTAAATCAATCCAATGGCTACTTTTATCTACAGTTTAGAGACTTTTAAAATGCTAAATGAGCAGCAATATCATTTGACTAAAAAATGTTTGCTGTGTGTTTATCTGAGAATGAGTTATCTTTTTGCCCTCTATCAGCTTCAGAGGAGCCAGCTGGGTGAGTAAAAGAAAGGAAGGTGATACCAGTGATGAAAAGAGAATGACAAAAATGTCAGAGGCAATAAACATTAGGGAAACATGAGGAGAGAAGAGGCCAAGCAGGCAGAGCGGCATGGGAGAGAAAACTACCAGGGGGAGCAGTGGAAGATAAAAAGGGGACTGAGAGATGAGCAGGTGAAAAAAACGGGGTGGGTGATGAAAGCGAGATGGCGCTGGGGATTCTACAGCATCACTGGACCTCGATCTGACTCTCCCACCCTCCCCTCTCCTTGTTGTCTGAACCTCCTCCTCTCCCGCCGAGGGGAACAACGCCGGTGCTGCATCTCCGCTTTATCAGCATCGACCACATTCACGCCACATGAAGATGAATCGGTGGAGGGGTTCGCAGCCACCCCGACGAGCAGCGGGAGCCAAAGACGCAGCAGGAGCCGAGTAATCCTCAGCCTCTAGTATCACAGGACTCCAAAAAGAGCAACTGGATCAGGATTAATGTGGGAGCCACACTGCCCAGTTAACAGATACAGCCATAAAAGAAATCTCCACTCTGTTTCTACGGCTGTTTTCTGTGCTGCAATCCTGTTCCAGTCTCAAGGGACACGGGACAAACACAACCATTCTGTTCATTCCTCAGAGCGTGTACACGAAACGATGTGGTGGCTGGCTGTTTGAGAGACACACACTTCTGAATTATTGTCATTTAATACAACAATCAGAGAGGAATTGTTTGCTAAGAATAATGCACAATAGATGAAGTATCATAGCGTGAAGAATGAGTTGGGGAATTGTTCCCCTTGTACAGACAGGCCTCTGGAGCTGGAGAGTTTAATGAATGAATAACAATGCGATTTAACACAGCTGTATCACTTCATGCAAAACTCTCAGGGCCACATTCGAGGTCTTTAACTAAAACTGTGAGATGTTGTCTTGAGGAATCAGTCTGGCACAGTTGGGCTCAGACAGGTAGACAGTGTCCTCCAGGTAAATGAGGACCTTGTAACCTCGCACAGCAACTCTGACAAATCGACTGTCAGCATCAAAGTAAACTCATTATTTAAGATTGATGATTGGGGCAGCCCAGAGTTATAAAACAGCAGGTTTGGGATTAAGCATTAAGTGTAACATTAAGAAATGAACATGTGCAGTGAAATAAATTCCAATCAGGACAGCATGGGACAGTTACAGTGCTGATTTGTAAGAAAAAATCTGCATAATGCATTTTTTAAAAAGCAACACACCACTGGTTTTGATAGCAAACAAACTGCATACTTTACATCATTGCCAACCATTTTAAGGCCATTTTTTGGATGAATTTTGTAACTTTCAGGTCCGTGCTCATTTTTATTATTTATGCAATAAAAATAAGTGAGACTTGGGGGTGTTGGGGCACTCTAAGTTAGTGTCTCTCAAACTACAGAATGGGTTTCTGGAGACTGGAGTGGCATTGCAGGGAGGCACTGGGTACTGCTGTAGTAATCTATCACAGTGAATTTCTGTTGCTTCAGTTTTTGTTGGCAATTTTACGATACAGCAGCTGCAAGCAGGGTGCTATTTCTAAATAATGTTGGTTCATTCAAGGACATGTTTACTGACTATAGTGGATATTGAGGGTTTTTTTCATCAGAAAGTTCTCTTTTATTTAAGAGAAACAAGCAAACCTGGCCATCATTAAAAGAACAGTGTAAAAAAAGGTTGTTGTAAATGTTTTGCAACTGAAGTTCAAGTTTGCCAGCCTGATGATCGATCTGAATTGCCACATTGTTCACTCTCACAAGTCAATTTCTGTTTGAAAAAAGGGAAAATTCAATTTGCCCCAACCAACCAGTAGCAAGTGATGAGTCATTTTAACTCAAAACAGCAGTTGCAGTATCTGTTACTCCAAGGACTTCAAAGAAAAGTCTGGCTGTATTTGTTTTTCTGTCAACAAATCCCAAGAAACGACCAAAAGCAACAATTAATTGATTCAACTATTGAGACACGCACCCTAGTTGATTTGGACTCAGTCCAACATACACCATCTTGCTGCCCAAAATACGCATCAAATGTGGATCCACCAACACAAAAGTCTCTAACAAAAGCTCAACTTACTCCTGTTTAAGAATCATGTGCTACCAACTACAGTAGGAGCAAATAGCCTGTTGTCAATCCAAGGCTGTCAAATCCATATGCCTTGTTATACCTCTTGTGATAACAACAAAGAGGGCACCCTTTGGTGTCTCTATGATAAACAAAGGGTGCCTTTCGGGTTGATACCACACAAAGCATTGGTATTTGACTAAGAGGAAGCATCAGTATTTGACTAAGTGAAATGAAAATGTGTTAGAGCCAAGGGGTTATGGGGCTGAGAGGCACAAAAACCAGGACATGTCAGATTGAAACAATGACAGTTTAGGGTTAACTTTGGACAGTGTCCTACAAGGAATAGGAGGTTAAAAAAAGAGAGAAACAAGAGTATTTGCGCTGCTTACATTTTCATGATCAAATTTTCAGCATCAGAAAATAATGAAATTTTTTTTTATAAATGACTAACACATCGGAGAACATCTGAGAAAACAGTGCATATGGAGCCAGTCGCCCTCCAGCTGAGGAACGATGGTGGATAAAGCTTTTGTTTTGAAGATGCCAGGCTAGGAGGAGCTTTCATCCAGACACAAACCTGACCACAGACATTTGTCTTTGCCCGACAGTCGACTCCTTTTAGGGCCATAAGACTTCTGGCTCTTTGACGTGAGAGTCCGTACTTGAACAGAGAACTTCCTTTCCTTAACAACAGAGCTGCTTTTCAGACAGCCAATCCTGTCACAGTTATTCAAACACACACACACACACACACACACACACACACACACACACACACACACACACACACACGCGCACACCGACAGACGCAGAGTGAATATAGACGCTCCACTTACTCTTTCTGAGGGCCATTTAGCATCTGCTCATGAGTTAGCGGTTTCAGAATGAAGCCATAAAAGCCGAAGAAGTATTTGGTCCTGTGATGATGTGAATGACAGAGACACTGGCAGGTAGAAGACACAAAACCACCAAAGCACCCATCAACCACAGAAAAGATCTTCCTCGAGGGGGACGGCAGCTTTATGAAAACATCAAAATGTGCATGTGAACAGTCTACACAAATGAGTCATGCATGAGAGAAAATAAAAGCTATAGAATAAAGAGGATCGGTGACTGGAGCCCTGCAAAGTGTTGGTTTTGTAAAACCCCTTTTACAAGAGCAATGCTTCATGGGAATCATTATCATGTTTGGAACAAACATTTTCAAAGCCATTATCTAATATCACCCACTGTAAAAAGGGTGAATTTCAAAAGACAGTGTTGCATACAAGTTAAATAATTGTGACATTGGAAATGTAGGTGTTGATACACTTGGGTAGGTGCAACCACCTTAATACAAAAACATAGATCCACCTTTAGTATCAATGATGTCAGACCAACAGATGAGAGCTTTTACCCAGTTCATTCACAAAATCACTATGTCATAATTCAGAGCTTAGAGTCTTTATGAAATGTGTAACATTTTCATTTATGTAGTTTACATGCCAAATACATGTCCACATCAAAATCCCTGTCTTTTCTCTGCGTGCCTAATGGTCTTAAATGTTTGATGACTCATTCTGATCTCAAGGGTGTTGACAAAAGTTCATCAAATCAAATGAGACATTTCCAAAACAATGTGGCGGAGGTCGAGTTCATTCAACACTCCCTCGTCTTCCTCCTGATCAAACAGCGAGGGAGGTTGGTGTGTCAGTTTCTGCTCATTTTTCCCCACATGAAATAAGTGCAATTTTCTGTGAGTGCTGGTGTTCTACTTGTTGTTTTTTTTTTTTTTTTATTCCCGCCACAATAATGCACCTCTATACATTGTATAAGAGTTTGGGAATTGTGTGTGCTGCCATTTATCATCAAACTTGATTTGATTCTGGACAAAATTCAATGTCTGTCCAATGTAGGAGTCCAACCTAAGAGTCCCAACATCTTTCGGATGTCATATTGATGTCTGGTGGCAGCTGAAATATATACTCTGATTTATCAAGTGCCACCATGAGGTTCACATTTGTGATTTTGGGTGAAATGTGTCAACAACTATTGCTTGTATTGATGTGAATTTTGGTTTGGAATTGATCCCCCCTCAAAATCAGTTGACTCTACATTTAGAGCAATCACCAAAAGGAATTTAAAATGTTTCCAATACTTAGTTTATGACCAAGTGCCAGCAAAACAAATGGCATTCACATTATTTTCAACCAAATAATAAAAATACTTCTCCTGCCTCACTTGCCACATAGAAAAAACAGACACCCAATAACTCCTGAAAAACAACAAATATCAGAGACTGATAATATCTTATGTGTAATGTCTGAATACAGACACGAGCCGGCAGACATTTACTCATAAATGCTGAAATGGAAGAACTCGTGGAGCACAATATGAGCACAGATGGCAGCTCTTATTAAAATCAACATGTTTGAATGGTCACTCTAGCGGTGCAATTAATAACTGTGGTGCCAGATACGACGCAAACAAACAAAGATGGCAAACAAGCACAAGTCTGACTTCTTAACCAGCCTTATTCCACTGAATATTCTACAATATAGGTATTAAACATTATGTGTTTGAGGCTCTGACTGTTTACGCTTTTAAGTAACAATCTGATCTAATAATCTGACAGCTGTGATTGAGAAGCAACGTGACCGACAGTTTAAACACGTGAATCCTGCAGCAGCAGAGAGATGTGTATCAGTGGGCAGGAACAACCACAGAGCTAAACACTCTCACTTCACTACGCACTTACAACACATGAATACATGTATGAATTTGCAGCCCCCCTGTCGCATACTCAGTTGTTTAGGAGAAGAGACTTCAAATATGGAATGACTGACAGTCTTCTCATGCAGAGAATCATTTCCTGATGCACATAATGAGCAGAAGTAATCCCACAACAACCAAATCCATTTCAGCCTGAGCAGAAACTGCTGAGAAACACATCATTTACATGTTTATGTTTTAGGCATGATGCTCATGCGCTCATGCAAAGACACTAACATGGTTAGGTTCTGCCTTAAAATACATTACTGTTAGACCGGTGAGCAATCAACCCCCCAAAACACCCACAGTATATATTTGTTGATAGCATATTGAAGCTCAGTCTACAATGAGATGTTTCCATTTGCAGTTTATTTACATTATTAGACGATTCACTTTTACTCTAAACCTGTCAGGCCATCTGTGAGTCAAAAAGGATGCAATAAAGCACTGGTCAAAGTGACATGGAAAATGTATAATACTAGAGGACCTGGACAACTTGTGCAAAAGGGCTCAGAGGTTATTTTATTAGAATAATAGACTTTGCTAAAATTGTGGGTTATAATATGTTGAATGACAATGAGCAGCACTCGCTATAAAAGATGTCTGGCACCACAAGTCATATGACAGAGCTACGGAAAAGCCATGTTAAGAGCATCGTCAACAGGAGAATGACTTCAGTGGTTGTTGGTGAAACCCTTAAACAGTATCACCATGGATTATAATCTGGCATCATTAAGCATTTTAATGACTTTCAGCTCATTGTTTTGGCAACTTATTGCATGGTTCAATCACACAGCTCCATTTCCAGGCGCAGCAGACAGCTGTTTTCAGACACCAAGCTCTGTTAAACCCACGGGATACTTCCTGCCCTGCACCAAATGGCAAAGTAGTTTTAGTTACCAAGAGTATGCTACGCAGACATAGCCTAAAGGCAGCAGATAAAAAAAAAGAGATGTGTCGTATGGATTTATTTTGAAGGCTATTGAAGGCAATAACTAATGTAAACGTATGCCACAAAGAAGGGACTGATATCAATATGCATTATAATTTACTATGAATGCCCTCATAATGCGTTGTACAGTATATGTGCTCTTCAGTGCTAAAGATATCCCAAAATGAAGCTAACCAAACGTCTTAAAATAATGGAATTATACAACATGATCCAAAGTTGTAGCAGCATTTGCAGTGCAGATTTTGTTCAAAGTTTAAGTACTTCTCTATAAACTACTAGAGTTTTTCACTGTATGAAGAAAGTTGCAACTTTTTGTAACCAGCCTGTGTCATTAAAGGCTGAGCAGATAGTGTGTTGACACATTTTGAGTTGAGTTTTGGGATGTGATGGTGTTTTGGAAAGCTGTGCACTTGGATAAGAAAGATATGAGTATCTGTACTGTGAAGCACTAGATGAGATTTTGGTCAGGATGATAGATATTTTGATAGCTTTTTCACTCGTTCTAATTAAATTCCTTCACAGCACACGCATGACTTATGTAATTTCAATACTTTAGCCATGATATTTATAATGGAGAGCTAATCCATCCAGCTGCCTATAGCTATTAATTCTAAAGAGCTGTTTAATGAAAATAAATAAATAAATCAGACAAGGCAGGTTTTTCAGAGATTGAAGCTCCTCACCCAGCAGCAGATTGTACATGCTAACTCGAACACAAGTGAAAATGAGGTCTGTTTGGGGGCAATGCCGCGGGAGATGACTTGCTGCCATCCGCCTTACGGACACAATGCTGCTGTCCTGCATTGTCCCAAACAATTTGTTGCCTGCACCGTTATCATGTTCCTCCTACAAGATTGGAAAAGTAGCGAGAGAGAAATAAACAGCCCATTTCTTTTTCTCTTGGGTGGCGGTGTGGAAAGTTATTCAGCCACAGATACACAAATGATGACTGAATCCAGGGAGTTTTCATAGATATGAAAATTAACATAACCTCCATTCAGGTGGGCACACATGCTGGAGGGAGCTCTCATTGTGAAACAACAGCGGCAGTCAAACACTGCATAAACTGAAGAGGAAGATGCAGAGCTGGTTTTCAGTTTTTGTCTTTTTCACACCAAATTTGAACAAAAGCTCACCACCCAAACAGTCTGAGGACATGAAAACCAAGACACAAATCATGCTGAGGCTTCAGTTGAAACTGGGCCTGCAGCAGGAAGCCGAACAATGACACAGGAGGTGCATGAGGGATTAATTAAAACAACAAGACGAGCTAATCAGCTTATGAGCACCAAAAGGCACAGGATGATTGGGTTTGACGGGTAAAACAAAAAGTTAGAGAATTTTCATTTCCCAGTGGCTGAAAGAGACACGAGTCGAGGAGTGTCTGGATCTGACAAAGCTGATACCGTCTCAGTCTCAACTCACAAAGGCTCTGAGGTTAGACAAACAAACGAAAAACTGCAGGGGAGTGCACACAATATCACGGACACCTGTATAATATAAAGCAACCCAGTACAACAGCCTTGGAACAATTAATTATGAAACATGCCATGTGTTGTTTTTGTTGAGTCGCAGAGGTGCTCAGTCAACTCTGTGGTATTTTCTGAGGATGTATAGTACTGTGCTAGTAAACCTGACATCACAATGCAATTTAGTTCACCACGAATCATGACGTCAAAAATGAATCAAATCTTCAACCGCTTTGAAACAGTCTCTGCAAGGAGCTAATGTTATAAAGGCCTCATTTTGCTTATATACAAATATTGACAGGGACATTTTATCTAGAATCCCCAAATGTTGGCGTATTTTTAAGTCATTTGTTACAGTTTTTTGTGATTGTGGAGTTAATTGATTTGGTAAAATTAAGTTTTTTAAAGATCAGACTGAGTAAGCCAGTGACTATGCTAGCCATCTGCCAGTTGTTAAATGATCTACTAATTGGTGTAACCATGCTGCACCCTTCCACCAAGTTTCATAAAAACTGGGTCAGTAGTTCATCTGTAAACCTGCTGAAAGACAAACAAACTGAAGCAAAAACATAACATTCTTGGCTGAGGTATCCAGTGTTTCGTGAAGACTGAGAATGAGGACGATTTCATGAGTAAAGTGACGTTAACCACATAGAAACTGGCAGAACTGTTGGTGCCTCAGGACGAAAAGTCGTCTGTTGTACCTTTAACAAACAGACTCTCTAAGCCATAGGAAACCCTGCTGCTCCAAAAGAGCAGAATCATTTCAGATAAGCGCCTCTCCTCTGCTGTGCCCTGGTTTCGTGCCACACCCTTTCTCTCTGAAAATCTGTAGCGAGGTGATGAGAAAAGCAGCCATTTTGGGTCTTTCTGTGGCTCTCAGGTGGTCTCCTCCTCCCCTCACTGTGCTCTTTGGAAACCGCTAAAGCACATTTCCTCCAAGATATTAAAACCAACACAATAAATACTGTGGAATATGGGAGTCTACCGACAGCATATTTTTCCTCTTTTCACTCGGCTTCCTTTTCAAAGCTCTGTCCCTCCGCTGCTTTAATACAACCTCAGGTGCTTTTCATCATATTTCGTTGTGAAGATACGAGCAGCTGTTTTTTTAACCTTGTTGACCCCAAGACCAGCCGCTTCTTACAAACTAATGTTGTATGGACAAACTTTACTCCAGTGTTCAAAACTTCAAACTCTCTTTAACGATACAACAAATATGTCTGGCTGAAAATGCTTATCACACGATACAAAAGACATCTTGAATATTTTACTTATTTGTAATGGGAAAAAGCTGAATATAAATGTAACATTGATATCAGGTTGAAAACTTTGCAGTGACTTTTAGGGATATTTTGCTGATTTTAAACCAGCTATGTATCCAAACAATGTGGGTAGTTTGTGTAGATAAACAATGGTCAACTTTCCTCCATCTTACCAGCATCTAGATCTTACTGCTCATCTCTTAGCTCAAATTGTTGCAAGTTCTAGGGCTGTTGCTCTGAGCTACATATTGTGCTCCTGCATTTTGACATGCCCACCACTACAAACACAAAGAGTATAGAAGCAGCTCAAGAGAGAGACCTGCCCCTATCTCTCAAACTTAGACCGAATTCAGATCAAACAGTAAAACTTGACAGTGCTGATCAAATATAAACCAAGCTAATGTATTGCCAATTTGTCACGTAAAATGCCCTCAGAAACATAATTCAGTGTACTGTTTGGCTGTAATGCTCTTAGCTCAAATTGTTGCAAGTTCTAGGGCTGTTGCTCTGAGCTACATATTGTGCTCCTGCATTTTGACATGCCCACCACTACAAACACAAAGAGTATAGAAGCAGCTCAAGAGAGAGACCTGCCCCTATCTCTCAAACTTAGACCGAATTCAGATCAAACAGTAAAACTTGACAGTGCTGATCAAATATAAACCAAGCTAATGTATTGCCAATTTGTCACGTAAAATGCCCTCAGAAACATAATTCAGTGTACTGTTTGGCTGTAATGCTAGAATAAGTGACCAGGAAATGGGCCCCATACTGTCTCCTGTGTTGTAAAAACAGAGGTTGAAAATACTAATTTCAAATTAATACTAATTTAATTTAATTTAATTTAATTTAATACCAATATAAGATCAAACTAAGCAATACTAATCAAATATGAAACAAGATTCTGTTAGTGTTGCCCATTTCTCACCTAAAATGTTTTCATATTGTTTACTATGTCAAGCTTGCATTACGTCCCCCACCAGCTAGCACGTTTATTGGACAGATGTTGCATTGTGCATTTTGGTAATTGTAGGTTTTTACCTCTTGAGCTTAAGTGAATGCCACAGCCCTTTTTTTATGTTTTCTCTGGTCATGTAGGACCAATTTCAAAATTATTTGTGTATTTCTTTAGCATTGACAGCCTAGTTTTATGAAAAGACCATCTTTCCAGCAGTGAACTACTTTTTTAAAGGCAAAAGTAAACAACAGGGCCCCAAGGCCAAATTGGCGGATATGTTTGTACAACCGTACATAAATTATTTATGTTTTGTGATGCTGTTTAAAAGTTTACTTTAAAACAGGCACATAGTTTTAATTATGATCATAGGAGCTAAGTGAATGCTTGAAATAGAGTGGGGCTGGCCAGTGAAACCAAACCTTAGTGTTGAGCCTTTTGACTATTTTTATTCATGTATTTTTTTGCCTCTGCTAGAATGGATGTTATAACTGTATTGATCTTTTCTTTCGCTTTGACTTATAATTTTGTTGTGCCTTAATACATTTTGACTTTTCATTTTGATGTCGTCCAAATATCTGCACAAGTTTAAATGATGATATTTTGCTTCAAGCAGACTTCCAGGAGTTGTATGTTAATGTGATTAGCGCATTGAACTGACTTGTTATTTTTAAGACAGAAAATACCAACCAAACACTCAGAGGTTGAGCACAGTCAACACAGAACGCTCAGCTCCATTTCGCAGGAAAATAGTCACAATGTCTTTAATACCAGCAGCTTAAATGCTGAATATCGGTACCACTTTACACAGCCACACAGGTTCAACCAAAAAATATCTTATTGGCCAATAAAGCACAGTAAAAGTAAAAGAAAGCGATCTATGTTGGTCCAATGGAAAAAAAAAATCATCATATTGACTGCTTTGCTGTTACATTCTATCAGGTAAGAAGACTTTAATATTTTTCTTCAATGTTGCACCGCCCGGTCAAAGCTGTAAACAAAGCAAACAGCTCATTAGGTAGCAGGATTTACACCCAGCCTTGTCCATTAAGGGTCTAAGGGTCAACGCTGTGTTTTGATGAAGGCAGTCACAGCCACTGAACCATTAAACCAAACACTGGGCTTGCTTAGTTTAACAACTGCGGTTCAGCCCAGGGGTCACATGATCAGCAAAAACAGGATGTGCCATGTTCACTGGATGTGACCCCTGACAAGTTCTTGAAACAGTGTTACACCTCCTCAATCAAGCTTGAGGAAGCTTGTTAAGAAGTCAGGCATGGCCACATTTGGTTTGGGTATACAGTATATTTGCCTCATTGCTTCAAATGCTCTTTGGTTAATCACCACGTATGACCATTCAAAATGTTGATTTTAAAGGGAACCAATTGTTCTTGACAGAACTTTTGAGCTGCAATGAAGGAGTGAAGAGTTTATTGTTCATTGACATTAGACCTCTACTTTTTTGCTAAATATTCAGCCTCGTTTATTAATTCCTGACAATTTAAAGCCAAGTGCGAGGGTGGGATGAAGGTCAGCACCTCCATGTTTGGCACAATGGTTCTCCTTTCTAGTTGGAAGCCATTTGCTGCCCCAGTTGAAGGAGTCTGAGAATCTCACAGGCTTGGTTGTGAATAAGGGTGAGATGGAGCATCAGATCTTCGAGGTTATCAGTGCAGTGTCGCCAGTAATGCGAGCAGAGCATTAAACAAGACTGTCATGTTTAAAAGGATACTTCACAAATTTTTAACCAACTTATGTATGTGTGAATGAACTGTGGTAGACTTTCCTCCATCAGATGTAATTTGGTGGTGTTTCACTGCCTCTTGGGGCTTTTGCTGGAACTACAGGCTGTACTTCCACATTTTCGTATCGCCCGCCAGCCATGCCACCACCTGTCTCTGAGCATCCAGAACAAACACGAGAGGGGTACATTCAGTGTTGCCAGATGTACGATAATTATTGTATCTGTACAATAATTTTGCCTTCTGTACGATGTACGATCAATAACTCTTTTGTCGTAATCTACAATAATGTGACCATTGTGACACTTAAGCACTTAGTTTAGTTTACAAGTCCAATTTGAACTCTTTTCCTGGCTCCTAAAGCTGTGTTTACACATCACTTCATGATCTCCTTACAACCAACTGCTTTTGGTGTAGGCCATGATGAAATGAACGTGTAGACAGAGAAGTAGCTTCTCTTTAAAGCAGTGGGTATGGGTAGATTTGTAAATGTGTGAAAAAGTTTTTTAAATACTTGTTTGCTAAAGTTATAAATTTAACCTATTCATTCTCTTGATTATGACTGTGGTACGATACTTTTTCTCAAAATATTACAATTTTGAGCCTCTGGTACAATACAGTTTATCATTTTGACAACGACTGGCTAGGCTGCCATAGTTGAACAGTGGGGAGTGAGAATGTGTTGGTCCAGAGTTTCTTCCTCAGCCTGCCTCCATCATGATGCAGACATGGATAAGTGGTAGAAAATTGATGGAAAAATAAATGGAAGAATGACCACCTTTGCTGTTTTTGTGTGGACCAGAAATCGAAGGTAAACTGCCAACTGCTCGTTAACTTGCCTCCACCTGCTCATCAGACATTCTCTGGACGAACATAAAGGTTGAAAAACACAAAGCTCGCTGCGATTTGCCCCTGAAACTATTAAGATTCACTCACAGGAAGACATGGTCGATGCCACTGTGAACAAGGCTCTTGAATGGCTCGGCAAACCAAACCACTTTCTGTGTCATCCGCCGCAACATTAGAGACACATTTTCTTTTCAGCTTTAAGCAGAAAGTCAGTCATTCTCATTCTGGACAGGAAAACCTGCTTCCCTTCTTATTCTCATCTTCTCCCACTCACAGATTGCATCTTCAGAAATCAAACAGTTTCTGATAAAAATGATTTGGAGGGCCCCATACGGTAAAATATTCATGGATTCTGAAGGAACGCGTGCAGAGAGAAACCTATCAGTAAAAAAAGGAAATATTCTCTGAGCTGATGTTGGAGTAGAGAAACCTGAAATCTGAATCCTTCATGTTTTTTTTATTTTTTTTATTTCAGATTTTTTTTTCTGTTCACCAGCTGAGATTTTTTTTTCTCTTCACATCGGACATCTGGAGTGTTGGGTTTTTTGGTAAACTGTAACGTAGCTGTGATCGGAATACAAAAAAGCCCTCACACAAATGCACACACACAATCAGCACACCCCTGAGCCTGACGTATGAGTGCAGTCAGAGTGACAGCAAACAGAGAGGAAATAAGAGAAGGACAGCGGGGGCTGACAGAGAGCAGAAGAGCAAGAAGAAAGGAAAAGTTTGAAAAAGAAGAGTTGAAAAAAAGGAGAAAGGGTACTTTGAGGAAGAAAGGGGAAGAGGGAAGGCAGGTGGCCCCTCAAGATGAGGTAATACTACTGATGCAATCCAGGCAGCTATGATGAGAGACATACAGTATGTATGTGAAAAGCCAAAGATTTCTTACACATATCTGTACTTCTTATTGTATTCACCCTCTAAAAATGTATAGAAATAGCTCAGAATGTTTTCAATTAAAAATAGAAAAACACAAACGCTCAGAAGAAACTAACTTAATTGGATTCATTATTTTTAAGCTGATGTGCTACAACATTCTTACGCCCAACTCATCAAATATAGATGCTTGGTCAGTGACCCTACAAGTCAAGTTATGGTGATCTAGGTGCCCTCCAGCTTCAGTTTTGGATGTTCAGGAGCAGCGTTGCAATTTACACGCACTGGGCCTTTTTAAAATAAACTTCCGGTTTTTTTTTTTACAGGAAATATTCACTCTGTTAAACTCCTAAGCTCCATTAAGAATTACCTTTCAAAGGAGGTAAACAAAATCTTGGTTTTAAGTTCTACTTCCTTATACTCCTTTCCCACCAAAATTAGTGTGTGCACGCAGATTTTTCAAACACAGGTTAACTTGCTAAAGCCAGACCTGGTTACACAGCTCTGGAGCCAGGGGGTTTTGGTGTGTCCGTTCGACGTTATGGGTAGGCAAGAGAAACATATAAACCATAGACAGAAGCAGGAACAGAGGTTTGTGAAACTCTACAGTGGTTATTTCACTTTATATATCTCTTACTTATTCAGTATCTCTTTCAAACTCAGTGCAGACTAATTTGGACTGATGTTTTAGCACTGCTTAGGAGAAACTGAGGGTATTTAGTGGCGGCATGTCATTGCATCTCACCGGTTAAGGAGCTGAAATTACGCGGGTACTGTGTTTCCATCAATGCCTATGGAGCCCAGACAATAATGAAGTCAGGTGAGATACATTACATACGTTACAACGGTAGCATGCTACACATACTAACACACTATGCTGTCATTGAAGTACTTCTATTGACTTTTAGTTTCACATAGGACATGAAAAGCAGTCTCCTGGATGAAAGTCCAGAGTTTGTTTTAACCCATCCACCCCCCCTCCCACCTGCTGACTGTCTAACTCTTTATAGCACAGCAGTTGCTTAGAGCATCAAAAAATGCCGCCACCCGGTGTGTCTCATGCAGCCACTAAAGGGTGCCTTGATGGGTTGGTATCTGAGTCCTGGAGTACTGACCAAGCGGAGGTATTTGACAAGTTGGGAGAGAGACCAGGTCTGATGTACCCTAAAAGCCAACAAATTTGTGAGCAGATGATAATGACGAAGAGGTTAAAAGAGAATTCTGATTTGTCTACTCAAAATGAGGTTGCATGGCAAAAAAATAAAAAATCAGGCCTTTATCTCATTTAGGAGATCAGATAAAAGTGGCACAAATCAGAATTGAAAAGAGCAGATGTGATCTGTCCTGTTCACACTGTTATGCAAAATCAATGACAAAAAAATCAGAGTGTGGCCACTTTGACCTGCAGTCTGAACGTATGTGTCTCATGAATTTACTTTACTTTCACCGTTAGCTTTCCCCTGCTGATATGACCGAGCCCTTAAACTTCAGGGTATGAAAGAGACTGTTTATTTTTCTTTTGTTTTCAGTGTTTAAATCCTGTGGCTGTCCCACGAGCTCTTCCTCACGTCCTTCTGCAGCTCGGGCAGAGACGATAAGAAATGCACGCACGTAAACACACATACACAGCTGAACAATTTACCACACAAGTTGCAAGACCACAACCAAAATTTTGTGTGTGTGTGTGTGTCCGTGTGTGCATGTGTGTGTGTATGTGTGTGTTTGTGTGAAAGCTGATGATAAAGGGTCTGGTGTCTTTGTGTGTGTGTGTGTGTGTGTGTGAATACGTGTTTGTTATCCTCTTTCTGTCAAAGCTACAGAGACATGGGGAGGAACTGTGTGTTTTTTGTGTGTGTTTCCCAGGTTCCCACCCCAGTTTCCCCACTTGGCTGTTTAGTTTGGCCCATCTCTGATCACTGCAGAATAAACACCAGCCTTCACATCGATTCCTTCCATCACATTTGGCTCAGAGCCTCGGTGTCTCTCTGCTCTCTCATTTTCAGTTTTAATCATCTTTATCCTCAAGAACCACTTCATTATGTAAGGCTGTTTAACTGTAAAATTATCGCATAATTAGTTGTCTGTTTATGTAAATAAACAGCGGTAGCTTCTAGGTCTCCTTCCGAAAGAGAAATGCTCTGACAGGAAATGATGCGTTTTATGTTTTCTGTGCCCTCTCCCAGGTTTCTCCTTGGCCGTAAAAAAATGCTGTTTTGTTGTTGTAGGATTCACTCACAAAATGATTTTTCCTCCAGTATCATAAACCCAGTGGTGGTAAATGTATCCAAACATGTTTACAAATTAAAAGCCAAACATTAAAACTAAATTACAAAAATATAAAAGTAGTATTACAGCCCAGGGGTTGTATGCCTCTGTGCAACAGTAAAGTTACACTTACAGTTTACATCTATGTGTGTGAACACAACAATGCTTTACACACATCTTCCCCCCGCCAGCACAGAAGATCTATACAATCAGTACAATTTCAAGGTGGGCACCCAAGATTAGAGTCTGACCAAATCCGTCCCCGTCTGTTCCTTAGATATGATGAATAATGGCCAAAGAAGTGCTTGTGAGAAACATTATGATGTCACAGTGAAACTGACCTTTGACGTTTATCATTATATTCTGTGAGAAAAATCTTGTTAGATTTGTGTGAAATTTTGTAAATTATTCAATGATGGCCAAAAACATGTTTTGTGATGTCACACTGACCATGACCTTTGACCTCTGACTACCAAATTCTAACTAGTTCATTCTCTAAGCCAAGTGGACATTTGTGCCAGATTCGAGGTTATTCCCTCAAAGCCTTGTTGACATATTTTGCTCATGAGAATGAGATGGTTCTCATTGATTATCACAGTGACCTTAACCTTTGGCAACCAAATTCTGATGAGTTCATTGGTGACTTAGAGTGGATGTTTGTGCCAAATTTGAGTTAAGTTTTCTCAAGGGTATCCTGAGAAAACATGTTAACTAGAATTAGACGGATGCAAGGTCACAGAGACCTTGACCTTTGACCATTAAAATTGTATTAGTTTATTGCAGAGTACAGGCGAACATTTGTACTAAACTTGAAAAAAAAAACCTTCAGCTGCTCTTGAGATAGCACATTTACAAGAATGAGACAGATGAGGTCACAGTTCCTTGACCTTTGACCTATGGCCACCAAAATCGAATAATTTCATCATTATGTCAAAGCAGACATTCATGCCAAATTTTCAAAAAATCCCTCAAGGTGTTTTTGACATACTTCATTAAGGAGAAATGGACAGAAATGCCTCCAGCCCTGGCTATCCCCAGTGTAGAGGCATGAAAATAAGTATAGCAATTGTTTTAATCCATCAAATAAAAAGTTTAAATTTGACCAATTGCTGGCCTCACATCTGTTATGAGTCTGGGTTGATGTTGCTCTCTCAACCTCATTAAACAGTATCAGAAAATCTCTGAACAACTATTGTTGACCTGCAGATACACGTGAACAATTAAACTTGTTCATCAGAGAAGTTGTAATCACCAATTAGCTTACAATCAAACTTCTTGGCTCTCTCTCGATGTTCTGTCTCTACAGCAGTACTGCTTGCCAAGTGCAAAGGTTAATTAGATTTTATTTGAAATTCAACTGGAATAAAACAACATTCATTCTACACAAACTCAGACACTGTGCAGCATGGTGGCCTTTTAAAACCCGAGCTAATACCTCCTTTCATGTTAACGTATCCAGTAAAATTTCTTTTTTTCTGTTGAAGAGCAGAAACCTTATGACAGATATATATATCTTTTAGTCTACAAAACCTCCTATACTATAAATCTGGATTTAATCAAAAGTCCTTTGACATCTGACAATGACCAGACCAACAAGAATACAGGACTATTTTTGTTTATTCAAAGCCAATTTATTTATTATGTTTAAAGCAAACATAGTTCAGCCCAACCACACGTCTCCACCTCTAGATCAAATTACAATTTGCATCTAGAGTTTGGAGATCATCACCATGTCATATCTGGGATGAGTCCATCCAGGTGAAAGGAAAAAGTTACAACTGAGTTTACAGAGTGCGTCTGGCAGAGAATGTGTTTGGAAGAGCATGGTCTGTGAGGTTTAAATGGAAGACCATATTTGGCCTGTGAATTATGACAACTTTTAAGCAGAGTAAATATTAGGACTGGCTGATGGAGGAGGACGGACAGGAGATGCTCTTGTGGAGAGACTCAGAGACAGTGAGCGATGAAAGAAAAGTGGAGGACAAAGCGAGAAGTAGAGATGAGGATTAAAGCAATGATTCTCATGGGTCATATTCACACTGCAGCTAAATGCGGACGTCACTCCTCAGGAGAGACACAAAGCTGGTTCAGTTCACACGCAGTTCGGATATGAAAAGAAGAAAATAATCTGTAGAAACTTGAACAAATATGAGCGCAGTTTAGGTTGATTCCACCAGAACTACTCTCTCTGTGCTTACATAAGGTAACAACTTATGTTAAAATTATCTGTGACAGTGTATGGGAAGTCAGTTTTGTCAGCGATCATCTTGACAAATGTCCACACAACTGGAAAAGATTTATGCACAGATGCACAGACGACATGTGCTGGAAAGTCCAACTGCACAGACGTCAATGTAGAACAGAATATGCAGAACTGCATCTGTTTCGGAGTATATCACAAGACTAACTGTCTGCTCTGCAGTCTTGTGGTGACCAAAATGTTTTACTTAAAACTAGATAGTCAGGGGGAAATCAGATAATATTGCTGATGGTGTTAGTTTGTTACAACCTGAACAAGCAGTAACCACCTCAAATATAGTGGAACCAATCTATAAGTACCATAAAAGAAAATTAATGGTTTTAGGGATAATACTTATTGGTTATGGTTTTCAGGTTTGTGCTTCTTGATAAGTTTTTGTTTCAGATAAAATGGGTAAACCGAGTGCAGTTTCCTGCTGTTCAGCTACTATTTTATTGCCCTGTTCTCATTAGGATTTAGCCTGTTCACATTCTGTGCCTTTGCAGCGTTTTTGTCGCTGATCTTGAAGCAGTAATATGCACTTTTTTGATTTCAGTGCTATTATTTAGAAAGTTTAAAGTAATTTAAAAGTAAGTTTAAAGTAACTGCACTTTATTCTTGCAATGCTTTTTATTGCATTTTTAGCCTGTGTGTTGTATAGTTTTTAATATATTGTAATAAAATTGAATATGTGGTAATTTATCTTATATGCTGAACTAATGACTAAGGGCAAAATCTGGACCCTGTGGCTGGACTGGTTACTGATTGTGAACCTGGTAGATTGAAGTACAATCTATGAATGTAAGTATTTGTTGCTGTGTTGAAAAATCCTTTCAGTTGGGGTGCCCGTTAGCTCACCTGGGAGAGCAGGCGCCCCATGTACAGAGACTGTGTCCTGCAGATTCGATTCCCCTATCTGCTTTTCTCTCTGCCGAGTGTAAATGTGTGTGTGCTACAGGATTATGAAGCACAGGATTGCATAATCCGTCTCTGCCAATCAGTGAGCACGACTGCCCTAATGTCATCTGTTGATTTAATCCAAACACACACACACACACACACACACACACACACACAGATGCAAGTGTACACACAGCTGGAGCAAGGTATCAGCTCTCACAGGAAAAGCAGAACCAGCTGTCTGAATTAAATACACAGGGAAAAAAAATACAGTTCCCACACATACACACTTATGCACATGCACATACACACAGGTAGTCAAAGAATCAGAGGTATTCCTTGAGGTTTAAGAAGCTCTCAGTGAGTCTGGACGTTAACAGACAGAGGAAGGATTATTCAACTTCTCAGTTTATCACTGACTTTCATTTAAACCCCCGAAGGTAGTTGTTTTGAATTTTGCAGCATCGTGACTAAAAGCTTCTCAGCTTAGAAACCTGCCTCACCAGTCCTGCAGTCTGCTGATATATTACACATAGTACACTCCATACTGGGTGTGTGTGGGTGCATATTTACAGGAAAGTATGATTTGGGGGGATTTTTACAGTGACAAACATGACTTCACATAATCAGGGTCATCAGATTTCAGCAATGAGAATCTGCACATGCATATAGAGTTTTGGTTGGGCTAGTATTACTTTCAATAAGAGGCTAGTTTTGACTTGAGTTTAGGGTTAAGATTAAAGCGTCAAAACTGCCTGTCGGACTGTCGAATAACTTTGAGAAACCCAGCCATCCAAGACTGACAATCCGGCATTCACAGCCACTTCATGCCATTATTGACTGGCCGCCAGGAGGCAAGAACATTATAAAGTGGCCCCTTTTCTAGAGAGTTGACATCCATAGACACTGGCAAAGAAGACTATGAGTCTTGACCATAGACTATAAATTAATGGACGTAGCCACTATGATATCATCCATTGGTTTGTGGACTCCCATTTGAAGCCTCGAGCTCTGCCGCTGCAGTCACATTTGAGCTGGGAAGGAGCAAAGGGTGGATCTGACTGAGAGCCTGAGGAACCTATCCAGAAAGAGCCTGTCACTCAAAGTGACCTGTCTTTAATTATGCATAACTTTAACTTTGTTTTAGTAAATGGGTTTGAATTTGTACAGCATCTTTCTAGTCTTCCGACCACTCAAAGTGCTTTTACGCTACAGAGCCACATTAACATGCTAATTTACATAATGGTGGCCATGCTTACACTACAAGGTGCCAACTACAATTTGGGTGCAGTATCTTACATGCAGACTGGAGGAGCTGGGGATCAAACCACTCATCCTCCATATCTCCTGATCCACAGCCCCCCAACTTTAACAAAAGTGGTTAAGTGATATAAAAGTTCACCCACCCACCCACACATACCAGAAGTTGTCACGAATGGAGAAATTAGCTAAAGAGACCAAAACCATCTTTTGTACCAGGCTGTAAACAAGTTTATTTCTGCTGGAAAGTAAACGTTTTTTGAAGTCAGATTCAATTTGCCATTTGAGGACCTGCAGATTTTGGCAATTCCGCATTGGCTTCATTTTTCAGCCTCACTGATTGTCGCTTGGTCCCAATGAGTATAAATGTGCTAACCCAGTGCCTGTGTACAGGCTTTTATAGAAACAGCGGGTGCTTTTGGAATGTGACACACCACTGTTTTCAAGGCCATTAGTCTGTGGCATAAATTCATATTTCAAAGTTCACCAAAGTGGAATTTATCATAAAAGCTCAGTGGATTCAATGAAATTACAATGATTCCACTCAAATAAACTCGAAACATTCAGATCTCAATATTTCAGTTTACCAAAACAGTTCATTTAAACTTCTAAAGGCTGCTATTTTTTTTTGATCTATTCTTTCATTGGTGACGACAAATTGCACAGCTCCCTTATGCAGCCCCTCATGCTTACACCTGAGACTTGCTTAGCACCTGGCTGCAGCGATGTCTCGCCCTCTGGGTCACCTTGACATTTTCACAGCCTGTTCAGTGAATTAACCTTCCAGTCACATGCTACCCTAACGAGCCAACAGGCATATACAGGCACACACAACACACACACACACACACACACACACACACACACACTGAGAGGCCACAGACCCACCACCAGGGAAATAAAACAAAACCATTCCCTGCAGCTTCAGTTTAACCACACACCAGTTTCTCACCACACACCACAGCTCTGCATCCAAGGCCCACTGATCTATTTAAACCTGCTTTGCGTTAATAGTGATTAAAAAACACCGCCAGACGCCTACTGCGGAGGCTGAGCATCAGACCTGAGACCTGATGACCTCTCAGGAACCATCAGTTGGAGAGAGACTCAACAGTTATCAGTGTGTGGAGAGCATGCTGAGATTGTTTGGAGCCGAGGAGTCCATTTAACACTCTGAGTATCAACATGTAAGCCACCCTCACAGTGTGCAACAAACACTGGAAAAAACTCAGCTTCAATGAGACGTGAAACCACAATCAGTCACAGCTACAGCTCACGTTCTGGTGGTTTTGTGGAGCTGGCTTGCAACTACATGATGGACAGAAACAAGCGGGAGCTGACCAGGATATCAAAACAGCTCCTGAAAGTGGTTTGAAAGAAGGCAGGTGTTATTTAACATTTTTATTGGTATCAAAAATAACCCTAAAAAGACTAAAACCATCAGTGATTTATCTTACTAACAAGTAAGTGGTCTGTACTTGTATAGCGCTTTTCTAGTCTTTTTGACCACTCGAAGAACTTTTCACTACATTTCACATTCACCCATTCACACACTGGTGACCGAGGCTAGCATACATGGTGCCACCTGCTACTCAGTAACCATTGGGACAGAGCATCGGGAGCAATTTGGGGTTCAGTATCTTTCCCAAGGATACTTCAACATCCCGCTCTACCTCTGAGCCACAGCCGCCCAGCAGTAACAGCCTGATGCAGCTAATGTCTTCATGCCATAGAAGTGCAACATTTCCAGGAGATAATCACGAGTCATGAAGCCTTCTTGATTTTAAAGAGTATATGAAAACTTTTTTTTTTTAATTTACAGGAAGCCTATATTGCAGCACTTCATCAATTTCTGTGAAGCAAAATGGATGGATTTCATTTTCAATTTATTATTATTATTACACACATAAAACAAATCTCACATGGAAAGGGCAGAGTGAAGACCTGAACAAAAGGTGTATTTTTTGTAATTTGTTTATTGTTAGAAAAGTATGAAGTTAAAACAACCAGACAACTCATAGAACAACGGGAAAGCTATCAAGGTGGGAGTAAAAATTGCCGAATTTGTCAAGAAAAAAAAACCTTTACAGATTGCTAAAAATCCATACACAATACACAAACTTCCTACAAATATCAGGAAAACTCATGTTTGATGCAATATTTGCAGGAAATAATCTTCTAAAAATCACTTAAATCACTCCTTTACACAAACTTCTGGTAGTTCTTGCGTTCACTGTTTGGGTTAATTGTATTGTTTAATAGTTGCTTTGTATTGCTATTTTCATGCATCCAATATGTAAATATAAATCAACAACTCTGTACAACTCTTCCATAAGATGTCTTGAGCCAAAGGGCTAAAAAGAGTTGAATTATGTATTGAACACTAGCTGCAGGTCAGAAGTGGGGAAAAACAATAAAAAACATGTTTTCTCAAGACAAAGTGAGGCAAAGCCACTGTTACAGTGCTGGCTACTGTTCAGGACCAATTCAGAGCAATTTTTTGTGATGTCTAAAACTGGGCTCCTGAAATCGGTAAACACACGGTACAGTATGTATCAGATGTTGAAGCAAGTCTTCAGAGTCTACAGTATCAGTTTACAAAGCTCTACCTCCACAGTGGACACTTGTGTTTCTCATCAGGAGTGACATCACTGCTCGAGAGTTTCATTTGGATTGGTAGCATGAAAGAAATGCACAAAAACCTTTTCAAATGATGGATTCAAAGAAAGGCGTATGAAAAATTTAGGTGTTTTAATGACCTAGTTGAACAAACTGATACAGGCTGCAGCTGTATATGACTCTGAGCCACATCTCTGTGTTCAAGATTGTTCAGAAAACACCAACACAGCATCTGAGACAGCAAGTAAAACATCACAGACACCCCATTTAATTCACTGGAGTAGCCAAAGACTGACATGTTTAGAAAGTTCACTATGTCACCATATATACTGATACTTTAATATGAAATTACATATTCCACAAAAGACAAGTCTTATCTCCCATCCCTAATATTGATCTCTTAAATCATGCCGAGTTGCAGAAAAGAACCTTCAGCTGCTATCAAGACACAGCTGCAACCTTTTGCATAAACTTCACTTTCCAAGCTGCCAAAAAGCTGAATAATCTACATCCACTCCATATCTTAACTTACCCGACAACCGCCTCTCCCTCACGCCCCTCCAGAAGACATCCCAAGCCTTGTTGGTAGAATCTTTCACATGCTCGCTGAAGGATCTCCGCAGTGGAGTTTTTACCGCCATATTCCACACGTTCAACAGTTACATATTGCCAGTGAAAAACGCTGCGTGTCTGGAGAGTTTCTAACCCATGTGGGCAGTGTTCACTCTGTCACGGCTCAAGCAGAGGGTGTGTTTGACTTTAGAGTTCAGCAAAGTGAGGAAGGAGGAGGAGGAGGAGGAAGAGGAGGCAGGGGGGGCTGACACTTGATGCAAAAAGTCTGCATGTAATTTGTAAAGCACCCCAGTCCTCTCTCTCTCTCCTCAAGACTCCCTCCTCAGAAAGTTGTGTGTGTGTGTGTTTGAGGAAGAGTGAGTAGAGAAAATGTGCGTAGAGAAGTGTTTATGTGGCTGAACCAACTATTATGGTGTGTGAGTGACCATCTGCGTGTTTTCAAGAGGATGAATGTGAAGCAGAGAGTGTTTTTCTTTTGTGTGTGTGTGTGCTTGTGTGGGAAGTAGAGGATTTGGCCCGGACTGAAGAGAGGAAATGACATCTAACCTGGCCTCGCCGGCACACACATAAGTCCAGGCCCAGGGGCCCATTGTGTAATAATCCACCAGTGGGTACAGATGAGGCTGAATGAGGGAAATCTGGAAAAGTATTATAAAGTCTTAGCCCCCCTCATCTGTCAGATGCAGCCAGTTTATGGGAACGAAGTATGCTTTACCTTATCTTCTTTCATATATATAATGTTACAATCTGGGAAGTTCGTATTGAACATTGTCAAAGTTTCAAATAATGAGGTAAAAGCATGTAAAACTCAGACTTCAGACCCTTTTGAATACTCTGTTTCCAACTGTTTGGCTACAAGATGACATCAGACACTGACAGATTTCTTTATATGGTCATCTGCTCTAGGCACAGGACCCTCACACATTTTCATAGACAATATCAATATATTGACAGAATTCTAAGTCTCTACATTTACATTTTTTAAGGAAAATCCAGTGAATACAGGTGCTCCAAAACAGACAGTATGAGGAAAATGACGTGTTTTTGAATATTAAAGCACATAATCATGTCCTAGCAGAAATCCAAAATATAAGGATAACCCTGAAAATGAGCATAATAGGTCCCCTCTCAGGAACCACACAGGCATTAACACACATCATCATCATCATCATCATCAATGCTAAAATCTGTTTACTCACGTTTCCTCTCAGGGGACAGAGATTAGCCTAAATAAACTGTATAGGTCCAGACTGCTGGGAAGTAGGAGGAGGACGTGATGAATCGAAGGAGGAGAGGGAAAGATGACAGGATAGGAACTCGATGAGTGACATCCCCATAGTCGGTTAAAAGTGGAACAAGTAAATGTCAAGGGATTGGACCTAAGCACTTTTACAGTAGTGACCAAAATGTTTGGCTCCACATATCATGCAAAATGTGACTTCTTGTGTAAAAAGACAAAATGGGTTTTCTAGAGAGAAAAATATGTTTATGAGCGTAAACTTAAAATATCTAAGAATGTGTTGTTTTGGTATCAGTATTAAAACTCAGGCATAACACTGCCACCCGAATCGGGACAATTAAGAAATAAAAACAAATATGGTGATCACCTTCTCTATCACTATTGTTCAAAAAGTACTAATGTAAAACGTGTTTGTAATGACAAACCAAGCAGCAAGTCAGCCGAATTAAATATACTAACACACACAGCACACCTCTCCACACACATACACACACATTCTACAAATCAAAAGCAACAGCTGTCAGATCAACAACGCAAGTCAATACAAGGGGCTCAGTTTAATTAGTAATTTGTGTTTCTAATCAATTTTCATGCTTTATTTTGATTGAAAATTAAATTTATGGAATTATGCAGCGAGGCAAAAAATCTATGTTTAGAGTTTAATTTGGTTCAAGCACCTTTGAGCAACAAGTGTCATTATGTTGATGGAAAACAGGATGTTTGGCAGCAATATGAACAATGTCATTTAGCTAACCGGTAATATAAATCAAGAAAACTCCTGAGATATGATTATTTTCTTTGGAAAACTGCAGATAGTTTCATCATTTGTCAGATTCCTTTCACACTGTTTAAGAAAAACTCTTCTCTTAGATGGACATCTTTGGCTTTGAAGGAGAATTAAAATGCTAAATTTATTTTAGACTTTTTAGAAAGTAATTTTGGCTCCTCTACATCATTTAAGGCTGCTCCATTGCTCACGTTAACAACTCACTTTAGTGATAATGAGATAGGTTTTTATCAGTGGCTTTCATCAGCGTGTACATACAGTAACTGTGCAGAAGAAGCAGTCTGAACACGGCCCTCCTCTGGCCACCCGAGAGCTAATTTTACCCAATTTTGTTTTTCATCAACAACAAACTTCCGGACTTGACTGGCACTGCCATTATGGCAATTCTCTTAATGCTATCAGCTGAAAACATCAAAGGATAACGGAACTGTGCATGTGTGGTCATTGAAGGCATTTAGTAAATGGCCAGTGAAGTCATTTTCATTAGTGCATTCGATTCACTTTAACATGCTAATTCAATTTCAGGTAAATAGGAAGTGCAACGATTCGCGGTGTAGTGTTGATGTAGCAAGAAGTATTCTGTCATTTATGTCACTGGATAAGTAACAACAGTTCTGTTGTTGAGGAAACATTATTGAAGAGGGGGTCTAGTGATACTCAAATGAAGGGAATCCTGTACTGCTAGCTATGCTTATATAAACATTTTTTGTTTTTTGAAAGGGGCAGTCAGAGTAACCTGAGATCGACTCGACTCAAGGATTAATATAAAAAAAAAAAACAATACAATAAATATATATAATAATAAACAATAGAGTTGCTCAGATGAAGCAAGCATCCGGTACAGATAATATGCTTTTTTGTGGCTACAAGTATCATCCGAGTGAAATGAGTCAGTATCGTTACTCCTGAAAGAATCTTCATTTGGGGAGCTGTGTTTGGCTTCTTACTTTGTGATTGAAAATAATCGGAAGTTCAAAATATACTTTTCACCATTGCAGTGTTTTGTTTTTATCACTTTTATTACTGGTCAGGTTGCACCTGTTTGCTCAGAGCAGATCCAGTGTCATTTTATTTGCTTTAGCACACACTCACTAAGCACTGAGCTATTGATATGTGAACTAGTGAAATTGATATAGTTAAAAGCGGGCATGTAGATCTATAGAATCATATGCTAATCTTACCAAATGTGTCTTCCTGTTGTGTGTTTTCAGTGTGTAAGGCCTGATTGTTTTACCTGCCACTGCCAACAATTTACATTGGGGGGGGGCTTATTTCTGACCCTGAATACATCCAACAACTTGTGGTTATAACGGAGAGCCAGCTCAATATTTGTCCCCAAAGTTTGCTGTCCTGCAGACTAATTTATGCTTTTTCAATTTTACAGAAAGAAAGCCACGACATAGATCTTTTATCTGCTCAAAGTAACTTGTGGCAGTCAGTGCAAAATAACTGAAATCCATTGGAACCCACAAGAAAAAGCTGTCCTCAACTGAAAATGCACCTGAAGTGTCAACACAACGTTGTACAGTGCATGAACACTGACATGTAAACTGTTTCCTTCAGAAAAAAGAACAGAAACAGCCAATGTAACCATGATCGTACAGATAGATTTCACATCAAGTTTGTGCAGCTCTGAAACACTGAACTTGGTTTGAACTTGACAGCAACAAAGATTTTTTTATCTAACCTGAAGTTTTGTCAGCTTCTAATTTATCCACAGTAAAACAGCTGGAGGATTTTTAACATGTGAACAATGAGGATTTCCTTGAACTCCAAAATTAGACATCCACCATCTGAAGTCTCAAACCTACTCGGCGTTATCTGACAGCATGAAAGTCAACATGTCAGCTCGCTCCTCCACCTGCACGTTTGAAACACAGTGCTCGAGCATCAAAGCAAAGTTCTTTTCCATTTTCATTCTCCTGCTTTTGTTTCCAAAGCTTTTACACCCAGAACAAAGCGCGCTATTTGAATACCAACACAAGCCAAAGCTTGATCAATTCACTATGGTGTTATGCAAAGTTAAAACCATTCAATGTCACTATTACTGCCTTCAATCCCATCCAAAAGCTTCTCAGACGGCTATTATAATATGTGTGATAGAAAGTAGCTTCTCCCTCCCCCACCCCCTCCTCTTCATCTGCTGGGAGGGTGATGGGAGACATCTTCCGGCACTTTTGTTTACCCTTCAAACAAGACCTAAATTAGTTGCATTCCCAGCGGTTTTCCAAAAGCAGGTAATTAAATATCACTCAGCTGCATGCTGCGCCACTATGATCAGAACCCTCCTCACTGCGTATCGGAGAGAAATGCCAAGGAGCCAACAGAAAGAGGCACAGTCTTAATCGTGACAGAGCACATCCATTCGTATTTGCATGCGTCCAGCTAATGCACATATCCAGAGTGACTCACCGCTCTGAGTAAGCAGGTGGGAGTTCAGATCCGTGTTCGGTGACACTTTGACAGGCTGGCGGTTGCAGGATTCAGCCACGCGGCCTCTCGTTTACCAGGATGATCTGTCAAACCAAAGTGACACAATAAAAATGAAATATATGACACAGGTTTTATATTTGTCTTTCTTTATGAACAGTTTTTTGCAGTAACTAACTGTCCTTAGATTGACACTAATGAAGTGATGTCCCTTATTTCAAAGTGAAACTTTTGCCTCTTGTTTATAATAAGCATCAGTGCCACTTCACTTGCAAGGTGCTGTAAATATATTGCTCTTATTTTTTTTATTTATTTATTTTTTTTTTTCTGAAAAACTGTTATTCTGATTATGATCCTTTTGTTTAAACCCAGGGTTGACAAAGTATACTACACTGTAAAATCTGACAAGTTGATTTTACTTTTAAAAAATCTTGGAAGACAATATCAATCTCAATACATGTATATATATATATAACAGTTAAGTTTACTCAAAGTTTAGCTTTATTTACTTAATTTGTGAAGATTCAACTAAAAAATTACAAGTTTATTAAAATCAGTCCATCTATGTTTTAGCAACTTCAGTAAACCAAGTTCACTGTGCTATATTTCTGTTTTCTGCTGGTTGCATACTAGTCAGTCATAGATGTATTATTTTTTCAAACCATTTCAACAAAACAGAACTTGCAGATCTCCCAAATTTATCATGAGCAAAATCCTCTGTCATGATCAAGTTAAGTCAGACTAACTTGGTTTACTGGAGTTTCTAGCTATTAGAAAAAACAAGGTAATGTTACTTGTCAGTTTTAAGTTACAACAACTTCACAAAATTAAGTAAATACAGCTACAGTCTCAAGCAAACTTAACACTTTGATATGAGGTAAACAAAAAGATTTATGGTTACATTTATTTTCCATTTTCAAAGCAATCACTTTCCAAGATTATTTTAGGTAAAGTCAACATGTCATATTTTACCGTGTATCAAAAAGTCATTTTTTGGGTATTGAAATCATAAAAATCTATTTGGAACTGCAAAACATATTTCAGCCTTATAATAATGGTTACACGGTCTCCATCCATCTCTCATCTGTAACTGTTTATCCTAATCAGGGTCATGGGGGGCTGGAGTCTATCCAAGCTGACAGTGGGCAAGAGGCGGGGTACGCAGGGCTGACACATAGAGACACACACATTCACAGCTATAGGCTCTTTAGATTCACAAATTAACCTAACTTGCATGTCTCAGGACTGCAGCAGGAAGCTGGAGAACCCAGTGAAAACCCACGCTGACACGGGAGAAAACGTAAACTCCACACAGAAAAGCCACAGCTGACCCTCTTGCTGTGAGGTGACAGTGCTTAACACTGCACCACCATGCCAACCAGTTTTACAGTCTATTCAAGTAAATTAAGAATTGCAATATGTTATTTTCATGGCCTAAAATAAAATATTTTTTTATGTGGTGTATAGGCTCCCGACATTTGTAATTGGCAAATGAATGAATCCCTTTAGGCCTCAAACAATGTTAAATGAAAATTAAAACGTCATTCATGTCCATATATATATTTTTTTCAAAGGCATAGGGGCACTGGAGATGGGCTGAAGAAGATGAAAAATAGTAGTGTGTTAAGCTCCAAATCTTAAACAATATACTATAGAGGTGCAGTGTTATAATAATAACAATGACAACAACTACAGCAATAACAATAACAATAATAATAATAAAATGTATTTACATAGCACCTTGCATACACTGAATGCAGCCCGCAGAGAGAGACAAATAAAAATATAAAGGTATAGAGAGTAAAATATAACAAAAACAGAATAATTATAAGGATCAGAAGGTATAATATTATTATTATATTAAAAGATCCAAGATCAGAGGCAAGAGATCAATATTAATATATGACTGATGAATCACTGTTGGGCCAAGGATCCAAAAACACACAGAACACAAGCACTCTCAGATAAATTAACCTTTTTAACCTAGGGGAAGATGAATAGAAATAGACTTGTTTCAGCTACAAATCCATCAACAGCGAAAGGCTAAATAGCCACAGGTTGCCTACCTGTGATTTAAACCAATGTTCATCAGTGCAGATTTTCACCAAGCCTCTGCTCAAGTGAGACTAAATGATTACACATTTATTAATTGCAATATTAGCATTCAGATAAACTAAGCAGAGACAGACTGTAAAGGCTATGCTTAACACCTGATGCACATAACCACTTCCTTTAATGCAATCCTCTAATCATTTTTTATTTCAAGAAACAAAATGTGTTTCCTGCAGTAAAAAGACAAAGATTACCACAGCTTACATTGCATGAGTTATCTTGTGTTAAGCAAAGCTCAGTAGCCTCCTAAGCCTAGAAAGCTATGGTTTTAGCATGGCTTAAAACAATGTCATATGATGAGATACAGGGTTGCTTTTCTCTCTTTTTTTCAAGTCAGCTGCAACGCGTCTAGTAAACGGTGGCTCGCCGACTTTTACGCGTGAAAATGGTGTTTTGATTACTCTATACCACTTTTTACTATGATGCAGCAGCGACGCTGCAGCTCATCCAGGCTACAGTCACGCACTTCTTACACACGCTGTGTGAAACGGACCTCCGTCTCATTCATAGCAAACTTTTCCAGTTCTGGATTTAGAAGAGCTGCTTTTTGTTAATCATTCATGGCTCCAGTACATCAAACCTCATCAAACTGTACACAAAGTAAAGCACAATGCCAGAAACACACACTCAAGTGTCCAAAATATCATGAACGCCCTCTCTGTGTTGTGCTGCTCCCCGCTGCTCACAACTCACACTATCTTTTGACTGTCAGGAGGACTAAAAGCTTTCTTTAACCCGTTTCCTCTGCTCACCTCTCCACCGGTTTTCGCCTCCGGGTACAGACTGTATTGTTAGTCCGGTCCTCCTCTGCTGCTGTTGTTCCTGCCCAGAAGCTTGTCACTCATCTTGATGAGCTGTCTACCTTACAGCAACATTCAGGCTTCTGGCTGCAGAAAACAGCATCAGTAAACTCCCCTCAGGTGCAGGAGGAGCAAGCAAAACTCTTCTGCACAGATCTCCAGCTTGCTTTGAACTTGTCAGTTACATGTTTAGTTGTGCTGTCTTACCTCCTCTTGGAGCTGCCTGTCATGCTAGTTAACCTGCGACCTCACCTTGGTAACTGTCACCTGGTTCAGTGCTGCCCCCTGATGGCCAGGAGCCACAAGTATTTTTATAGGAATTGGAGTTAACTGTTAACTTGTCAGATTTTGTATAGCACACTCTGAAAGTGTATGTATATTTTTAACTTTGTGTCCCTCGCAAAGTAGCGAATAAAGTGATCAGTTGCATCTTCATCTCTTCTGTGATCCACAGGATCTTCTGTTGACACTCAGTGAGCTTAACACTTACTTTTGTTGCTACTAATCTATCAGAATGGATGACTTTCTGTATAAATGTAGCTAAATGTGGCACTGGTCATTCTGTCAGGTGCAGTAGGTCATACTGGCAGGTAAAAAATCTATCAGAATGTACTATTTCTTGTATGAATGTAGTTAAATTTGGTAAAGGTTATTCTGTCAGGTGGTGTAGGTTCTGTCAAGTACATTTATCCTTCAGAGCAGACTGCTTCCTGTGTAAATGTAGTTAAATGTGGTGTGGGTCATTCTGTCAGGTGCAGTAGATCATACTGTTAGCTACAAGTATCTATCAGAATAAGATTGAGCCACTCCCTCTGATGCACTTTTTCAGACAAACTGAAGCCTAGCGCTGCTTTATGCAAAAACCCCTTCAGTGGTTGGTTTTGGGTTTTTTTTTTGTATTACAAAGAGATTTGCTGTTTTCTCTCTCATTCCCAGCACGTCTTCACATTAATATTGTTAATACAGTTTGATACATTACAGTTCAGCCACAGTGCTCTACCAGAGCCAATTACGACTTCCTGCTGTCGCAGTTGATTTTTTCCTTGGTTTGATTGTTCAGATGGATAAAGATTGAGTTCACTGACCCTTCATCTACATGGTAACAGAATACAGAGACCTCCACCAAAACTGTCTGGTGTACTCCAACTCCAACTATACTATCTGCATGACGAGTTCAGCGTGTGTTATGGTTGTTAAATGCAAGGCCCCTTACAATAAAACACCGGCAACTGTGTTCTGACTGACACAAAGTTTCGCCTCATTGTATTTATTCAAATTTTACCATTGGATGTTTTTGCATTACATGCCAGTTTGTTACAGAGTTATCGCACTGACTGTACAGATGTTAGCTAACAACACATTTGCCTGTGGGTGTGTTTGTGCCAAAGCTTAGAGCCAGACTGATTTACCAGAAACTCCAGCTATTAATTTTATTTTTCAGTTTTTCTCATTTTTCATTTACTTGTCTCATGAAGTGGAATCAAATAGCTTCAGTATAGACAAACTCATTTCAAATATGTTTACACAATCCTCTTCTAAAAGGAATCTGCACGTTTGTGTCTTTCCATTAACCTTGTATGAAATTGCACCACCTTCTTTTTGTATATTGTATATTTTGTGCTATGATTGTCTCTTATTAGACTTTGCCATTGCATCACTCCTCCAATCAAGATTTAATTTGATTACTCCTTTCTTTTAGTAGTATTTTTTTTCCTTCGATATGTTTATCAATAAAAATGTGAGCTGATTGTGGATTACCAACACATTCTCATCCAAACTCATCACCATAGCCTCATTCCTACTGCACTTACACTAGCACCACCTAATATCTGGCTTTTTAATGCAATGGGAATGCGCACGATTGGCATTGACACCCGGGTCAAATGACTAAGTGGTAGATCCAGGTATATATGCCTCCGGCTCCGATCGGCAGTGATGGGAACACAACACCTGGGTGAACGCGCTAATTTCAGCTCCTTAATCGGCAAAATGCAATGATGTGGTACCAATTATTACCGTCTGTCTCCTCCTAAGCAGCGCTCAAACATTATTCAAAATTAGTCTGCACCAAGTTTTAAGGACAGACAACATAAGTAAGAGATATATAAAGAGATGTAACCACAGAAAAGTTTCCACAGACGTCTGTTCCTGCTGCTGCCTTCTGTTTACCTGTTCTCTGGGCTGTTAGTGATGTCGCATGGACACATTAACAAAACAACCCATACACACACACACATATTGGCAGACTTATCTGCTGAAGCGCTGTGTTCACAGGTATTTAATGCAGATGCGGCAGGTGCTGTCTGGCCGTGACTGCCCGCGCATAATAACACTGTGACAGGTTCTGTCCACACTGTCCACTGGTGTTTCTTGCGTACGCTCAAGGTGCCTTTTAGTGTTGCGGACTTACACCGAAAGCACTGCAAAAGTGGTGCTATTTTTTAAGTTCGAAATGAGTATGGACTGGAGTAAATGTTTGTAGAAGATGACTGACAGTCCTGCTAATGCTTAAATATCATGCTGGTTAACAAAAGTTGAATCACAACAAAAGAGTTCAACTGTGACCAGTAGCTCTTTAGGGAGGATGGAAATGGTGGTCACATGGTCTCACTGTCATTTCATGGGACTTGTCATCCTGAAGAGAAACATGTCTCAAGGCGAGCACGTTACATCTGTAAATTGAGCCCACCAGCCCTTAAGATATCAACTGGAGATAAAGATGGGACCCATGGGAGGCTGTAGCTAAGTTTGGCTCGGCTCAGCGTTTGATCCTTGCAGAGCTCTGTACCTTTATAAATCTCTTTCATCACATGACCTCAAAGCCACAGATCAAAGGTACCTGCAGCCCAGTGTAACAGTCGCCACCTCGGTTGATCAGATAACAGAGCGCATATAGTCAAGCTGAACAAGAGCTATTCAGTGGCTGTATGCATTTAAAAATGGAAAGCATCTACAAATGTATGACAACCTCAAACATTCTCTGGTGATAGAGAACACACTGAATGCTGAAAGGCTCTACAGAACATTTAACAATATCTGACATGTAAAAAATACATGGATGTAGATGTTCAGCTATGACCAAATCCTGAAAATGTGATCATTCCTATCAGAATTTTCTGCTGCTGTCCCTTCAGTTACATTTCAAGGTACAGTGGCAGATCTTCCTATAGGCATCATAGGCTGAGTAAGGTGGCAACATAGGAAAGTGTGTGTGGAGAGCATGAGAATAAGGCAAAACTACGAGGTGAAAGCCATCTGGGCACAACACCAAAAAAGTTAGTTTAGTTGTTTATTTGTGTTGAATGTCACTGGCTCTTGTTTATAATAAATATAATAAAAATAAAAGGTAATTGCAGATTTTTTTTTTTTGAGTTGGGGTGAGGGTTGGGGGTGGGGGATACAACAACATTATTTGTTGTATTCATCTTTGCCAAGATGTTTTTACAGCAGGTCAGTATCAGAAATGTCCAGAGAAATGTCTTACACCACTCCTCTATCACTAATACCTGAAGCTGCAGGTCTATCAGTCTCATGGCTTTCCTGGACATTCAGTGCTTGGAAAAAAGAAAAGCAAACTTTACAATAAATGTATAACCCCGTGAATCAAAGTTGTTTAAGAAGCTTCTATTCACATTGGGATATTTCCCAAATAATTTTATGCCAGACTAGCATCATGGGTCTAAGGATGGATAGATCATGATACAATGGGCCCCTGAGCACAGACACGCAAAGGGACCCTTTTCTGCATAGGTGCAAAAAACAGAATTTAGAGTCATTTAGCCTCTTTTTGTTGTGGTTTTGTGTCTCTTTACACCGGTTTTGCGCTTTTGCGCTTTGGTCATTTCTTTCTTGAGTCTCTCCCAGGTTGACACATGTCCCTCAAGTGACATATTATAGGTGACTTAATTTGGGCCCCTGTGCCTATGCTCAGTAGGCCCCATCAGCAATCCATCCATGGGTCTAAGGCCCATAGCATACTTGTATACAACTACCGGATGTGTGGGATGTAAACACTCAAGGAGGTTACTATCATGTTAATGCTGAGATCAAGGCAGAAAAGGCAACAGCAGCAACAACATCAGTGGTACACAAGCCCTCTAAATCAAGCCTGTCGTGACAATGGGGAGTGTCTCTTGTGCTGCGTTTACTCTGTCAAATCCGCTCTGCTTTTACACTGCACCTGCTGTTTATATACAAACTGCATCTCGCATCTGCATTGCCTTAATTTTTATGCACCACATTGATGCAGGGGTGGCATTGCACCCGTCATGCATACGTGTAAGAGTAGTTAACAGCAAGTATATCTCAGGCCTAAGGATGCCTCGTTCACAGCTTTGGTACTGACTAAAATATCTTGCTAACTACTGTAATGTAGTCAGGCTGTGCTTGTTGAGAAAAAAAAGAATGAAAAAGACATTTTTTGTGAAAATTGATGCAAATAGATGCATAAAAAAGAAAACAATAAAGGAAAAAAAAGAGGGAAATTAGACTGAATGTCCAGTCAGAGAGCTGCCTATCATCTACTGCTGTCATCACAAATTCATAAAGCTGAATCAGCCAAATGACCACTGATAACAGCTATGCCAAGGCCATTAACCAGCTGATGCAGATATCTGAACGTGGGTGTTATGTGAATGTGTAAGTGCGTGTGTGTGTGGCAATGTGTTTACACTGTGTTACACTGTATTTGCCCTGTAACATTATTGAACCTATTTTGTGCAATACAACGGGCCTCTCAGTCAAACATGTTACTGAAAATGAATTTAGAAGTAACAGATGCTGGCATTAACTAGTTCAGCATATGGTCATGCATCTGTCCAATGGGAAAGCATTTGACCCCTTTATATATAAACTGCAGTGACTTCCTGTCAGAGCAAAAATGCTGAAGAGCTTTAGTGAAATTCTGACACAATTGTTTCTAATTGTGTGTTTTAATGTGTTACAAATATATTTTTTTTCTCAGTTTCATACGTGGTTGCAACGTTGTTTAGTCTCTGGTCAGTGTTGCCATTGTGCTTTTTTGTGTTGCATAATTGTAGTGCCATTTTGGCCAAAACTTTCTTAAAAAGAGAAGATTTTTGTTAGATAAAGATGAAAAAAAAAATAACTGCAAATCTGTGTGGCTGGATATGAGAGAGCGATAAAACGTCAATACATCTAGGTGACACGTAGATACAGAAAACTAGAGCCCAGTCAATTTTGTAGAGCTGTTATAAAAATAGATTTGTCCACAAAATTGGGTACATTGACTTTATCCCTCTAGTAATCATAATTACTTGACACTCAAGGTGAGAGCCAAAATCTCTGGAAAACTGGTGTGTAAAATTAATGTTACTTCAAAATAAATGCACTAAGTGCAGTTCAAATCCAAAAGCTTTGAGCGCCATGGTGACGGCAGCACCGCAGCAGTGATGATCAGTGCTTGAGAATAAAGTTATAAGTAGATTATCTCATCAGTACAGACTAACATCTCACACAGAGCCAAGGTAAGCTCTTAGACAAAACTCCAAACGAGCTGCTTACTCACGTCACTTCTCCTGCAAAATCGACTGGCTGACGGGCTGATTGACAGTCCTGACACATCTGCACACAAGGGACAGACGGGAAGTGTTCTTTGGATCAATACTAAATACATCCTCCCGTCACACTGCAGGATCAGTAACAGGAACAAGATAAGTAACAAAGCAGATGTAACTTGAAATCTTTAACGTGAAAACCAATACAATTATTAGTTAACACAAATTTAGTTCAACAAAAATATTCATTTTTCACTGTACGTTCAGTCATTATAAGAAATCAATATGAGTCTTACTTCTTACTAGATTCACCAACCTCAAAAATTGATTTGAAATAAAATATTCAGAAACTAATCTATATTTGCCCATGGAAATTCATGTTTACAATTTCCGCCAACAATTCAACAATGAACACTGCCTCCCATCTGATGAGCCTGTATTTTCAGCCTGTTCTCATTCCAAACTCGTAAAATAGCACCACTTTGTCGGTGCTTTGGCGTAACAGTGTGACGCCAAAAGGCATCTTTCACATACACATGAAATGGTGCTGGATGACGTCAGGTGGTAACACGGTCGGACAAAACCAGTTGCGGAGTTATTATATGGCAGCAGATGGCACCTGCTGCTTCCACCTGATACACACACGGACAGCGTCACTTGAGAATGCGGCTGGATGGAACTTGTTGCCTGCACATTAAACGCATCAGGACGGAGTCAGGTTGAAATGCTCCTGGTAACAATGTTATATAAGGAGTGTCATGGCGCCTAGAGGGTTGGCAGGAGGGGAGGGTATGGGTTGAACAAACAGGTGTTCAGTTCTTGTCTGAATGTGACTTAGTGGCTAATCCTATCCTTTGCAGCATGTGCTGTTGTTGACGTCCCGATGTTGGTTGCCATGTGCTGTTGTTGACTAAACATAGCCACATGCAACATCGTTGTCGAATACCGGGACATCAACCTTGAGTTGCAGCACCCCCTATTGACAAGGGTTGGAACAACACTGTCTGTGAATAGTTGGCTATTTTCTAATAACTAATGGGCTACCTGAACGTTTCTTTAATATGTTGAACAGAGTATGATAAAGTGTCTGTAAGAAAATATATGAAAAAGGTGTTTAAAATTGGTGGAATTAATACATTTCTCTGATCTGATGTGATGTCAGGGTTAGCTCATTAGGCAGCTAAACTTGGGGAGAGATTTGCGGTGTGGGTGCTAGTAAACAGCGCGGACAGGTTGAACAAGCTGTTAAAGAAAATTGCCTGTACAGCTTTGGAGCTTCTTTCATAAAATATCTTCGATGCAAGGGATTTTAAGTAGCTTCATACCTTTTGTCAACCCAACATGGCTATACGACTGAAGCACTGGTCATGTAAAAGTAAGAAAAGACAATATAGCACTTAATCCATTAAATTTGGGTTTAGGATTCAACAACAGAGGCTGATTATTCCATGTTTGTTTGCCTTTTCAAACACATCTGTAATTTTAGGCATTTTGTTTGATGTTCCAGACGTTTCAGACAAATCTGAGTTTAGAGGTCATGATTACAACTGGGATGCTGATGTGTGATGCTGAAGTCTGAAACGTGTATTTACTAGCTCCCAATAACATAAACACAGCATAAATTACTGAGTAAGGGACTGACTGACTTTGGGTCTGACTGCTCCGACGCTCTCAACCTCAGGCAGTGTGGGGACACTAATGCTCTTAGGATCGATAGTAAACACATTTTGTCCTCTGAAATCACATCAAGAAGACGTGAAGTGCTGAACAGGAGGGACATGCAACTTTTTTCTGCATTTGTCCATGGACCAGTTCTTTTACACAGCCAATTTTGAATAAGGGCATCTTACCTTAACATGTTTTGTTAGAATTTGCAGAACAAAAACATACAAATATTTAACTGTTTGTATTCTGAGCACTTTTTAGCTACATGAGCACATATAATATTTCTGTAGATATGATCAGACAAATCAGTGAAAGTGGAAAAGACAGAGACACTGGAAAAACTCATGTTTATACACAAGATTTGCTGAACTAAAAAAATAAAAAAGTTTTTCAGCATGACCATTTTTGTCAGACAAGGCCATATGCTGAATTTGTGATTATCTAAAACTGACTGATGAAAAACATATTTGTACTCCATCACCATGGTAACCGCATGCTTTGCGCTATTAAAACAAAAGGAAACACAAATATGTACAAAGTACATATTTGTGTTTCCCTTTGTTTACATGTCAATGAATGCCAGTTAAATAGCGTGAAGCATGTGGTTATCATGGTGATGGAGTACAAATATGTACTTGGTACAAACTGTTAATTCAAGGCATTAATAAAGACATCAAAACTTTTCAATTGCAAAAAAATAATTGAAATTTATGGAATACCAGTTGTATTTTGAGGATTATCTCAAATGTTAGAATCTCAGACATTCTTTTAATTTGTGTTTGGTTTTGCCAAGTCTGCATGAAAACAAAATCCATTTTTTGTGTTGGACATTGTGAACATGGCAAACATTTCTTTGAGTTAAATTGATTTTCTCTTTTTTTATCTCTGATTCTCTTCTTGTTTACCATTTTCTACCACCTCATTTTCCTTTTGTCTCTTTCATTCTCACTCAATATCTGTTGTTTTTCCTCCATTTCGCTCACGTTCAACTCATGTTCCTCGCCTCCATTATGTCTTTTGTGCTCTCCCTACACCCTCCACATACCTTTCAAGGACGATCTGCGGGTAAAGACGTGTTTGCAGCGGCAGCGATCCTGACAGTGCCTGGCTTTATAAGGAGACTCAACACAACTTTACTTTGAAATCCATCATGTCTCTTTCATTGGCCTCAGCAGGGGGATGGGCAATGCGGGTTGAAGGTTGAGTGGGGGGCTGGCTGGTGATTCAGTCCGTGAACGATGTCATCATGTCTACCTTAATACCTCTGTAAACTGGGATGCACGTCAGCCATACTTTAACATAAATAAGACCTACAACTCATCCCTCTAACTGCTGAGATTATGTCCGACAATGGAGGAGGGTAGGAGGGTATGTTCCCACTCAATACACAGAAACACAGAGGCAGAAGAGAGCACATAGCCTCCTCTCTTAGTGTTTTTCTTATCTCCCATGCAGTGGATGAGACAGTCACAGACATGGCTGTGTCCAGATGTCTGACACATTAAGGCAGATTGTCTGAGCTGAAGACCTGACGCAGACCTCCCAGCCAAATGCTAGAGCAGAGGAAGGTGGACACAATGAGTGGCCACTGAAGTCGACTGCAAAGGCTAAATGAGGCATCAGGAACATCACAGAAGCAGCAGAAAGGGCATCAAGACAGCTGTGGATCAAGAGGGGCGATGCAGCTTGGGTAAGGATGTCTCATGTTGAAAGAGCATTTAAAAAAAATGACCTAAAGCTGTTACAGTCCCATTCACATATGTACTGCAACCCTAAAGCTATCGAGACATTACCTGGAGGCACCGTATGAATGCAAATTTTCAAAACATTTGGACCAGACATTGAATAGACCTTACCTTGCAAGCTCCCTGGTACAAAGTCAGTGCAATGTCCAAATGAGCCTATCTGTGAACAGAGCATGAAATTGTCTGCAGAGTTCACAGTGAGCAAGCGGGCATGTTGATGATATTTCTACCGTGGGGACTGTGCAAAAGCAGAAGAAAACAAACACTCGAGGGTGGAGAGGAATGGCCATTTACATGAAGAAGTCAACAAAAATGTCGTGACTGGAGAGATGACGAGATTCAGGAACTTCCGTCAGTAAGGGCTGAAGCCAAAACCATCAGACAAATTCAAGGAACAGCAAGAGCGTGTTTTTTATGACCATTAGGAACTGGCTACTTGGCTGTAGTGTAATCTAAGTTATGTCCTACCTCCTGCACACTCTAGCACTATCCAGGTGCCACCATCGCCTAAACCAAACGGAGCATTTCCAGTATGTGAGAACACTTCTGACATGATCGGTCTTCTGTTGTGTGCTACATTTAGATGCGTTGCTCAGACAAGTACATGTTTGTATGTAGTTCAGTTTCTGAGGCGCTGCAGCGTTGATCAAACATCAAACAGCAGGCCGAAAAAAGTTACACCTGCAAAGTTACTCCATGCCACACAAGTTTTATGTAGAAAATGTTTAAATCCTACTTGAATCATTTTTTTTTGACCTGACAAAGATCCAAGTAGGATTGTTGGGGGTAAAGGCCAAGACACATCGAACCAACATCAGAGAACTAGCGGCGATGAAAGCCCCCTGCTGTGTCGCCTCATGTCACAGTGTCTTGGCCAAAAGTTGCACATGAACACACCAAACCGACGGCCAACTAGCGCATACGCTCTGTGCCTGTGTGAGAGGAAATACCCATCCATACCTGCAGATGGCAGCCGTCTGTATTCATCATTTAAAATGGGAAACTGGAAGACCACCATGACAATAGTCAGCCAGTTACCACATTAGCAACATAATCTAATGTTGAAAGAACAAAGCATATTTACTGCGCAGCAGTAAACAACAACCCAAACTACCAGGAAATATTTCTGTTAAAGAGCTCAATCACAGAAAAAAAGCAATCTTACATTATATAACAAGTTTGTTTTGACCTCACTTCCTCTTGACTTTAGCCCTTTGATTACATTTTTCACTTCTGTTTTTCTTCTTGTGCACTGAGCTGAACAGCCAATAAGAGTGATTTCATTTACCGACAGGCTCCACAGCCACCACTGCAGATTCAGCATGTTGAAAAAATGCTGTCGAGGGTCGACAAGGGCCAATGATGGACCGCTGGCTTGGTGTCTCACAGCCTTAAGTGAGTAGGAATTACTTTTTTCTTTAAAATACACTGTTTTTTCATGAGCCTTCGCACCTATATGATGTGTGTACAAATATGGCAAGGGATTTGGCGAAATCACTCTGTATTCCCAACTCTCAGCGCGTTCAGTGCAGGCTGTTTAACCACTTGCATGTGTTTGTATCACATTCTCTCTCTCACAGTTTCTTCTTCTATCATTTCTTCCTGTAGGATGAAGAATCCAAAGATGATTTTTCACACGAGGAGGTTATTCAGGCCAGGTGTGTGGGCTGAAACCACTTTGTAGACACTTTCAAGTGTCCTGTGGTGCACCAGCAGGCTCCTCCTCTGCTGGGCCTGGAGGTACAGGCAGCCACTGGGTGGGAAAATGCTCAAACACATGCAGCTAAGCACACAGCAGGGGCTGCTGAATGCCCTAAATGGACCCTTTGTATGATTTGGCATATGTGTGGGCACCAAGACGAGAAGCTGAATGTAGCCAAAGGTAATTGTTTCAAAGCTTTGGGCTTTAGTGCTCAGACGTATTTTTGGTCACATCTGATGTTTCTAAAAATCAAAAGGAAATGAGAGGATAAAGCTCTGGTGGTTAGTTCAGCTTCATCTCAAATAAGTAGAATTTAAATCCATCGATTGTGACAAATGTGGCAAATCTACAGCGTCTCAATTATTATGGGATTTGCAGCCCTTGTTTGTAATTTAGTCTGACAAGCTGAGAGTCAGTGTGTGCAGCTTTGATGTTGATGTTGTTTCAGCAAAGTAATGTGTTTCGATAAAAGGAGCTCCCCAACTGCGGTGATGATTCCCATGAAGCACAGAACAGCGCTAATCAAAAATGGAAATTGTTTGCAGTGACAAATTTTTCTGGTAATCAAGGAGCTGCTTTGAAAACTTCACTAAATTTTGTTTCTGCATTTAACTTCTTCATGAATTACTCTTGTGACACTGCTATAGGAAGTATGTGTTTATCAGAATTAGCAGAGCTTTGTTGGTTATTGACTGTGCCCAACACTATTGAAAAACACCATTACCTGCTTAGTGGCTAAGTTGGAGTGGCAAAAAAAAAAAAATCAATTAATGCAGTTTTAATAGCATACTATATTGCAGGATGTGTCGCCATGGCATTCCTGATTAAACAGCACACATGAAGTTTCTGTCTAATTAAAAGACCTGGTTGCTCTCTCTGTGTTCAACACTTTAAAATAGTTCTTAAACCATTGTTGCTCGGCAGGAAAGTGCGTGCTCGCTTCAGTTCATCAGTGTTATTCTTTTGGTTGAAAAACAGCCCAATAAAAAGACGATTATCAGTTAATGAACCCTTTACTTCTAGACCTGGTAGTTCACAACAAGAGCAAAAGGAAAATAAACATGATAAATTTACACCATTATTTAATCAAACTTTAGCCAAAATAAACCACCTCTGGGCACTTGCTCCCAAAGCCATGCCAGTGTGGGTTGGCATAATGTCCTAAACTTTCTCACCCTGTTTGTAGAGTAGAGCTTCCTTTTATCTGCTTTCAGCATCACTTCAGTGTTTACAGGCTGACCTCAGGACAGGAGACAGAGTGAGTGCATTAGTGTGAGGAGAGCCAGACACTGACTCCGGCCTTAGAGGCTACAGCAGCGATTCTTAAGCTGAGGGTCAGGACCCAGAATGGCTCTAAAGACAGACACCTTTGGGTCCTCTTATAACAAAAGTGTTTTTGTAATGAGCTCCGATCCCAGGGACCCACCATGAGCTTAAGATCCCCGCTCTCCCTCTGCAACTGGATTCAAAATGCAAAAGTTTCAGGAGCTAATTACCATCTCACAAAAAAAAGAGTTCAGGGATGTCCAGTGGTGCGTACAGCGTTTCCACTGGTGCTTAGCTAATGGTGGAGTGGTTAAATTTTACTATTATTTCATCTGTTAAAACAAAGAGTGAAAGAAAGAGTTTTTGTTCTCAAGTTAACCAAGTTTAACAGGACAGGTGCTTTCTACCACAGGGTCAGGCTTTGTGGTACTGATTATTGTTTAAAAGTTCAGTGTGTATGATTTAGGATGATAAATTGTCAAAAATGGAATATAAAATAATAAGAATGTTTTCTTTAGTGGTTAATCACCTGAAAATAAGAATTATCATATTTTTGTAAGCTTTGAATGAAAAGTTTATATCTACAAAGGGAGCGTGTTCATCTGCGGAGATGTTTCTACATTGTCCCAAAATGTATAAAACACTGGCTTCATAGGGCAACTTGTGTTTTTGTGTTTTAATGTGTGTCTGCCACTGTAGTTAGCAGCACAATCAATGAGCAGTGTCAGAAAAACATTTTCATAGTAGAATTGCTTTACTCAATGTTTTCACTGGTTAAAATCACCAGGTTCATTTGTTCTGAAGAGGACCTCTCACTTTTCTAGGATTTTAGGATATGGTATTTTAGGTCACGTCTTGGATTTTAGGAAGTTTCTGGGATTTTAGGACATTTCGAGCATTCTGGGATGCTTCTCGGATTTTAGGACATCTGTTGGTTTTTAGGACATTTCTAGGATTTTAGGATGTCTGTGGGATTTTAGGATGTTTCTGTGATTTTAGGACATTATGGGGCTTAGCTGGGATCTCTGTCAAGGGGCACAGGGGATCCTCCAGTGGCACTTTTCTTGGATAAACAAGCTCTTGATTGATGCCATTTTATGCACATCTTATGTATACTTAAAGTACAAAAACAATTTCCAGTGTGAATCACTTTATTTTTATTGAGAACTAGAAAATGGTTAGGGCACACTAATGGGGACCAAATTTGGCCCGTGGGCCATTAGTTGAGTATCACTGCTTTAACACATTTATCTTAATAGCCGGCTAAATAGGAAGCTGAAGTACCTATTCTCTATCCAGTCAGCTAATTTTGTATTGGTTAATTATTACCTCTAATGCACAGAAACATCTGAGAATAATCACAACACTAAACATTTAATTGCTGAACATTCACTCCAGTTTGACCACTTGAACACACACACAAACACACACACACACAGTTTAGAAAGGTATGATTTGTGCATAATGTGCTATTACTTGTTTAGTGTATAATGTTGTATAAACCATTGTACATATATTACTGTAAAGTGCCTTAAACAGGATTAAATTGAAAACTTACAGTTGTTTTCAGTCTTCACACACTCAAAAACACTGTGTAACTGGATCATGATTTCTCCAGGTTAGTATCCACTGACCCATTTTATCTCCCTGCTGTGACTCATGTCTGGGTACCACAGCAGTCACTGAAGCACTCAGCTCCAACCCCTCTCCCCCCTCATCCTCTGATCCGCCCCCCCCTCTCATTTGCCACATTCCTCTGGGGTGACGTCTCCCGCTGTTGTGTAACATCCATCGCCCCGTGGAGAGGCCAGCGCACTGCAGGGTCCTGACAGGTAACTCCCTGGACGGCCATTTGCCTCCACTGGCAAACATTAATCCCACGCTTTGCTCGTAAAAAAAATAGCTACTCGGTATGGAAGCCATTACACATAGAGGGGCCTAGAAGAAAGAAGGAGTCTGGAGGGGAAAAAGAGTGAAAAACAATAACAGAAGAACGGGGTAGTCGGAAAATAAGGGACTTAAGGCGATACTCCACGAAAAATCTCTCTTTTGAGTATCAAAAA